>NC_079438.1:5753199-6068199 GCF_903798145.1 Danio aesculapii | reverse complement strand
CCCTCCAGGACTGCCTGAGCCTACTGTGCACCTCCGGGAAGAAGGCTTCAAGGCTTCGAAGGCTTGGCCCTCTTGTCCTCTACGTAGCACCCATCTAGTCGGTCCGGCCGCGGAGCTGGGGGATAAACCATCTCCAACCCCAAGGCCAAAGCAGCCCAAGAAAGCATTGCTAAGATATCCGTTTCAGGATCCGTTTTGACAGCGATCACCTGCCCGGAGGGGCGAGCGGTTCTGGATCCTCGTCGAACAATGAAAGCCCACCCTCCGATGCAGCAGTGGAGGTCTGGTCCCCGGTATCATCGAGCTTAAGGGCTACCATCTGGTTAGACGGATCGCTTCCTCTGCTCGAAGCTTGGATGGAGCGTTTGGAGGAGCGAGGTCCGCGGGCCCGAAGGCGACGGAAAATCTCCCACTGGAACCCTCAGACCTGCCAGAGTGCCCGCTTCAGTGCAGGGGACAGCTGGGGTGGTTCACCCTTTTGGAAAGGCTAGCCGCGATCTTAACTGCACAACAGACATGGCATTGCAATGACGACATGAACTGCCCTTGAACACCGCATTAACATGCTGGACCCCCAGACATGCAATGCAGTGCTCGTGCCCATCATCCAGGGACAGGAAACCACCGCATCCAGAAACGCACAGTCGGAGCGTCATCCTGAAAAGGACGTGCTGCACAACTGCGTTGCTCTTTTAGAAAATTTGCAACTTTGTACGCACCGCTCTGGAGGTCCGGACCCAAAGAACGCCAGGCAAGGGAGAAGCCCAGCTCAACCGTCTGCCACCATGTGTACACAATCTGGACCGGGAGACCATTCTCGTTCGCTCAAAATCGCTGGATATCAGCAGGAGGAACCCTCATTGACTCGCTCAGAAGGCTGTAGAAGTCTCTGAAGCGAAAACGATGCCTCATCTTGCTTTCGCTATGCTTTTATTGCCAAATTGATTGCAACAAGCATCAGGTGTGCAAGCTGACGCTGCCAATTCATTCATTGTTTTGCTGCATTCATATCATGTGTGCAACTTTTTGTCCATGTGTTTCTTAAGCTGCGCCAAATGAGCGAAACTCTGTAGACTCTGATCTGTACAGTTTCTCTCCAGTGTGAATCCTCCTCTGTTTTCAGATGTGTTAAATGATTAAACCTCTTGTCACAGTGTGAACACTTGTACGGTCTCTCCAGTGTAAATTGTCTGGTGCAGTTTAAATTTTGGAGCTGTAATAAGTCTTCTCACACTCAAGCACATATACTCTTTCACACCAGTGTGGATCTTCATGTGTTCATTAAGGTTTGCTGATCGGTTGAAACTATTCCAGCCTTAAATGAATGTGAATGGTTTCTCTCCAGTGTGGGTCTTCATGAGTTTATGAAGGTCTGAGGATTTGCTGAAACTCATCCCACAACGAAACTAGAGTTTGAGCATGCAAAATTCTGCTGTATGGCGCTGTGAAAAGGGGCGGGATTAAACAGGATGAGTAGACATTAAAAAAGTGACCTATTGGTCCATATTTTACATTTCCATCCAGAGAGGTCATGTTTTGATCTACGATTGGTCTCAAACAGTCAAGTGATGCGATTTCCCAGGTCACAGTTCACCAAGCTTGAACTTTGCAAGGCAGTGAACTGCGAAACTTGATGCACAAACTAGGTTTCCGGTCTGATGTATTCGCATGCGTATGAATGGAAGTCTATGGGGAGAAAAGTCCAGTGTGACCACGGCTTAAGTGCAAGTGAATGGTTTCTCTCCAGTGTGGATCTTCATGTGTAGATTAAGGGATGATGATCGGCTGAAACTCTTCCCACACTGAGTGCAAGTGAATGGTTTCTCTCCAGTGTGGATCTTCATGTGTAGATTAAGGGATGATGATCGGCTGAAACTCTTCCCACACTGAGTGCATGTGAATGGTTTCTCTCCAGTGTGGATCCTCATGTGTAGATTAAGGTTTGATGAGCGGTTGAAACTCTTTCCACACTGAGTGCATGTGAATGGTTTCTCTCCAGTGTGGATCATCATGTGTTGATTAAGGGATGATGATTTGCTGAAACTCTTCCCACACAGAGGGCATGTGAATGGTTTCTCTCCAGTATGGATCATCATGTGTTGATTAAGGTGTGATGAGTGGATGAAACTCTTCCCACACTGAGGGCATGTGAATGGTTTCTCTCCAGTGTGGATCCTCATGTGTTGATTAAGGGATGATGAGCGGATGAAACTCTTCCCACACTGAGTGCATGTGAATGGTTTTTCTCCAGTGTGGATCCACATGTGTTGATTAAGAGATGATAATTGGCTGAAACTCTTCCCACAATGAGTGCATGTGAATGGTTTCTCTCCAGTGTGGATCCTCATGTGTAGATAAAGAGATGATGATTGGTTGAAACTCTTCCCACAATGAGTGCATGTGAATGGTTTCTCTCCAGTGTGGATCCTCATGTGTTGATTAAGGTGTGATGAGCTGTTAAAACTCTTCCCACACTGAGTGCATGTGAATGGTTTCTCTCCAGTGTGGATCCTCATGTGTTGATGAAAGTTTGATGATTGGCTGAAACTCTTTCTACACTGAGCGCATGTGAATGGTTTCTTTCTAGTGTGGATCCTCATGTGTAGATTAAGGTGTGATGAGCAGTTGAAACTCTTCCCACACTGAGTGCATGTGAATGGTTTCTCTCCAGTGTGGATCCTCATGTGTAGATTAAAGTTTGATGATTGGCTGAAACTCTTTCCACATTGAAGACATGTGAATGGTTTCTCTCCAGTGTGGATCCTCATGTGTAGATTAAAGTTTGATGATTGGCTGAAACTCTTTCCACATTGAAGACATGTGAATGGTTTCTCTCCAGTGTGGTTCATCATGTGTAGATTAAGGGATGATGATTGGCTGAAACTCTTCCCACACTGAGTGCATGTGAATGGTTTCTCTCCAGTGTGGATCATCATGTGAATTTTAAGATAGCCTTTTCTTCCAAAACTCTTTCCACACTGAGTGCAGGTGAAACGATTCTTGTCTCTCCTTTTCAAAATACCATCAGTCTGTAAATGAGTTTTTTCCTCAGTTTTGACATGATGTTCCTCCACTTTACTCCCCTCATTCTTTTCAATTAGGTCTGAAATAGATAAATAAAGCATTAGTTTTCATTAAGTCTTATTTATCTAGTGCCTTTACAATGTAAATTGTGTCAAAGCCTCTTAACATAGAAGTTATAGTAAATGGACTCTATGCACGAACTCTGCTGATGTGTTTCCGGTAGATTCTTAGTCAGTCTCTCTACTTCTGCATAGCGCGTTCTACAGCGAAATCTAATAGCGGCGAAACCTAAACGTATCAGAACATGACAAAGAAGGGAGATTTACTCTTAAATTGATGAGGATCTTGTGCCAGTGGATGTCCAGCATCTGGAACATCATTGTTCAGTTCCAGAATCCACAATAGTTGATTAGTACACCAGGGGCCCATTTCAGAAAGGAGTTTAAGTGACCAATTAGAGTATTTTAACCCTGAAAAACCCTGAAACCCAGAGTATTTAATTCCCTGAAATGGAAACTCTGGGTTTTCCACTTCAAAATGGCAGGTTTGCTAAACTCGAGAAAGCAGGGTAAGTCAAGTCTGTTTCTGAAAGAGAGGTAACTTTAACTCAGAGTCAGTTACTGTGGTAACTTACTCTGTGAACCTAACCTGGTCAGGAGCAGGTTCTATTCTCTAAACTCTGAGTTTCTCTTGGTCTCCTCCCCTTTTTTAAAGACGAAGCTGTATTTCTCGCCTTAGCCTTACATTTCCAACCAGTGACTGTATAAAATATGGATGACGCGACAGCACCATTTCCCATTGAACGATTTGAGGGCAAAATGCCTCTGTGACGGGTACAACTGTCGCAAAAGACTGATGAAATTGAAGCCTGGGCATGCGCAGAAGGACTCTCTGATGGCACCAGAGGAGGAGCTGCAGAATCGAGCTTCCAACCAAACGCTTGTTGTAAAATCAACCACGCCATCGCACTTCAGCAGCGTTTATTTGAGAGCAAACAAGAAGATCTGCGCACTCTTAAAGGGGCTTATATTTGAGGGCGTGCAAGAAGTTTTGTGCATGAGCAGAAAAAAATTGGCGTGCAAGCAAAGAGATCAGCATGCTCGTAGGCTATTACATAAATGTGATCTCAACCTCTAATACTGCGCTCACGACATTTGTCATTGAAATAACGCCACAGGTAGTTGGTAGATCTGTGTAAAAAAGGCCTGCCGCCACAGCTGGAAAAAATTCTAGAGGAAACACTGATTTGTACAAAAAACTTTGCAGTATTAATGCATCAACTGATGTCTATCAGCTGCTGCAACATCGCTTGTATTGTTTATTATTTTTTGCTTGTATTGTATTGTGTTGTTCGTTAGAATATTGTTTATTATTTTTTGCCTCCGTCATCATTTGGTTTATTTGATGCCTTCATTATATCTGGCAAAGAGGAATTTACATTATTTTTTATGTTTATTAGGAGTTTTCAAATAAAAAGTTAACAGTAAATGATGTATATAATTAATTTATAACATTTACAGCTCTATTTGTTATATAAGTTTCGGTTTCTAGAACA
The DNA here is from genome assembly GCF_903798145.1 of Danio aesculapii. Taxonomy (NCBI): domain Eukaryota; kingdom Metazoa; phylum Chordata; class Actinopteri; order Cypriniformes; family Danionidae; genus Danio; species Danio aesculapii. The sequence goes on along the minus strand of NC_079438.1, from coordinate 6,063,620 downwards.
TTAATATTTTATAACAGCAAATTCAGTAGATTAACTCATCAACATGCCGAAACTCAAAATGTCAGAGACGTCCTGTAAATCAAGTTCAAATAACCTTACAGGAGATCAAAGTGGAGATCGGCTAACATTAGTTTTGTCTTCCTAACTATTATTTCAGACCCATATAGAGAATTGCTGCTAGATAGCGATCAACTGTATTTTCCCCGTCATACTTCAATTTGTTTACAATGTGTCATTTCTTGTGCAGCTTTTATTGTTATTTTTATATTGAAATTCTTGATACTTGTGCACTACAAAATTTATTCAATTTTATAATTATTTGTTTAATACTTGTGCAATCAATACAGGTTTATTATTATTTATTTTGGCCTTTATTTGAATATTTGCGATATGTATGCTGTTTGTATTTTATTCAAAGGTTAAACTCAGTGCCCACAGTTTGCGTTTACATAGTAGCCTGCATTTACTGTTATATCAACACAAATGGTTGTAATAACGTTAATAATAACCGAGTAGGTACAGCAGACGGAGTCGTGACGAGGGGTAAGTCTCCGGCAGGCGAGGATCTAGCTAGCAGGAACTCACCGGAGTGTATTTTGCTATCAGGGTGGTTTGGCGTGTATCTGCAAACTAATAAAGCCCAAAAAATACCTGACCTTACCGAATAAACAGTGTTCCACCAGATCCTGTATGTCAGAAACTATAGTTTACTGCTGAACTCATTTTATCGTGGTAAAATAACACTGAAATCTAACAATAATACTTCAGTCTCCTTATGAAGCTCAGACAGTCTGCTTTGAGAAACTGTCAATCACAGCTGATGACACGCCCAGCAATAAATTACTGCTAAAAACAAACTGTTTACAAAAATGAAGATCTGCACCTATATCAGCATGATAACCAGTGCCTTAATTGACCAGAACCATCTTTTGGGACATTTTATTGCTAGTTAACACGGAGGAGGCAGGCTTTATGACTTATACTGCAGACAGCCCCCAGAGGCCGATCTAACGGCCGGGACCTTCACTCAAAAGCAGGCTTGCGGCACACTTGTTTCCAACCACCTAATTTATTGCTTATTTTGGAGAAGCGCATAAAAAAACGATTGATGGAAACGTCATGATGCACATAACTTTTGAAAATATGCATGAAAAACATGTGCACAACTCGTCACCTTAGAATTATAAGGTTCTAACTTGACATTTTTGTCAAAATTGAGTTATTGACATATTTATATTAAATGACAACTTATTTACATTATGGGATGTTTTTTAGAAGTTCTTTACATTTTAAGACGTTTTATTCAAAAACAAAAAAGGTTTTATCTGAAAAGTCGAACTCTATTTTGGCTATATAAGGTTCCATCTGTGAGCCAATCAGCATTTCGAATGCACGACCAATCAGGATCAGCGTTCTTTTGTCATTCCGCCGCACTGCTCTGTTGTGGAGCGGGAAAGACCTGAAGGAAATCATCAATTAAATAATGCCACGCCACACAAAATTAAGAAGAAACTTCACTGTCGACTACTTTATTGACGATCTTGTCAAGGACAGAAGTCTAAATTCCAGGTAAGTTCGTTTTTTCTGTTTGTTTCGTTTAAGGTCTTGCAGAGAAGTTTATTATCAGACACCATATTAGCTGTCAATGCTAGCAAGCTGTTCCCTTCATCTATCCTGTGTAATGCAGACCCATAGTCAAGGGGGGTTCGGGAGGTTCGAAAGACCCACCCCCCACTGACAAATGTCTAGAATTTGTCCCAAACATGAGCTCATCCGTTTTAATTTGGCTGCGAAGTCATCATACATAACGTTAGTGAAAATAATTAATCAAAAAAGGCTTTAAATCCAAGCCGAATACCCTGTTGGCTGTCGCTTCAGTTTTAGCCAATGCAAACTATTATTTATCTAAAATACAGCTGTGCAAGAAAACATACAATCAGACGTTAGTGAAGTCATCCTTCGCTACTACTACTGTTATTAAATAGAGATGAAATGATGTTATCCATGAATTTTCTAATGTACTTTACAAGAAAGGCCAAAAAAATCCTGAAGCTCTATTATTATTATTATGCCATACTATATTATTATTATTATTATTATGTCTGAATTTTTTTTATCATTCAAATGGCCAAATTCTGACTGAATTATTTGTTATATGCATAATGAATGACAATAGGCCACAGACCTTAACAGATAATTTTTTCTCTAATGATATATGATGTAATAAATTTGTATTTTAATTTTTGATAAAGTAATGTTAGCTATAAAATAGTTAGTGTGTAAAACTACTCAAATAGTACGGCTACAGTTTGTGTAAGATTGTTAGAGCAGTTACCTCAGTATTAAATGGTAAGGATTGCAGAATGATTGTAGGTTGTAGCCTGTAACTAGTCAGTGGTACCAAGCTACACACTATTTATTTTTCTATTATTGTGATAAGTAATTATACAAATTATATGAAACACCAGGAGAACAGCAAAAAGAAAGAGAGCACCAGACAAGGAAAATATGAAAAAAAGCATCATCAGAGACAAGGGGAACAACTGAGGCAGAAGAGCAAAGGAGCAGTGTGGTACAAGAGCAACGTGAAATTGAACTTTCAGAGACAGAGAGACAAACAAGCAGTCTAGAAATACCAAGACAGAGACCAACCGAAAGAGGGAAAGTAAGAATTAGTTTTAACTACAAAAAGTAGTGAGAAACTTTTCAGAATTTACTGCTTGTCTATTAAAATATACTGTGTATTTAAATGTAATGTAAAATGTAAATAAGTAACTTAAGTTGTGTTTTTTAAATATTTTTTTCTCCAGGCAGGTGACCAGGTAGAGGCAACAGAAGGAGCAGCATTAGGGCCATGGCTTTTATCAGACAAAGCAGAGACCACACCTGCCAGTCCACCAACTGAGGAGCTGGGGACTAATCAGAAAAGAAGAGGCAGGAGACGGGTTGCCAATCCTTCAAAATGGAAAGAATCTACCCGCAAGAAACTTTATCAGGAGGGCAAGGAACATGTCAACTCTACAAATAAAATGGCTTCAGCCAAACATGTGAGAACTTTGAAGAACTGTACTATGTCATGTAAATTCAAATGTGCAAAAAAGTTACCCCAGCTGAAAGGGAAAAATGCTTTACGGAGTTCTACGAGTTGAGTCAAAACAGAAAATATGACTTTATAGCCATGACTACAGACTGTGACAAAACAAACAGGCAAACTTGTGATGAACCACAAAGAAAGAGTACCTACTCATTTAAGTACTATCTAAACATAAGGGGTGGAAATAGTGAGAGTCTGTAGGCTGTATTATCTGGGCACTATTAACATACACATGAATAAAATCTGACTACTTCCATGCCAAAACCCGTTTAAAGGGGGAAGCATCCAAGAAAAATGCATGGATGCAAATCAGAAAGAGGAGGTAAAGGCACACATCAGTTCATTTCCTGTTGTTGAGTCACATTACTGTCGTGCCAACACAGAAAGGCAGTACCTTGAGCCAACACTCAATGTTTCAAGGATGTATGATCTCTACAGACTTAAATGCAGTGAGAATGGAAATACTCCTGTGAAAGAATCGTATTATCGATTAATATTTAACACAGAGTTTACCCTAAGCTTTCATGCCCCTAAAAAAGATCGGTGTGATCAGTGTGAAGCATACGAGACCGCTGTAAAGCAAAACATGGTAAGCCAAAGTGATGAATATAGACAAACAAAGCTTATGGCTGACAAGACAGCAATGCGTCAGGAGCGCCAAAAAGACAGAGAAGATAAAGATACTCTAACAGTCTGTTTTGACCTACAGAATGTTATTTCATGTCCACGAGTTGAAATTAGCTCTTTTTTTTATAAGCGAAAACTTAACCTATATAATCTTACTGCTCACAGTTCACAAACCAAGAAAGGCTACTGTGCTTTGTGGACAGAGGCAATGTCAGGTAGGGGAGAAATGATATTGCAAGTGCACTGGTGAAAATACTAGAACGCGTTTTGCATGATCATCCAGATGCCACTGAAATAGTAACTTGGAGTGACAGTTGTGTGCCTCAAAACAGAAACTCTATAATAGCTTTTGCTATGGCAGACTTCTTAACAAGGCATCTCCAAGTAAAAAGGATTACAATGAAGTACTCTACTCCAGGTCACTCTGCAGTACTAGACAACATGCACAGCCATATTGAAAAGGCAATGGCAATGTCTGAATTCTTTTCACCGCTGTCTTTCTTGCGTGTTTTACTGAAGGTGAACAGAAACAATCCATATGAAATAATACAGATGAAGAGTACAGATTTCTATGACTTTCAGGCATGTTCCAAACTGTTTCAGTGCAAACAGGTTCCATTCTCTGAGGTGTCTCAGCTTGTGTTTGATCAGTGTCCATACACTCTTCATTACACAAAGTCACATGCACAGCCTAAAGTTACAGTTGACCTAAGAGGAGCAAGGAGACAAATGAGAAACCTGGCACCTACCTCCATCTTACCCAAACCAAGGGTACTCCCCAAACAGAGCACCATTTCAGAGGCCAAGATGGGTGACATTAAGTCCATGTTTAATTCATGCCACTAGCAGATAGACAGTATTATACTGCTGTGTTAAATAAATAAAAAGAATGCATTTTCACAAAAGAAGATGAACCAGTTGAAGCACCTATGTACAAATCATTAAGGAGATAATAAAGAGATTTAAATGCATAATTTATGATCTTTAAAAAATGAAAAGATGTGTCAATGTGATGACTTAAAAGGCAGTTTTGACATTAGATGAAATTTTTAAATTTACATTGTTGAAAAAAAAACATTTTTCATTTTATTAAACTTGGTTAATCCACTCATTTGCTCATTGTCTGTTTTCTTTTAAAGATTTTAAATTTGATATTAAGCCTTGAAGGGTAAATAATTTATTTAATTCATGGGGTCTTAATTACAACAATAAATACTGCGATATTTAATACATAAAATTAAGGTCTGCACTGGACAATATTTTAGCACAGCCTTGTATGCTTAATTTGAACAAGAATAAATTATTCATTAACACCTTTACTGTTTCAGTATTAATGGTAAATTAACACCTTAAATGTTTCAGTATTAATGGTAATATATTATTAATGATCTCCAGAGCATCTGGAGCATGTCAAGAGCTTCTGTTTTTCGCATATCATGTCTTTAAACACCACCACGCGTTCTTTGTGTGTCAGCACTGTCTTATAAGGCGCAAGTACATTTATTAAATAAAGAAAAAATTCATGTAGCTTCTTCTACCGCAGTAAATTCAGTTTTTACTGTTGATATGTGGCACCAGTTAATCAGGAAGTGACGATATTGTTCTTCGATTCATTGGATGGAAACGCTGATTTATTTGCACGTCTTTTAGGCGGTACTCCAGTTTTGCACATAAATTTAATCAATATATTTGGATGGAAACATAGCTATTGCCTACATTTCAGTCACACAACAGTCACGTATGGGAATGGCTTGTCCTTTTTTAATGAATAATTAGCTTAAATTCACAGACCTTCAACAGGGACATGTACTGTTACTAGATTAATGGGATTATTATTCTTTCTAAAACTTATGGTTTAGTTCTGCTCACATTCTAAATGTGATATCAACCTCTACCAGTTGATTAATCATAGAGGCAGACACACGAGCGCACTTTTAAATCTATTAAAACTGATCAACATGTCATCCGCAGAGTGAAACAACAAGCTGGACAGTCATCAGCTCTTTCTATTACAGCGAGCATCAACCCGATTTACACAATGGTTTGCCTTCTGCCCATCAGTAAAAGCTTGAGCTAAAGACTAAAGAGTAGATGATCAAGCAAAATTTAGTCATGTAAAAAAAATTATATAAACACAAACTGAACATAATTTCTATGTTGAGGTCTGCACTGCAGGAATATAAAGTTGTCAATATAATAAACATGCATGTTCAATGCATTAATATAAACATGTAAACATTAATAACAGAACAATTTGAGTGAACATTTGCTCTGCACTAATGTTAATATGCAGGGTTTTTTTTTGTGCAGACTCGGGCGATGGTTACCTTCATCAAATGTACCACCTCCGTCTTTTGGCAAAAATCAGGCAGGCAACTTGTCAGACCCCAGTGATGCTCAATAATGCCAAATGCATTTGTTTCAAGTAGCAAAAATGTAATGAATGGGATACCACCTCCAACTCATTTTCAACAAGGAAAACCTTACCTAATTACAGGTAATTAAAACAACATAAAAATCGATATGAACTATGAGAAACAGACACGACTAGCATATAATTGCTATTCTTATATATAGCATAATACTCACCCTCAAAATGATCGATGTAACTTGAAATGTAGAATTTTAACCTCTTTTCTTCTTTGCTGTTTGGTGTGACAGCTCTCTGTCTCACGATTCGATTAATATCCTTCATGGTAATGTGAGGAAACTTTTACAAACAACGAGTGTAATCTATTATCTGTTTACAGTGATCGCAGTGCTGTACCGGAAAGTTGACATGCGGGCTAATTGCAAACGCGGAAGAGATCTTGCATAGAGTCCATTAAAACTGTCAATCAAGTTTCAGAGTTCTTACTTCATTGATCATAAAGTTATTTTGGTCATATTGATAAGACAGATTTGAAAGCTGTTTGAAAAAAGTTATGGGGTAACAGCTGAACAGACAGCTGAATATTTGCCTCGCAGACATAAGACCATACCTGCCAACACTTTTTTCTCGGGATTCTCCCGTATTTCAGACCCATCTCCCATATTCTTCTGTCTTTTAGTTATATTCATGGCCGTTTTTTTCTCCATTGGCCTCTATTTTTGATTGCAAAGCCATGACAGCATATAATCATGCATTTATGATTGTTGGTGTTTTCTGTGACGACAGTTGACATTGTTTAATTGGTCTCCACCCATGGGATGGCAAAAAGGAAATGAGTGAGAGTATAAAGGAAGAGGAGGAGAGTTTAAGAGGGCAGCATTATGTGGTGTGTGGAAGAAAGAGAAGTTGACTGAAATGTTGCAGCTGTTGCACTTACTTTAAAAAAAAATACACGTTTCTTTAGCCCGCTCCACAATTCACACATTACTGTCTGGCTAGTTTCTCTCCTTTGCTTATGCTAAAAAGGCAATAATGGTTCAAAATTCCTGACCATTTTCACCAATAAAGCCTAGAAAAACAGGGCATCAGTATATTGTAAACCGATAGGTTCAAATATTTTTTTCCAGTGATCTGTGCGTTTTGTTTTCGTGGAGTTTCAGTGCACTTTACTGACGCATTTCTAAAAACAATTCGCGTAGAGAGAAAAGAAAGAATGTTTTTTGGCAATATGAGGAGACAACGCAGCAAAACGCGTATATATGCGGCCTTTGACCCCTGGGGGTTAAACACCTATATGCATGATGCAGTTAATGACATTATGTAAGAGTCTAATTGTTGTTGTTCTGAGATTGTTTGTAGAGCGGTCTACAAACTTTTTGCGAGTGTTGAAGCTGGCCTCTGCTAATGAAACTGCAAACTATCTACAGTAAACTTTCTTTTAAGTGAATCTGTCTCCTGCTCTTCTTCATCTGATAGACTGGTCTTTTTTGGGTTAAAACTGTTGGTCCCCCTACAAAGTGTATTTATGCACGCACACTATAATCTGCTGTTTTACTCCACTGAACTCCATATAAAAAGACAGAAACTTTTTTGAACAGGCCTATCTAAAGGGTTAATGCAGCCAACTGATGATCAACAGTATGACACATTTGACCTCTTCCCAACAGGTAAAACACCAACAATCTAGAATGCATGATTATTTGGTGTCATGGCTTTGCGGTTAAAAAAAATGTGGTTATAATGGAAGTCAATGGGTCAAAAACAACCAATAACATAATAAAAGGGTATAGGGCTGCACGATTAATCGTATTATTATCAAGATAATGATATCTGTGGCTCACGATCAGTAATTAAATATCGTCACGATTTTACAGAATAAACACAAAGCCGTTATTTTAATGGGCGGAGTGTACGGATTGTACCGTAACACAAGCATGAGGTGACTGCGTCTACATTGCAAGTGTTTTTTGAGGAATGTAATGTTGATCAGGTAGTCTTTGCTTCTGTTTAGTCCAAACTTCAAGGTAACACAACAAACCTCATTATCCACCTTAAAAGCCAATCACAAAGTGGCTGTCATCAGTGGGTTAAGGAGCTCAGGAGAATTCTGCTTTGCATTTTTTATGCATTACTAAACCAGACAACATTTGTTTTATAAGTAAAAAAATATTTGAGGAGATTCAGCAGTTTTTTTTTTCATGTAGACAGAAAGACACTATCCAATTGTTTCAATATAAAAAAAAAGTCATTGTGGCCATGTTTACGTAGATATTCAGGTTAGTTTTCAGCAATCTGATGCAACTTTTATCATTTACAAGAAAAAAAAATGCTATTAAAAGTTTCAGATCAATTAACTCAATTTATAAAAAGACTAGCCTATTTTATGCATGAAATAATGAAATAGATAACTAATTACATTTATTTCTGATTAGACCATGCTCTTTATTCAGTTTTAATAGGTATATACATGCTTTTTTTAAATAACATGATTAAAAACACATTAAAGACTAAACACTTAAAATAAAACATTCACAAAGGTGTATCTTATGGAAAAACACCAAGTGACGGGCGCTGCTTTCGGTTTTAAAACAATCAAGCCGATTTTTATAAAATCTAATTTGCAGAAGAGAAATGACAAAAATTTAGCAAAAGGAAAAGATTAAACATATATGGACTGTTGAAAGAGCATTCTACTTTATTTATTCTTTTGACTCAATACAACAGCTAAGATAATGAATGACAGATTGTAAAGCCGTCTCTCCTGCATGCTTCAGCGGCGCGTCCCACTGTTTATGAATGAAGAGGCGGAGAGAATGCGCAGTTTAGTTTCACCTCAAGATATTGAAATAAAAACTAAGACCGAACTGCTCATCACGCTCAAAAAGTTACACTAAGTTAAATGCAAAACTGTTGTTAGTTGCACCTGCAGGAAGCACAATGAACTGAACAGGCCATTCTTTTAATTCAATATTCGTGAAGTATGTGACCGAACCGCAGATGCTTTGTCATGTTGGTCGCGACACTCTTCTTCACCACATGTAGCCACTCTTTCGAGCACATCATGCGGTCAATCTCTAATCAACTGTTTAGATTATTATTGAAGGTGCTCTCAAGCTGCAAAGTTCCTGGCAGAGTAGCAGGTGAAAACATGTGCATGCAGAAATGTGTGAGAACTAGTAACAACTCCTAGAAACAGGTTTTAATCCATAAAGAAGTTCATGAAAAAAAGGAAATTGTGATCAATGTGACATATGCAAGTGGAAAGTACTAAGCTAGGGGTGTCCAAACTCTGTCCTGGAGGGCCGGTGTCCTGCAAAGTTTAGTTACAACAAAAACCCAAAAGTCATTTGACGCTCAGTAACAACATGCACACTCACGTTCCGCTAGGCTATATGAAACAGAAGAAATTTCTGACCCTGTTTGTCAAACGCAGATTCGCCAGGTCTCGAAGCGCTTCTGAACTGATCGATGCTTTAAATTGCTTTAGTCACGTGACCAGATTTTTCGAAACACTTTAGTCACGTGACCTGGGTGTTTCGGATCATGCTTCGGTGCAGTGTTTCGAAAATACTTGTGCTTTGGGATCTCGATACTGTGTTGAAACGTCAGTTTCACGTCAGCCATCCCTACTTACTAGGCTTTCTAGAAACATTCATGCAGGTGTGTTGAGGCAAGTTGGAGCTAAAAGCTGCAGGACACCGACCTTCCAGGACGAAGTTTGGACACCCCTGTACTAATCCAACACAATCACTGTAATAGCAGATATCTTCTACGAGAATACTGTATATCGTCAGCTCAGTTAAACTTGTTTTAATTTATTGTTTTTATTTATTTTATATAGCCCCAGCGCTCAAGGACGCTTTACAAACAGTAGAATAACAAGAAAAGTAATAAACTTAAGAAGGTAAAGAAAACGGGAGACTAGTAATACATAAAAGAATGAAAATGGGAAAGACATGGGAACAAGTAACAAAAGAAACTTATTCCTGTCTTTCAATGAGTGCTTATGTGCATTTAGGAGAACTAGGCAGCACACTCAGGGCTGCAAGATGGATTTAATTTAGTATTCTTATTATTAAAATATATCTGAATGAGGATCAAATGACTGAGTTGGTCTTTGAGAATGAAAACCAACCTGTTTGTTCCTGCAGATCTTCCTGTTTGACTCTGAATGTTTCTTCAATCTTCACATCTTCACTCTCCTCTTTAATAAACGCCATCTTTATAACAGTGTGGAGATCAGTCACTTCAGCAGGAGTTTTTCTCTGTGTTTGGACACTTTATCCTGTTTAAAATTAACAAAACAATGAACAGAAACAAAATAACTTCTCTTGAACTCTTGCATCAACAGTTTCTTTATATGAGTAATTAACAAAAAGAAATCAGGTAAAACGTGTCTTTAAAACACTTATTACACACGTTTCTGTTACTTTATACAAACAATAGCCCTCGGTTACTGAGAATAAAATAGTACTACGTTGTATAAGGGGTTAAAATAATATTTCCAACAGCAGGAACATAATTTAGCATCGTATATAAAACCTAAAACTTTAGCACTTTAACTTTAAATCGGGTTATATCTGTGAACGTTTTAAAACACAAACCTTTCTCCAGTTGAATCTCAGCGCTGAAGCGGCGCCGCATGATGACGTCACACGCCACGCCAAAATAAAAGTCTTTTGTGTTTGGCTTTTTTTGCCACTTACTGTTGCAGTCATGACTTACTGATACACTATATCTTTTCTCTTTCTCTCTCTCTCTCTCTCTCTCTCTCTCTCTCTCTCTCTCTCTCTCTCTCAAACCTTTATTCTAAACATTTTAAGACAATTTTGAGAAACTTTTTTAATCCAGTTCATGATGACTTGCATGTCTACAACACATTACTTCCTATTAATATCTGAGTCCAAATCTCATCCTCATAATTATGACCTCTAATTTTCTATTTCTACAACTTCATAGGCCTATATAGGGTTTCTTTTTTTCATATGAATTGTCATCTCTTGTTATCTGTATTCTACGTTTACCTTTACTTACAGAAGCATTAAAGGGGTAGTTCAAATAAAAATTACAATTCTGTCATTTACTCATCCTCTACTTGTTCCAAACCTGTTTGAGTTTCTTCTGCTGAATGCAAATGAAGAGAATACAGGAGCAAAAACAGCCACTATATGGTTCAGCAGTTCCTACTTTGACTGCTTTTACAACATTTTCTTGCACACAAAATGTTCTTGGAACTCGATAACAATTGAAACACTAAAGCCACATGAACTGTTTTGACAATGTTTTTGGTTCCTTTTCTGGACTTTGAGCTTCTCGGGACTCTTGCTGTCTGTGACAGACGAGGGAGCTCTCTGGTTTCATCTAAAGTGTCTTCATTTGCGTTCTAAAGATGAGCAAAGTTCTCAGGGGATTGAAACAACAGGTAGAGGGACAATCGTTCTCGAGTGCCTAGTGTACACTATAACACACGCCTCCCACCACTGCTGATATACAGCCACATCGCAATGCTTTTAAAAATGAATTTTTTTATTGCAATAACAACAGGCCATTACAACAAATAGAAATACAAAAACTGATAGAAGGCCATGTCACACTGCTACCCGTGTGATATTACTCATATGTTCATTCATTTTCTTTACAGCTTAGTCCCTTTATTAATCAGGGGTCACCATAGTGGAATGAACCACACATGCTTTATGCAGTGGATGCCCTTCCAGCTGCAAACCATTACTGGGAAACATGCATAAACACTCATTCACACACACACACACCGTATGCATATGGACTTGGGGGAAATCAGAGCACCTGGAGGAAACTCACGTGAACACGGGGAGAACATGCAAACTCCACACAGAAATGTCAACTGACCCAGCTGAGACTCGAACCAGTGACCTTCTTACTGTGAGGTGATCATGCTACCCACGGCACCACTGTGACACCTCACATGTATAATTATTTGAGGTATTAAACTGGTATTGGTGAAGAACTATGCTTACAAATGGTTGTTATTCTTAAAACGTGTGAAAAGGCACCATTCAGGTGTAACAATTGTAATGATCTGGGGAATCAAGCATGTATTGTTATAGACACCTTTGCTTATTTGTCTTAAGAGATGTACGGCATGTTTATGTAATATGCTTTAGGCTATCAAGTTGGTATTGGCATGAACAGCTATACCTGTTAACAGGTTTCTTATTTGTGAAACAGTCCTGTTCAGTTAATGGTCTGGCCTATCAGGCAGCTATTAATAAAGATAATTGCACATGATGATGATCCATTCATTTAAATGATTATGTGACACAAAGATTTAAATTCATTGTTGCAAACAAGTTACAGGAGTAAGTGTAGTTGTTGTTTTATGTGATGTCCACCACTGTAATTACACCATGGTGAAAAAGAAGTCTGAGAAATGCTGTAGTTGGTGTAGGTGGAGCAGGTTAATCACATTAAAAGTTCTGCATTGTGTAGATATGAAAGTGAACTCTTGACGTTGAATTACCCTGTATAAACTGCCTATACAATCATTTTACTTGTGATATAATTATTTTCTAATTATAAATATATAGATGCATGACAGATTTAATAGTGGACTCCAGAAAGGTAAGACCAAAGCTTGAAATCGCATCATGTGAGTGCATGACAATAATTGAAGATCAAAACATGAGCTATATGGAGCAATCGCTCGCTTTTAGCAAACTCTAATCATATTGTTTTATCCCACCTTATCCCACATTGAATCGACTGCATTGATTCCTTTGTCTATTAGGCTAGTTTCAATTGGATTTCAGAATGTCACTATGCAGAGTGAGCGCATTTTCCTTCCTTCTCCTGGTAAGGAGATACAGCTATATAATAGAATTAGTTATATTTCAGATAATATAAATCAATTATTAGCAACAAAAGACCAATTTCATAATGCTTTTAGCGTAAAAGACTTTATTTTGAAGCAAAAAATATGCTGGAGTACTGGATCAGATATATGGCACTTTACTCACACCTGATTACCTCTGCAGCTTATACTTAACATTTAACAGCACCTGTAATGAACAAAAATGAGTTTGATGTTACAGTGTTTCTCATCCATTTGTGATTAATGTACAAACAATTATCTACTAAGGCCAAAAGTAGCAAAAAAGTTTGTGACAGTATGTTATCGCTTTACTGTGTTAAAAGGAAAAGGTTTTGTCACAGGGTATCTTATATATGCTTTTGTGAATGTTTATGCATATTTGTATGCACAAACACAAGTAATAATTAGAGGGAAAAACATCTTTGTTACATACCAGGTGAATAAGAGGCATAGAGAGAGCTGAGCTCCTCACACATGTTCTGTTCAACTAAAAAAACGAAGGAAGGAAAACAAAATTGGCACAGTAACAAATTACATTTTGATCGTTAAAATCTATAGACACTTTTAGAAAGAAATAATTGACCTGTTAAGAGTGTGTTGACAGTCTTACAGAAACCAGCAATGAGCAGCATGTGCTTTAAGAGAAATAAAGGACTCTGAACTCACATAGAGAACAAGTTCAGTGATAAATAAATGACTAAAACATTGCTAATAGTTAGCTCATGTCAATGAATTGACTGAACTTAACAAATTTTCGAAGTTTGGAAATTGTTTCTTTCAACGAATGATAATATATCACTGTATCATAGGATAAGACTTACATAACTATTATATAAGTGAAATTATGAATGTGAAATTTCAAATCAAAGTACCTCAACATAAGTGTATCAACATTAACTACAAAATGCAGCAGCTAAAATAAAAAAATAAGCTTCCATCAATAGTCATATAAAAAACAGCAACAAATCATATGATGATGGCTAAAGTCAACTTATTTTCCCAATACATCATTATTTCTCTGTAAAACTGCTGAACTTCCCATCCCCCACACTATGTGTCTTCAGTCTTCACTGCTCCTCCTCATTTGCATCTTTATACCAGCATTAATGGGTGCCAATTGAGTCTTATCCAATCACATTCCAGATCCAGTAGCTTAGCAGGGTTGTGTTTATATATTCTGGGTTCCTAACAGAATCTTCATTGGCTTATTTTGCTATAAGAGAACTTTGGAGGACAAACTACGATTGTAAATTCCTACATTGGAATTATTACCAACAACAACATACAAAGAAAAACCCACTGGGGCCATTTCTCATCCCACTTCATTGAAGACTGAAAAGGTAAGTTGCCCATTGTGAATTTACACTCAAATAATATCTGAATGCTAACATTATAATGTATCAAATCTAAACATGTGTAGATGCATTGTTCAATGTTGTATTAAGTTCTTCAGTCATTTTTAAAAGCCTTTTTAAAACTATTTAGTTTTTTGTTTGTTTGTTTATTTGGTTATAAATATAGTTTTTATCCTGACAAATGGACTGTAGCCCTAATAAGTTTCAGCATATTACATATATAGGTTGGAACCTGGCAGGCAATTTTCGAGAATTTGATGTTTCCCCATTCAAACATACAAAGAGGCGGTAACATCAGTGAATGAGTTAAAGCTATGGATAAAGAAATGCAATCGTTTGAAGAAAATGCGACCTCTTACCAACCTACCAGAAGGCAAAGATCTAGTGGGGGTAAATGGGTTTTTTCAATTAAAATACAAAGTGATGGTCTTACAAATACAAAACAGAAAGCAGATAAAGTATAAAGTGGAAAACGAGGGAGAAATGTATTAATAAGTCATGACTAAGAGTAAGTGGGGGAAAAAGCTAAACAAAAAAAGACTTTTATTTTGGCGTGGTGGTGTGACGTCATAAGGCTGCGCCACTCTCACACTGTGATTAAACTTGAGAAATGTTTGTTTTAAACCTTTTACATAGATGTAAACCGACAGATTAAAATTTCAGGTTGTTCATTTAATGCTTAATGTACCTGCTGCTGACACTATTATTTTAAGCCTTTATACAACGAAGTACTATTTTACTCACAGTAAGGTTTATTGTTTGAATAAGATAGGATAAACTTTATTTGTCCCCGAGAGGAAATTATTGTGCAAATAAGTGCTACAACGTTGCTGTAAGCAGATAATAAAATAAATAAAACAAACAAAACAATTAAGAACATACCCGAATAAAGTTTGAATAAAGTAACATAAATGTGTGTAATAAGTGTTTTAATGAAGGTTTAATTTAGAGCATAATGTCATTTCCACTCTAAGTATTCATCACTATATATAAGAAATTGAGTACTAGTTTTAATCAGCTCATTTGTGGCTATTGTTTCTTGCTTAGATGATTTATTTTTGTTAATTACTCTCAAGTGTTGAAAGTGTTGAAGAGATGTTATTTTGTTTCTGTTAATTGTTTTATTTATTTTAAACAGGACATTTTTATGGTTTTGTTCGTTTTAAACAGGATAAAGTGTCCAAACACAGAGAAAAACTCCTGCTGAAGCGACTGATCTCCACACTGTTATAAAGATGGCGTTTATTAAAGAGGAGAGTGAAGATGTGAAGATTGAAGAAACATTCACAGTCAAACAGGAAGATCTGCAGGAACAAACAGGTTAGTTTTCATTCTCAAAGACCAACTCAGTCATTTGATCCTCATTCAGATATATTATAATAATAAGAATGTGATGAGTGTGAGTGTGCTGCCTAGTTCTCCTAAATGCACATAAGCACTCATTGAAAGACAGGAATGAGTTTCTTTCCTTCTACTTGTTCTCATGTCTTTTGTCTTTCGTTTTATGTATTATTATTCTCTCATCTTCTCTACCTTCTTATTATTAATGCTTCTTGTTCTCCTACTGTTTTGTAAAGTGTCCTTGAGCACTGGCGCTATATAAAATAAATAAAAACAATAAATTAAAAAAGTTTAACTGAGCTGAAGATATTTGACCTACAGTATTCTCATAGAAGATATCTGCTATTACGGTGATAGTGTTGGCTTAGTACTTTCCATTTGCATATGTCATGTTGATCACAATTCCCCTTTTGTCTACAACCTCTCTATAGGATTAAACTTGTTTCTAGTAGTTGTTACTAGTTCTCACAGATAGTATCTAGAATTACATCATTATTATAATAACTAATTACCAGGTCTATTGTGTTTAAACAGGGTTTCTGTGGGGTCTTAAAATGTCTTAAATTCCAAAATCAAAATTTTAGGCTTTAAAAAGGCTTAAATTTACTGAAATATTGTGTTGTAGGTCTTAAATCTTTTTTAAACAAGTCTTCATTTTCCTTTGTTCATGTTTTGCTACCCAATCTGGCCAAAACCCATACAATTACCAACAATCCACCTCAATAAAACCTTAAACTTTTAATTCGAAAGGGTCAAACTCTATTTATCATTATGGTTTAATTATTTTCCTCACAATAACATTTGTTTAAACGTGCTCCATGTATTTACTGCTGAGGACATCAACCTGGACAGATTGTTGTGCATAGGTTTAGTTTATTATAGTTTTTAAAATGTTTAAAACATTTTAGAGTGTAGAAATAACAATAAATCATAGCAAGAAACATCCTAATACATAGTTACTAAATTTGAACTGAATTGACCGTAACAATTTACAGTTTTACAACTTTTTAGCCAAACATTCTACTCGCTATAACTGCAAAGATCACATGACACTGACATCAGGATTAAAATATTTTTAAATTGTCCAGTGTGTGATTTAATGAAATATTCAGTTTTCCTTTTGTAATTGTGGTAATAGTATTGACAGTTTACAGTTTAAACATTTAAAATGTAAAATATTGCTTAATTTTTTTTATATTTTTGATTGCGCAATGATACATGGTGGGAAAATAACTCACTAATTCGGACATCAATAATTTTTGGTAATTTAATCTTTGAATAAATAAATAAATATTCAAAGTAAATAAATAATTAAAATAAATAATCAAAAATGTAACAATGTAACAATTTTTTTAAAGCTGAAAAAAGGATGGCTTTGGTCACTAAATGTACATGCAACTATAGAATCACCCATATAGTCCATGGAGAGCAACATGTTTTTGTAGAGTTTACTTGCAAAACTTGGCAAACATCACTTAAGCAAGCAAACACTGAGATAAATATAGTCTGCAATACAAATAATAGTTGTAAAATAAAAGTTAGTTTGCTTTTATTAAAATGACAGAGAACATTTAAAAAGATAAATACATTACACACACACACACATATATATATATATATATATATATATATATATATATATATATATATATATATATATATATTAAACTAATGCATTAAACTGTTAATGCAGCGAAGGGTAAGGACATTTAAATAAGATATGTTTAATGTGAGGTAAACTTCATCATTTACTCTTAACCTTAAAGTATTTTAGTATCAACTTAGCTAGGTATTTAAAGCCATCGAAACAGTACATAACGTTGCACAGCATACGTTAGGTCCAAAAAAGGATTAATAAATTTACCCCGCACAAACTTGGGCCCCGTTTACACTGTCAGGTCTTGATACAGAATTCTGATTTGTTGCCTATATCAGATTTTTTTGTCTGTCCGTTTACACGTTTTTTTAAATGTGACCCATATCCAATTCATGTCTTCACACTTGCTGTACAATTTACGATGCATGCATAAACGCGGGTTCTAGCATCTGTGCCACACTAGCCAAGATGGAAGAAACCGTCTTGTTTAGAGCTCTGCGAAATATGCGAAGCGTAGTATAAGTAGTGAATGGTTGAGTCTAGATTTACCTCCACTCAGTTTACGTAATGGCATGGCCCTGATGTGTGTGTGTGTAGTTGAAGATGTAGCCTTTGCCTGTGTGCGCACTGGTGTTGTTGGAGAGAATAAAGTTGTTCTATGTGTAGCCCGCAGTGAGTGTATTAATAGCGATAAAAAGCAAATGTTACAACACAAAGTTCAGCCAACTTTAAAATGTTTTTGAGGCGGAGGAGGTGGGAAAGGGCCGTCATCGCAGCTTTTGATTATGGTTAATATGCTGTATGATGTCCTCCGCCATTCAGAGAAATGTGTGGGTACGAGAGAGATCTCCGGTCTGGTGGGAGCAAATTGTGGCGACTGACCACTTTTCTCCATGTTTCCTCTGTTGTTGTTGTTTACTGAGTCGGAATTTCCACACACGCTCTTCCTTCTACATCATTAAACGGCGGAGAATGATGATGATCAGAACAGAACGCCTCAATAAATCTGATCTGCCTGTGTACATGACAGTCGTATTATCACATATCCATTTTATATCTGATTTATTTCCACATATGAAGGAGACCTGAAACCGATCGCTGAATATCCGAATGCATGCAATGCATGCGTTTTTTTCTGTTTACACGGTCATAGAACAGATCCGATCTGTGTCACATATGAGCAAAAAATCGGAATTGGGTCTCATTTAACTGGCAGTGTAAATGGAGCCTTAAACGTAACTTTAACGGTACACAAGCAAGAAGTGCTAAAAGTTAACTGATTTTGTATGTCTGTTTGACAATTTGACATTTGACTAACTTGATTTTCAAGACAGCCTCGCCGCAGCCAATCACCAGCGTTTGATCCGGGCACGTTAAGGATGCAGGTTTTCTAGCTCACTGACGTTGACAAGATTATACCCTTGGGTATCGAAATTTGGTACCGAACGAAAATAATTTTTTTGATACTCGATAGTATCGAGACGATTCGGTCGGTGCTTAAAAAGTATTGAACTCGATACCCAGCCCTACCTTTAGAACGTTATAACATCACTAAAAGCAGCATCGAAGCAGTCTCCTTTCAGTCAATCCACCTTATCACGGATATTGTCAGCCTGATCTAGTGTATTAATCAACTATTGTGGGTTCTGGAACTATTGGAATTTTACATTTAATGTGCCTCAAAATTTCAGTGTGTAGCCAATGTTTCCAGTGTCTTTTCAATTTTTAGCTTTTGAAGAGAGTTTTTAAGACTTAATGAAAACTAATGTTTTATTTCTTTATTTCAGACTTAATTGAAGAGAATGAGCGGAGTAAAGAGGAGGAACATCATGACAAAATTGATGAAAAAAGTAAATTACAGACTGATGGTATTTTGAAAAGGAGAGACAAGAATTGTTTCACCTGCACTCAGTGTGGAAAGAGTTTTGGAAGAAAAGAAACTCTTAAAATTCACATGAGGATCCACACTGGAGAGAAACCATTCACATGCACTCAGTGTGGGAAGAGTTTCAGCACATCCTCATCCCTTAATAGTCACATGAGGATCCACACTGGAGAGAAACCATTCACATGCACTCAGTGTGGGAAGAGTTTCAGCAAATCATCATCCCTTAATCTACACAAGATGATTCACACTGGAGAGAAACCATTCACATGCACTCTGTGTGGGAAGAGTTTCAGCCAATCATCATACCTTAATCTACACATGATGAGCCACACTGGAGAGAAACCATTCACATGCACTCAGTGTGGGAAGCGTTTCAGCACATCGTCATCCCTTAATCTACACATGAGGATCCACACTGGAGAGAAACCATTCACATGCACTCAGTGTGGGAAGAGTTTCAGCCAATCATCACACCTTAAAAAACACATGAGAATCCACACTGGAGAGAAACCATTCACATGCATCCAGTGTGGTAAGAGTTTTAACTGCTCATCATCCCTTAATCAACACATGAGGATCCACACTGGAGAGAAACCATTCAAATGCACTCAGTGTGGGAAGAGTTTTAACAACTCATCATCCCTTAATCAACACATGAGGATCCACACTGGAGAGAAACCATTCACATGCACTCAGTGTGGGAAGAGTTTTAAGTACTCATCAAACCTTAATCAACACATGAGGATCCACACTGGAGAGAAACCATTTAAATGCACTCAGTGTGGGAGAAGTTTTAGCAAATCATCATCCCTTAATCTTCACATGATGAGCCACACTGGAGAGAAATCATTCACCTGCTTCTAAGCCGTGGTCACACTGGACTTTTCTCCCCATAGACTTCCATTCATATGCACGTGAATGCGTCAGACCGGAAACGCAAGTTCTTGCATCAAGTTTCGCAGTTCACTACCTTGCAAAGTTCAAGCTTGGTGAACTCTGACCTGCGAAATCGCATCACTTGACTGTGTCAGACCAATCGAAGATCAAAACATGACCTCGCTGGACCAAAATGTAAAATATGGACCAATCGCTCACTTTTTTTTAAATGTCTAATCATCTTGTTTGATCCTGCCCCTTTTCGCAGAGCTGTACAACAGAATTTTGTATGCTCAAACTCTAGTGTGACCGCAGATTCAGTGTGAGATGAGTTTCAGCAACTCCTCAGACCTTAAACACATGAAGATCCACACTGCTGTGAAAGAGTATATGTGCTTGAGTGTGAAAAGATTTTTATTACAGCTCCAAAATTGAAACTGCACCAGACAATTCACACTGGAGAGACCGTACAATTGTTCACACTGTTACAAGAGGTTTAATCAGTGAAAACATATGAAAACACAGAAGAGGATTCCCACTGGAGAGAAACCATACAGATCTGATCAGTGTCTACAGAGTTTCGCTCCTTCGGCGCAGCTTAAGAAACACATGGACAAAAAGTTGCACACATAACATAAACGCAGCAAAATATTTTCTCATGTTCACAGGATGTTTCATGTCTGAATAATGTTTGAAAAGGCTGAGTGACGGTATACTGTTTTCCAACACTCCTACATTGCAGTAGGTGGGGTTGTAAATGTGTTGCGTTCCTCGCGTTTACCGTAAACACGATGGCGGCTGAGAGAAGAACAGTTTTATAAACATCTGGCAAACAGCAGCTTAAAATCTCTTTGAAATTTATTGTACAGGTGCGGATACATTTGTACCAATATTAATACACTGTGATGATCCCAAGACTCCACATTGGAGTATGTGGTAAATCCTGATTGGATGCCTGCATTACTCCTCAATAGGTTTATAAAAGTTGTTGTGTTAGCTACCCCAGGACGCTGTGGCTACTCAGGAGTCCTCATTTCAAGACCTGCCATCTCATTGACTCTTTAACCTTATGGTTTTATTTTGCATTACTTTTATCATGTAGTTAAAGTGTTGTGATCATATCCTAATTTTTTATCTTAATTATTATCCCTAGACATTTGTTGGTTGCTTTGATTGATTGTTCTATGAGTTACATTTTATAATAAATAACTTGCATTCAGGCTATTTTGTTGGCTCATGTCTCTTTTATGTTGCGACTCAAACAAGTGGGTTATAACACTTTGCAAAATGTGTCCGGTTGTATCCGAGATCTTGTCCTTTCAGTCATGACCATAGGTACGAGTAGGAACCTAGATTGAGCGGTAAATTGAGAACATTGCCTTTCGCCTCAGCTCCTTCACCACGACAGACAATCACATCAACTGCATTACTGCTGCCGCTGCACTGATCCATCTTTTAATCTCACATTCTATTACTCGTGAAAAAAAACGCAGATACTTGAACTCCATTTGGGGTAAGGACTCTCCTTCAAACTGGAGATGGCCACCTTTTTCCAGTCAAGCACCATGGTTTCTGACTTAGAGGTGCTGTTTCTCTCCCTGCCATGTCACACTCAGCAGCAAACCGTCCCACTGCAGGCTGAAGGTCCATGTCTATGAAGCCAAAAGAACAATGTTATCTGCAAATGGCAGAGACAGTCCTAGCCTGCACCTAAAATTCTGTCAGTAAAATTCAGAGAGATCAGCCGCAAAAATAACACATTTACAAAATAAAATGAATAAATAGATGGATGGATAGACATTGTGGTGGTGGGGAGGGGGGAGTAGGATGGCTTGTTCAACTATAAATCAAGATGGAGCTGTCTCAAGAGGGATGGAGCAGTGCGCGAGATTGAATGCATTAAAATGAAATAAATGCTCAGGAAGCCCCAACCCTTTTTTTTAATCATCTGGCTGATGCAAGGTACTCCTATGCAACCTAGGGTGCTTATTGTTCAAGAGAAATTAAATGACAAAGTTATCAAACTGTTTTAAATATTGTAAAGAAATTTTTACAGGGATTTCCTGAAGTAGAGAAGTAACTTAAGGAAGGCAATTCATTTTGAGTATGATAGTTTGTTATTTTGAGTACCTCAGAGCAGTGGTTCTCTATTCTGGTGCTTGTGCAAAATGAGTTGACAACCATCCCGAATTAATTTTAGCTCTTCTTACTAATCTTTGAATCACACTTGAGAAACCACAAAAGCAGAGATTTGGCTTATCTTTAACTGCTTCAGATCAATTTGCACCAGATCAGCAAGAGACAACATTTGTATGAGTTTCCTTTGCTGACTGGCCTCGACGAAACACAGCGTTCCTGATTGGTTGGTGACTCGGCTTCATTGACGTCCTTGGGATTCACTCGCTTGTGAGTGGAAGTTGTCCTAGGTTACCGGGGTGACAGACTCTGCTGAGAGTCGGTTTGCAGATTTTTTTTGCGGTTTCATCGATTTCTAAACTTTAAGAGGTTGCATGGAAAATTCTTTGCGACCCGATTGCGTGCAGTGTCCGAGAGCAAGGCGAGAGGGGGTAGAGAGCAGCAATGACCATGAGCAAGCTAATGCGAAAAGCAAAGTTTTACTGTTGCGTATGGTTTTTAAGTGATCTGGTTTGGCCCATCCCAATGGCGCTGTCTTCCAATTAGCAGTTGCCATGGATGGCAGGCCCATGCCCCGTACCATTATGCTCAGTGTAAGTCATTAACAGACTGCTTGGTAATTTCATGTGGTAAAATATCTTGTAAGTTTGTTACAATCTTGCATCAAATGTTACAAGACAACTAATGTTTCTGATACTAGTTCTTCATTTACACCAATGTATTGCAAATAAATTGCAATATATTGCTCTCATCTACAATTATTAGTTAGCCAATCAGATTAATCCAAACTCACCATAAGAAGCTTAGCAAAAAGGCACTCCCTTATCTTCGTTTTCCGAAGAAAGCTCTTGACAGGACTGCTCCAACTTCTTCACAAGCTTCTAAAATTCAACATCTCTCTACAACCCATCAACAATTTCATTACCGTCATCTGACTACGACAAACCAACAACAACAGCAGCAGCAATACAACAACAGCGGAAATAACAAAACAGCAGCATCAAAACTACTCTCACATCATCAACAGCAACATGGACAGGAATGAAATCTCAGCTCTCCCAGAAACACCAGCCCCGGCTCAACAACACCATGCTCAGCCTGGAAGCAGACTCAATACCGAGGCTCCAATAAGAGGCCGAAGGCCTATCCGCTCTACTTCAGTAAGGAGCCAACGCCGCATGCAATCTCCATCTCCTGTCGCTCCAAATCGCCACCCACCTTCTCCAGCTTCTTCATACGCCTCCGCAAGATCATCATCCCTCACTTCCTCACTTGGCCTCCAGCTCCACATTTCAGTGAAAACTCCAGCCCTACTCTTCCAGCCATCCCTTCCACCCTTAACCCTCCTCAATTCTCTCTCCCTTCCTACCTCCCTCACTCTTCAGCCCAGCTTATTTCTGCCCAGTCCTTCCTCTCCTTACTCATTTCCCCTCTTCCAGTATCTCCACCTTTTTCTCCTCTACATCCCTTCACCAAGCACGCCACCTCCATTACTAACCCTCCCCAACATTCTACTCTTCCTACTCACATTTCTTTCGCACTGCCCCCTTCACCCTAACCACAGCCACGCCCCTTCCCATTCCACATTGTGATGGCCAGTGTGGTGGCCACACATTAAGAGTGAGGCATGCACGCACGCACACACAGCGCATTATACACATTCATTTAAGATTGTTTTTAATGGTTAAGTTAAATTGAGTTATTGTTTATACATTTCGTTTCTTTCATATTTGGTTTAGATAAGACACATACACGTTTCTGTTTCTCGATATTTTTCTTTATTGTTCACAGTACATTCACTACTATTTTGGGTGCACACAAAATTAGTTATCTCTACTGTGTGTTTTGTTAATTTAGTTTTCCTTGAGTTTAAGTTACCGTGCTGCAGTGCCGATGAGGAATGGAGTTTCCGGGTGTGGTCTGACATACTAAAGGGCCGTCATGCCGCCAATTGCCGTCTTTTGGTTCCGCCTGCCGATACCATTGGCGTAATGGCTTGGAGGGAGAGCTGATGTTTAGTTTAAGTTTATTAATGATTTGCAATATTTGTTTCTTCAGATTTATGCTTAGTTTTGCTTTTTATTTTGAATTTTTTTACTATTTTTTATATTTGTAATTAGATATTTTGCTTAGTTTTTTGTTGTAAATTGTCTGTTTTTGTCTCCCCCTTCTTGTTTATTGTGGACTAGTCCCTCTTGTATAAATGGGCTCTGTCTTGTCATTTCAAGGAGTTCTGTTTTTGGTTTAGACATGGTTTGTTTGGTTTGAACTCAGTTTTGTTTATTTGTTTAGTTTATTGATTTTTCAATTGTTTCATTTATTTCTTTTTTGAACTTTTGTGAAAACTTTTTTGGACTTTATTAAAAAATAATTATTTAGAAAATCTTCTTTTTGTATGCCCCTTACTACGTGCTGACTTGGTCCCTCACACGCATAATGCTCCAGTATTGGAACCACCCCCGATCTCCAACGCCGTCAAGAACCTCATCCTATCAGGTGCTGACATAGACCTTTCTACACTCCTTTCACCCATAGCACCTCCCTCGGCAGAACGACAGGTAGATTGCGGCGAATTCATTGTTACACTTAAATCAACCGCTAGCTCCCAACCCGCACACTTTCATTAGCTGAATTTCATGTAGCATTTGCACGTTCTACAGAAACCATCTGTTCAGTCTTTCCCCATAGGAGGCCATCCCCTACAGGGGAACACATTGTTACACGTACCACGTACCATTTTCTGCAAAATGCGCTATTTGCGTTACTCAGTGGAATCATTGTCTCTACTGGGGGGCCATGGATACTGATCTTCACAACAGAGTTTTCAAAGGATACCGTATTCTTTCCTGCGCAGTCTGCCATTCAAATCTGCACACGACCACTTCCTGTCCCTTCATAATCCCCTCCTCCGACAAAGAACTACAACCCCAAGATCCACCTTTCGCTACCCCTGCAAATTTCTCCATATCTGCAATTACTTTTTAAATGTCTGGGTAAAAAACAAAACTTTTCTCATATTTTCTTTTGAGTAAGCCTGGCAACACCTTAGCAAGCAACTAGCAACCACCTAGCAATGCCTTAGCAACAACATAGCAACGCCTTAGGAACCACTTAGCAACCACCTAGAAACACCTTAGTAACAGCCTAGCAACAACTTAGCAACCACCTAGCAACACCTTAGGAACCAACTAGCATCACCTTAGCTACCACCTAGCAACCGCTTCGCAACACCTTACCAACAACCTAGCAACACCTTAGGAACAGCTTAGCAACCACCTAGCAACACCTTAGCAATGCCTTAGCAACTGCCTAGCAACCACCTAGAAACACACTAGTAAGCGCATAGCAACAACTTAGCAACCACCTAAGCAACCACCTTGCAACGCCTTAGCAACCACCTAGAAACACCTTAGCAACTGCCTAGCAACACCTTAGCAACCGCCTAGTAACACCTTAGCAACCACATAGCAACGCCTTAGCAACAACCTAGCAACGCCTTAGGAACCACTTAGCAACCACATAGAAACACCTTAGCAACCGCCTAGCAACACCTTAGCAACCGCCTAGCAACAACTTAGCAACCACCTAGCAACACCTTAGCAACTGCCTAGCAACACCTTAGCAACCGCATAGCTACACCTTAGCAACTTGCTTGAACTGACCCGATCTAATTCTGTTTATATGAAATGAGCCTAGCAGGTTTGAGCTAACAGAACTTTTGCTATGACAACAAACTCTCAGATGAGTTTTGAAGAGCTAAACGATCCAAAATCAAATTGTCAATATCCAAATCTAGCTAACTGAGTAATCCACGTACGAAGAACGGATCCCAGGATGAGATGAACAGTGGTCAGAATGGAAATATCGGACAGTTTTAAAACTTTAAGCACTGTGGAAAAAGAGGAACTAAATAATACTGGTCAAGCTGAAGGAATGGCAAAGGGGTGAAGAAACAAGGATGGAAAATGTGGAGAAGAACAAAGTGGAAAGAAGATTTTTAAGAAGAAGAACTTTAAAGGTAAAACCAAATGTGGACATGGCAAAGAACAAAGTTTGAACAAAGAGCAGAGCTAAATATGTCTGTAAATCTTTGTCTCTTTTAACGGAAGGGGTTGTTGGTTAAGAGCGTTAAATAAAGATGTATAGGTTTTTAATTTCATTTTAATTTCTTTTAATGGTTTTAAATTGTGTATCTTTTAATTAAAGGGGACTGATGGGAAAAGATACATTTGAGAAAATAAGAGAAATGTAAAAACAAGGAAGTGATACAAGAAACAAACTGGAAAGAACATGCAATGGACGATTTGAAAAAGATGTGGCAAGAGGATATTATATCTAATAATGGTGATGGTAAATCTGGAAGAGGTGTCGCTTTTTTAATAAGGAAAGATGTTTTTAACTTTAAAAGAATTAAGAATAATTAGGGTTGGGTATCGTTTGGTTTTTTTTTCGATACCGGTGCTAAATCGATACTTTTAAAACGATACCGGTGCCAAAACGGTGCCTGAACCGATACTTTTTAGCCACAAAACTATGGTGGATGATTCTTAAAAAAACCTATTTGACGAAATCTTTTAAAAAATAATTTTAATAGAACAATATAATTTAAGTTTTAAGTAATCATCAATTCATATTTTATATATTTGAATTACATTAATATATTTCCTTTGATCATTAGTTGTTGAGCTTGAATTTCATTTCTGTTTCATTCCTCCTGACCGCCAGAGACGTTGTTTACACAGTGGATAAGCTGGATAGGCCAAGGAAAAATATACCAACAAAGTCACATGGTGACGCGAATTGAGCTGAGGTATATAATCCACTACAGCTCTGCGCCCTGCCTCTTTTTGCTTCACGCCTTTGGATTTTGGTTGTTGAACTATTTTTGTCGTCGAGTGCAGCTCTTTGGTATGAGCAGCGAGTTTTTCTCATCCTCCTGAGCTGTGACGATTTTTTGATGTCTTCGGACTACGGTTGGTCTTTGTGCAATTACTGATCTAGGATTGTTCAGTCTATTATATTGTGAACTGCGGGTAAGTTTTTCTTCATTATCTTACATTCGGCTGTAATATATAAGTGTCAATTGCCTCGCGGTACTATCCAGGGGTGAGACGCTGTATTATCCGGAGGTATACTATGCGGAGGTTTTACACCAAACTGCGTTTAGTGCTTATGTGACAATTACCTCACGGTGCTATCCGGAGGCTACTTTTTCTACCGCTACTAATACTCAGAGTGTGTGTGTGTTTTTTTTTTCTTCTCTCTTTCATGGCTGTTATTGGGCATACGCTCCGCTCTGTCCAGCAGTCCTAACCGTGGACGATTATCAATATATTTTTGCTAGTGTTCATTTTTCTTGTTTTCTGTTTCTCTCGGTGCATCCAGAGATCCAAATTTCGATCGACGGTTAGGGTGATTTTTCGCGCGTTATATTGTTAACGTTAGCCAACGGTACTAGCCGTGGTATTTGGTTGGTCCGTTCGATGCCTTCTCATGGCTAATCAAGCTATTTCCACGGCTTTCCCGATGACTTGCAATCTGTCATAACGAGCTTCTCCCAGATGACGGACACGATATCTTGTCCCATCCTGTCTCGGTGTTCAACATCTGAAAGACGTGCTAACTGATCCGTGCCCGCATTGTGGTTTGCTGCCCCTGTCAGAGAGACAGATGCGTTTGGCTGCGCTGAGAGGGGAAAAAAGGGGAAAAAACGTCGCGCTTTGGTGGCTTCTGGAGCTCCTCGTCCTAAGAAACCTAGCCGAGAAACCACCATTTGCCTCTTTAAGTGGCCACAGTCCCCTCTTCGACGTTATGTCGACATGTGCTTCTGACTCTCATTTTCAGGAGCAATGTCAGGCTGACGTTCCTGGGCCTGATGACCAACTAGTAAGACATACTGGGACTGTTGTATCCGAGAATGGCTCTCATCATTCTTCTGACAATGCCCCACACAAAGATGATGATGCATTGGAAGTCCTTAGGATGGCAGTAGCCCGTCTTGGCCTTTATGATGGCCCTGCTCATCCTGTTCAATCTAATGTGTTTTACCGCAGACCTCTATCTGTGGATACATTTGTTATGCCAGCATGCAAGGATATCATTGCAGAATTTTCAAATGCTCTTAAGGGGGCAGGCATGGCCAAAAGATGATCCAAGACTGCTCGCACTCTGGCCTCTATGGCTCAGGCAAAGTCTATTGGTGTGAGGAATGTCCCTGAAGTTGAACAGACAGTTGCGGCGCTTTTAGTGTCACCAGATGAAGCAATGAGTGGAAATGTCCGATGCCCTAGCGGTCAGTTTGGCCGTACAGATTCCCTTCTGAAGAAGGCTTACGAGTCAGCATCCTACATTACCAGGGCTGAAAATACTGTCTGCCAATTAATTTTGGCTGCCTCTAATTCGCTAGGCGCTGAAGTGGACCCTTCAGTTCCACGCTTTTTACAGACAGCCTTGCTTGCTATGGGGCATGTGACTCGAGAACTGGGGTCCCTTACAGCAACACTACTAAATGCTAGAAGGCAAGTATGGCTCGCTCAGGCTAAATTGTCAGAGGACTGTAAAAAGACACTGAGGGACCTTCCTATTGTCCCAGGACATCTTTTTGGGCCAGATGTATCAGAGGTGTTGGAAAAACGTGCTAAATTGCCCCCAAACCACCCCCCCCCCAACTCCTAAAGGCCGAAATTTTAAGGCCTGAGATGATTGGGCCGGCAGACCGCTGTTTCACAAGCCATCAGTTGTGATGTGTCAGACACGTGGGTTTTGACAACCATGTGCAAGGGTTACACCCTACAGTTCCGCTGCCAGCCCCCCAAGTTTTCGGGTCTAATTCCAACAGTCGTGACAGACCCAGCACATTCTGCAGCTCTCTCCAGAGAGATATGTTCCTTGTTGGAAAAAGGAGCAATAGAAGCAGTTCATCCTCTGGTTCAGAAAGAGGGTTTTTACTCGACTTATTTTCTGGTTCCGAAGTGGGACGGAGGTTTTCATCCAATATTGGATTTAATAAGGTTGAGCAGATTTCTGAAAAGACTTCCCTTTCACATGTTACATGTGACCAAAATTCTTCGGTCCTTTGCAGAGGGAGATTGGTTCACAACTGTAGATCTGACGGATGCATCTTTTCACGTTCCGATTGCCAAGCATCACAGAAAGTTTCTGCGTTTTAGTTTCAAGAGCAGAAGTTAACAGTTCAGAGTTCTACCATTTGGTCTCGCCCTAGCCCCCCGTGTGTTTACAAGATGCATAAAAGCTGTCTTATCTCACCTTTGGGCCCAGGGGGTACAAATCTTGCCATATTTGGACGACTGGCTGGTGTGTGCTCAAACGAGGGCTCAATCGGTGCACAATACGCAGCTGGTGCTGGACCATGTGACCAGGCTGGGTCTCTCAGTGAACAGAGTAAAGAGCTGCTTGTCCCCTGTACAGTCAATCACATTCATCGGGATGACTATCGATTCAGTCTCGATGCGTGCCTCCCTATCTCAGTTTCAGACGACAGACATCCTGAACCTCTTGAGCCAGTTTCATTTGGGAGTATCTCTACAGTACGGCGTGCTCCTGAGGTTGATCAGGATACTAACGGCAACCTCTTGAGTAATTCCCCTGGGATTGCTCCATCTGCTGCCCCTGCAGGTATGGAACAATCTTCTGCGGTTAGACCCATCTCATCATCGCTTTTGACGAATTCTCGTTGCTCAGGGTTGCATGCATGCCCTTCGCAAATGGAAGTCCCAAGCCTTTTTGACAGCCGGAGTACCGTTAGGGATTGTTTCCTCCCGCCGCGAGGTTACAACTACCGATGCGTCACTTATGGGTTGGGGGCAGTATGGAACTACAGAGGGAACAGGTGTCAGATGGTCAAGGGACAAGTCAAGGGACCATATCAATGTGTTGGAGATGCGGGCAGTTTGGCTGGCCCTGGGTCGACATGTCCTAGTCCAGTCGGACAACACATCAACAGTGTTTAATTTGAATCACCAAGGAGGTACAAGGTCCAGGAGTTTGTTGCGTCTCACGCACATGATTCTCACATGGTCTCTTCCTCGATTTGCATCACAAAGGGCTGTTTATCTGCCTGGGGTAGTCAATCAGACTGCAGATGCTCTGTCCAGGAATCAGATCGATCCAGGGGAGTGGAGACTTCATCCAGATGTAGTCCAGGACATTTGGACAGAGTTTGGCAGGGCGGAGGTAGACCTATTTGCAAACGAGAGACACAGCTCATTGCCCATTGTGGTTTGCTCAGACGGAAAGGTCCAGCTCATTAGGAAAGGATGCGCTGTCACACGACTGGCCAAACTGCCTTCTTTATGCTTTTCCTCCAATACCTGATATGGGAGACACTGCACAGGATTGCCCAGGGCAGACACCATGTACTTCTAATAGCACTATGGTGACTGTCCAAACCATGGTTTCCCTTGCTCCTAACGTTGTTGGTGAACCAACCGAGACAACTTCCAGGCAGGAGGGACCTGTTGTCTCAACTAGATGGTCATATTTGGCATCCAGATCCAGCACGTCTACAGTTATGGGTGTGGCCGCTGAGACCAACCATTTATTAGCAGAATGTGAGTCTTCAGTCATCCACACAGTTCTTAATGCAAGGGCAGCTTCTACAAGGAAGCTTTGTGCTTACCGATGGAAGTCATTCTGTTCATGGTGTGCGACTCGGAATATTAATCCTGTGCAATGCAAAGTTTCTGTGGTTTTAACCTTTTTACAAGGGCTGTTGGAGAGTGGCAAAGCTGCATCCACACTAAAGGTATACGTAGCAGCCATCTTGGCCCATCATGCATCTGTAAATGGTTCCTCTTTGGGGTCTGCTAGCCTAGTTTGCAGTTTTTAGAAGGGTGCAAAATGTCTCAATCCAGCTCGTTCCCCTCGTTCTCCAGTGTGGAACTTGCCTCTGGTGCTGGAATCTCTCTGCCAGTCTCAATTTGAACCCTTGAAAGAAGTAGATCTAAAGTGGAAAACCTTAAAGACTGCTTTCCTCTTGGCGGTTGCTTCAACAAAGGGATTGTGTGAGCTGCACGCTTTGTCAGTGAGTCAGTCCTGTTGGAGATGGAAACCAGATGACTCTGGTGTTACCCTGTGGCCTAATCCATCCTTCCTCCCTAAAATTTTGTTGCAGCAATTTATTAACTAGTCAATCGAATTGCAGTCCTTTCAACTATCACCTTCTGGCAAAGGTTTTCTGCTTTTATGCCCTGTGCGTGCCTTGAAATCTTATGTGGCGGCTACTGCACAGTAAGACAATCAGAACAACTGTTTGTCTGTTATGGAGAAGCTAGGAGAGGTGCACCTCTAAGCAAACAAAGACTGTCACGATGGATTGTTGAGGTCATTGTTTTGGCCTATAAGAGGGCTCAGCAACCTATACCTGGTGCCATCACTTGCCATTCTACCAGAGCCATTTCCTCCTCTTGGGCTGCTTTTAAGGGTGTTTCTCTTGTAGAGATCTGTGCAGCAGCGACATGGTCTTCTCCATGTACATTTGCAAGATTCTACAATGTCAATGTTGCTGACTCTATAGATGTGGGCTCAGCTGTTCTCCGCAAGTGACTCCATATGTCTTCTGGTGAGTTTTTTTTTCTTCCTCGTGAACTTTCTGGTATGGGTTATTCACTGTGTAAACACCGTCTCTGGCGGTCAGGAGGAATGAAACAGAACGTTGGTTACGTATGTAACCGTGGTTCTGTGAATTCCGGATGACCGCCAGAGTTCCCTGTCACTTGGAAGTGCAAGACGTTTCGAGGCAGGGCGCAGAGCTGTAGTGGATTATATACCTCAGCTCAGCTCGCGTCACCATGTGACTTTGTTGGTATATTGTTCCTTGGCCTATCCAGCTGGTGCTGCGATTATCCACTGTGTAAACACCGTCTCTGGCGGTCATCCGGAATTCACAGAACCACGGTTACATACGTAACCAATGATTTGCATTATGAAATTACATTAGCTTACTACTAACCTGTGGGAGGGCGGGCAGGGGCCACATACTTTTGGGAGCACATTTTAACATATATATCACAAAATACTTAAAAAATTATTCGAAGTCATTTTTTTCACGCATCACTCCGCAGTCTTCATAAACAAGATAATTAAAAAACTTAAACTCAAGACAATCTTCTTTGTCTTCCTTCCTTGGAGCCACATCGCAGCACCATGACATGGAAGCTGGTGTTTCACAGTTTGCCCAGCTCCAGTAGTCCTCCTTGTTGGCGCAGTAGGCAGCACGTCAGTCTCAAAATCTGAAGGATGTGAGTTCGAGACTCACACAGGGCAAGGTTGTACCTTTTGGCACACGGGAGCACTTAGGTGATCGGGCGGCGTACTTTATTACCTTCCGTGCCGTTTATGCTTCCCGGGGGCAAAAAAGGCTACAGCTCCTCTGGAGAGCATGCGACGTGACGTTCCAAGAACATCTCCTGAGTCTGAAGCAATGATGGCAAGATGCTCCCATTCCTGTCACGTTATCGTTTGACGTGGATCCGTCAAATGTTATGACTTGACTTGAACGGCATCTCAGGACATTCCACTACATGGCATTCCAAGACAATTCTTTTGATCGTGTTTCAGTGCACTTGCTTTAAAGCCCACGTCCATTGTTTTGAACACATGCTTTTCCGAGTTGCTGTGGACAATGCCTTGATGTTGCGCAAATGCCTCAAACCTTGCAGTCTACAGTGCCCATTAACGCTGCCAGGGCCACTGCTACGCTGCGTAAATTGTGGCGCAAAGAGATTGATGCTGCACTATGTCAGTGTTACTGTATCACTCGGACATGGCGCCAGAGGGTTAAATACTTGAGCCTGAGCCTTTGTTTTCCACAAAGAGTCAAATGTCATGACTTGACGTTGTAAGAGAATTAGCCGAAAAGCCCTGTGGATCCCATTGCCTAAAAAATAAACGGCATCTCAGGACATTCCACTACATGGCATTCCAAGGCAATTCTTTTGATCCCCTTTCGATGCACTTGCATTAAAGCCCAAGTCCATTAATTTGTTCACATGCTTTTCCGAGTTGCTGTAGACAATGCCTTGATGTTGCGCAAATTCCTCAAAACTTGCAGTCTATAGTGCCCATTAAGGTTGCCAGGGCCACTGCTACGCTTCGTAAACTGTGACGCAAAGAGGTTGACGCGACGCTTTGTCAGTGTTACTGTATCACTCGGACATGGCGCCAAAGAGTTAAATACTTCAGCCTGAACGCACAGTCAAAGATTAGGTTTGTCAGGAATGGGATTCAAACTCATGCCTCCAGCAGAGACTGCGACCTGAACGCAACGCCTTAGACCGCTCGGCCATCCTGACATGCACACTCAGCTGGAGCTGTCTCCTAGGAGCCACACCGCATCACCATGACATGGAAGCTGGTGTTTCACAGCTTGCCCAGCTCCAGCAGTTAGCCTTGTTGGCGCAGCAGGCAGCGCGTCAGTCTCATAATCTGAAGGTCATGAGTTCGAGCCTCACACGGGGCATGGTTGAACCTTTTGGTACATGGGAGCACTTAGGTGACCGGGCGGCGTACTTTATTACCTTCCGTGCCATTTATGCTGCCTGGGGGCAAAAAAGGCTACAGCTCCTCTGGAGGGCATGCGGCGTGACGTTCCAAGAACATCTCCTGAGTCTGAAGCAATGATGGCAAGATGCTCCTATTCCTGTCACGTTATCTCTTGACGCTTGATGTGGATTCGTCAAATGTCATGACTTGGCGTTGTAAGAGGATTAGCCGAAAAGCCCTGCGAATCCCATTGAATTAAAAATAAACGGCATCTCAGGACATTCCACTACATGGCATACCAAGACAATTCTTTTGATCCTGTTTCGTTGCACTTGCTTTAAAGCCCACGTCCATTGTTTTGAACACATGCTTTTCCGAGTTGCTGTGGACAATGCCTTGATGTTGCGCAAACGCCTCAAACCTTGCAGTCTACAGTGCCCATTAATGCTGCTAGGGCCACTGCTATGCTGCGTAAATTGTGGCGCAAAGAGATTGATGCGGCACTTTGTCAGTGTTACTGTATCACTCGGACATAGCGCCAGAGGCTTAAATACTTGAGCCTGAGATCTCAGCTGTGCAACAGCCACGTCCTCACAGTGAGAGCATGAGCTGTCCGCGGGCACTGCATTGACATGGAACCACCGCATCCAGAAACGCACATTCAGAACAGCGTCTTGAAAAAAATGCGTTGATTGAATGACACAGCTTTTTTTCTTCTCTTTCCCACAAAGAGTCAAATGTCATGACTTGACGTTGTAAGAGAATTAGCCGAAAAGCCCTGCGAATCCCATTGCCTTAAAAATAAACGGCATCTCAGGACATTCCACTACATGGCATTCCAAGGCAATTCTTTTGATCCCCTTTTGATGCTGTAGTGAATGGTGTCCATGGAACGAATGGTGCCATTATTAACGTGAGACAACGAAAATACCAACGCAAACCTCTCCTGTATTCTGACATTCCAATACTTCAGAGTTCAACTTTATCTGAAACAGTCAAGAGCAAGAGAAGAGCACGACGTGACCAGAAGAGGGCGCGCAGGACACAGGAACGGAGAGGAAGGGAGATGCTACCTCCCTTGGACCCTCATCTGTTCTTACCCTCTCCTGACTTCCTACCCTCGGAGTGCACACAGCTCGCGCAGCTGACCCTGAAGACCTGAGACTCTGCTCTCTAAGACGGGGTGGTCTCATAGTCATCGTAAATTAGGGGTGCCTCTCATTGCTAATACCTTGTGGAATGCTTAATGCCTTAAAAGTATATAGACAATGTGTATGAGAGTGTTTGTATGTTGATTTATGTTCTAAGATGTGCCTATGTAACAGCTATAAATTTGTTCACATAAGACATGACCTATAAGTTTTGCTGAATAGTATAATTCTTGACTGAGTGGTCAGACCACATTATATTGGTTGGTCCTTTAGTGATTTATAATTAGTGTTTTGATATATTAGGTAAAACCCAGATGGTGTACCTGTAATTACATGCAGTATGTCAAGTCCTCAACGATATATGAGGTGTAGTTATGTGCATGACCTGATTTTGGAAGTATTAAAGCTGAACCAAATTGACCAGCTTTGCGCTTTCCGACTTCTGTATATTGAGGTTGGTTGCCCTTTATTGTCAACGGAGGATGAAGTAAGGATTTTGTTTCTGTCATTTGTCCTTTGTTTATTCTACCTTTTCACTGGATTTTATTTTATTAATAAAAGTGTATTTTATTACTTTTCTTCAACTGGAGTGGACATTGATTTCATTTTCCAGCACCCATCAAGAGTTACCCTGTGTGGTAAAGTATGAATCTAATTTATTCTCTAGCAAAATACATTATAAAGACGATCCTTTAACTAAACTCTAGCTAAGAAATATAGCGAAGGGAGGATTCTGGTTTATCTTTATTTAATTAGGGTGATTAAATAAAGGCGATCCAGCACATGGAGGCCCCAGGCGAGGAACGTTAATATTTTGCGAAAAGAAACATAATTAGATTAGAGAGAAAAGTAGGGGACGCCCAAAAAAGAAATCTCTCGAGTAGGTATAGAATAAAGTGCACATAGACCTAAATAAGGATCTATATTCTATACAAACAAAAAACATGACTGCAGCTTCGGGTATTCAAATCCACCTTATCTCAAATGAGGAGTTAAAAACGCGTAAAAAGGAAAATCCTTTACATGTTTCGCCTCAATCGTGTACAATAGGTAATTGTGTTTACATAGGCGTAAATGATCAAGAAAATAACTGGCTGGAATTGTATGACGCTATAGATATAGCTACGGGTACCGGTGAACAAGTAGAGTTAATTCTACATAACCACAAGGGTCCCGCACAATTCCCAGAGCGATTCAGAGGCAGGTTAAAAGTGTTAAAAAATAACACAACCATACGCCCTGAATACTATGTTGAATCAGAAGAAGAGAGAGCTGGTTCAATCTTGGGCGAACAAGCTTCGGCTGGCGCTCAATACAGGTCGGAGGTCACTTTCCTACCCCAGCACATGGGGAGGGAGACTGAGACAGACGTTAGAGACAAGCAATGGGGGGGACCATCTACAAGCACCCCCTATGACGAACCCCTTATGCGAAAAGCAAAAACAAAACATAGCCCTTTAAATCCTTTAATAGCCGTAACAAATAGGGTTCACAAAATGAGTCCTTTAGGAAAAGATAGATCGAGCGACTCGTCATCAGAAGAAGACAGAGTCCTGCCGACGCGAGGCAGAATTAGGCAGAAGAATGCCAGAGCGAGTTCTAAAGACCGAAAAACGTCAGCCCATGTTGATGGACGTTTTGTTAAGGCAGGAAACAGAAGAGTTACAATCCCTGAAGGATTTAAAATACAGCTAAGAAAGGTCGAGGGTACCACCCGGTCAGAGCAGAAAGAGAACGCTGACATGATCTACCTAGAAACAGCCTGCACTGCAGATGAAATTCTGGAACGCACTGATATAAATCAGAAAGCTAAATTAGATATGATATGCGAGCTCGCCGATGCTCTCCAAGCTTTAATTAGTGGAATAATTTGGTCTGGTATAATCGAAGACGAGGACACGTCGAAAAGATATAATCCTAAATTAGGAACAGTACATAAGTCCCGAAACCACTTTGCTAAAAGTGGCTCCCAAGATAACAGAGGCAGGCAGTTAGTCACTGAGGGAAAAATGAGGCAGGGAACCCCGCTTCCCAGTGAGTTGAGTGAGACCGATAGCTCTGAAGCGACAGGCTCCTCCGAAGACGAATTTTCAGTACGAAAGTCTGTCATGTTAGCGGGAAATAATACTAAAAAGACCAAGCCATCGCCAGCCGTTAGCGAACTAAGAGAACGAGCTCTTTACCCGCTAACACAAATAACCTTTCCACCTGAGGCAACGGTGATGGAAAAAGCTCAGGAGATAGTTAGAATGGGCGAACTTTATAAAGCAGATGATGATCTGATTGAAGCTATGATTGTACATCACACGCGTAAAAGAATTGCACCCGCTACAGCGATTGGAGTTTACCCGTATTGTCTTGATAGACAGGGTAGAGTCGAATCAGTGTATGCGCTGATAAGAGAACTCCAAGAGGTGACAGAATTAGTACCGGGATTAGCAGAAGCGAAGCTTTTAGGGCCAGAAACCACCTGGGTGGAATTATCTAATTTCGCCATCAGATGGGAAAGAAAGCGAAAGCTAATCACTGAGAAACAAAGAATTCAGCCACAGAGGGCTGCAGCTCAGAGAGCTCAGAGAGCCCCGCCCGCACGAAAAGGCAGGCAGCAGAAGCAGAGAGCAGAGGTTACAGAAAGACTTCAGAAATCAGTTCAGGAGAAAACAAAGTTAAAAAATAAATTCCAAAAATCTGATTTTAAACAAAAATCTGGAGAAAGTGATTATGTCTCTAAAGAGAGCTGGGAAAAAATGACCCCAGAGCAGAGACAGGAATTAATGGATAAAAGAAATAAAAAGAAGCAGCCTAAATCAAAGAATAAAACTAGAGTTGTTAACAGCAACCGAAACGCATCCCGATATCGAGAAGAATAGGGCTGCCTGACTCCAGGAAAAAAGGCCATAATGTCTGAACAAGTTACAGAAACGGCAGATATGAATTTAAACCTAAATTATGAGGGAATATTATTTGATCTTGATACAGGAGCAGACGTTACGGTAGTAAGTCAGCTGCCTAAAGATGCTAAAGAAACTGAAACCTCGTTTAATGTTAAAGACTTTAGAGGCAATATAGAAACGCATAAAGTTTATGATTGGAAAAACTTGCAAATTATCAAAGGTGTTAATAATTTAATGACACTAAAAGATGCCAGTACAATACTACAAAGCAGACAGATAGGCTGGTTAAAACAAATAAACCTGGAGCAGGAAATAAAGAGAATGGCCGAAACTAGCAAAGCCGACCATATTAAAGTCATCGAGATATTAAGAAAATATCAAAGCCACGCTGCAAGAAGTAAAAATGATTGCGGAAAATTATCTGATAAGTGGCAATATGAAATAAAGGGTGGTATACCGCCACCACAAAGGCAATATCCGATTAACAGAAGCGCGTTGCCTGAAATAAAAATCACAATTGATGAATTAAAACAAAAAGGTATAATAAAAGAAGTTGATAATGCGCCAACAAATTCACCTATTCAAGCGGTAACAAAACCGGATGGGGGATGGAGGTTGGTAACAAATTATAAAGCATTAAACAAACAAACTGTACCAGATACAAGATATCTGATTAATGCAAGAGACGCTACGGGCGCAGCCCCAGAGGGGAAATTGCTATCTAAGATAGATCTTGCAAACGGATTTTGGTCTGTACCGCTGAAGCCTGAGAGCAGAGCGCGCACAGCATTTACCTTTGAGAATAAACAGTATGTATATAATGTTTTACCTCAAGGATTTAAGAATTCTCCGAATGCTTTCCAAGCCATAATGATGGAAATTCTTGCCGACTTACCCATAGTAGTTTATATAGATGACATTCTAATCGTTACCAATGATGAGGAAGAACATCTTAAAATATTAGATGAGACCTTGAGCCGACTAACTAAAGAAGGGTTCCGGTTGAATTATAAAAAGATGGAAATCGCTAAAGACGATGTCGAATTTTTAGGATTTCAAATAACTGGTAATGAACGATTCCTTTCACAAACTACAGAAAATAAGTTGAAGGAATTAAGAGGAAAAAAGATAACCAGTTTAAAACAATTACAGAGCATGTTGGGTACATTAAACTTTGTAAGAGATTTAATCCCTGGATATGCTAAACATGCGAAACCCCTTTATAATGCAACTAGAGGAGGTGTTTTAAATTGGAATTAGAAATTATCCGAAATAAAAGCTAAACTCATAGATGAAGCTTTGAATAGTGGTCGCCTCGTGAGAAGAGACGAAACCACTCCGTTAATAGTAAAAATAGCTAACACGGAGGATGAAATAGAATTAATTCTCTATAATGAGGGAAATGAAAAACACCCAGTGAGTTTTATCTCCTCTACTAAGCCAGCAAACCAGAGAAAGATGCAAAGCATGAGTGGGGGTGACCTTTTGGCTACACTCGCTAAATCACTGCTAACGCTGAAAACCCTAGCATTAGATCAGCAAATTGTAGTGAAGGCTAAAGGTGAGGGGATAAATCAAATAGTCAGAGAGGCTAAAAACCTTATAAGTGAGAACAAACGTGTGCATTGTCATACGTGGGCAAAATGGTCGTTGATTTTAAACGACACACAATTTCAATTTAAATCGGAAAAAATTCCCAAAGCCGAAAAGACTACCAAAGTGCCCATAAATAAAGTTTGTTATTATACTGACGGTACGACCGAGCAGGGAATGATTAGATGGGCATGGATTCGAAAGAAAGGCCGCAAGGTCACTGAATCAGATAAAGGTAGTTTAGAGGCAGGGTTGAGCGCACAGGCTGCTGAGGTGAAAGCATTTAGAAAAGCTTTAGAAAAGTGACTGATAGTGACTATATTTACCAAGCTGTGGAAGAACATTTAAGTACATGGAAACATAATGATTTTACTACTTCCAAAGGGAAGCCTTTAAAACAAGCTGATGACTGGCGAGTAATAGGTGAGCTAATCTCAGAAATTACACCGACAGTATTACACCAAACCAGCCATACGTCACAGAGTACGACGGCTGCAATAGGAAATAAGGAAGTAGACAGTTATGTGCGTAGCGTACGAGCTGTCACAAAGGAAAGTCAAAAGGACTTAATTGAGAAACTTCATGTAGAATTGAAACATCCTACAACAAAATATTTAGCGCTATATTGTCATGCCTTAGGCCTAAATATACAAAACCTAAAGTCTGAATATTATAGGATAAAAGTGAACTGTCCAAATTGCAGAAAGGCAATGGATTCCCGTAATAATGATTATGGGTCTATAAAAACAGATCAGGAAAATGATGAAATCAGCATGGACTTTGCTGGACCTATTAGACCTCAAACTAAAAAGAAAAATTGTTATTTTCTTTTAATCACGGATAATGCGAGCAATTACACACAAATTTATCCATGTGAACGAGCTACTGAACAAGTAGTAATAAAAAGTTTGCGGGAATGGTTTAAATATAGAGGAATACCCAATAGAATTAGAGGTGATAACCCATTTAATCTTACGGGACAGGAAGTGGAGAACTTCATAAAAGATTCAGGTGCGAAATTGATTAAATCTGTGAAATATCAACCTGCTAGTAATGGAATTGCAGAGCGCATGATAAAAGAAGCAAAATCTTGGTTTTTAAAGAACGAAGAAAAGGAATGGGACGAGCAGATTATTGACTGCTTAAGATTTCTAAATTACAGAGTCCCTATACCTGAAAAGGAGGAAAACCCGCCACGAGACAGGGCTCCAATAAAGGTAGGAGACGTAGTTTTCATACAGAAAAGGGTAAAAGGTCGTAGATTTAAACTAAATTTAGGTACAGAGGATAAAGTTATATCCGTGCCATCTAAAACTATGGTCGAATTAGAAGCTAACGGTATTTGGAGTCTCAGAGACCTAATAAAAAAGCCGGAATAATGGCAGAGAGAAACTTGACCTGTGACCTCAAGTCTAGTGAAGGCCTTTATAAGCAAAAAGGCTTCATCAGAATTATTAGAGGTTTTTCTGGACATTTGACCATTGAAAAATGGCTTAAGCCAGAATTTGATAGAGCTCTGGGAAGAAAATCTATTAGTGTACAAGGAACACCAGCTATAAGTTATAGGATCGAAGACTGCGCCGTATGTGGAAAACCTAATGTAGCGATTAAACTAGCTGAAGGCTTATACACAAATAGGCCGAGTAAAGCAGAGTTGCTAATTCAGCATGGTTTAGGAGCTCATTTCCCGTGGTGGAATGAGTTGGGAGATATCGATGCGTGTGCTTTGCATGACGTCACCATTTGTGGTGATTGCAGGGAATCACACCAGAAGGTCGAGATCGAACAATATGAGATAAAACAGGATGGATGTTTATGCCGAAACTGTCAGTCATGTAAGCAAAGGTTTATTGCCCTTGGAAGGGAATGCCGATGTATGTATGATGGGGAAGAATTTACA
This sequence comes from Danio aesculapii, assembly GCF_903798145.1. Taxonomy (NCBI): domain Eukaryota; kingdom Metazoa; phylum Chordata; class Actinopteri; order Cypriniformes; family Danionidae; genus Danio; species Danio aesculapii. Next base: position 6,022,445 of record NC_079438.1, on the reverse strand, counting down.
TCTTGTGATAGATGTAAGAGTTTGTTCCATTGCAAATGCTTAAAGTTAATTAGCAAAAAGCAAATATGGATGACTCGAAAATCCAGGAAGGCCCTAGGAGCCTTAGTTGAGGGTAGAATAATGACAATGTGGGACATAAACCCAGTGTCCCTAATGACAAATGCAGATTCAAAATTCATGGCCCAAAGACTCAATGAACTGTCCTTTTGCCCAGGGGGAATACCAGGGGAACAGGAGTCTTTGAACGGAAACGAGAGTTTTCGTAATGGCCTGGTTTATCTCACCCATTTAGGAGGGTGGGAGACCGCTGTCAAAATGCAGTTGCATAGACATGTTAGCTACAAGCGAGGTGGCTTGGGCACATGTGTATGGCTTTTGCATGATGACGGATGGATTAAATGTGAACTTTCTGACGCTATAATAATTACAGCAAAAGAAATGACATTTAATCAGTGCATCAAGGTATGCGAACCTAAGGATGAACCCAGTTATTTCACTGAATCGAACATCTCAGTTTATGGATCTTCACAATCCTTTAGAGAAGGGACAGCGAAAATCAAGATAATCAGATCCACACAACCCTATCCATTGATGACTCCTGAACCAAGTGATGAGGATAAATCTAGAATAGAAATTTTGGATTTAACTGTTCTGTTAAATTTAACTGGAAGTTACCTGGGTATTGGTGAATGTATTCAGGGAGTAAATGTTTATCTAAATAGATCAAAAGATAAATCGGATACGCGTTCAGGAAATAAATTCATACAATTGAAAAAGTGGATCTTCAAAAAATTCAGTCGAGGGACAGAATAGGATATGAAACGAGTTGTCTCTGTTCTCTGTTGCAGGAAAGCATGCAGAAAGACGGGCCTGACCGAGGGGTGAGAGAAAGTCGGAAGTGTACGGAATCACGAATCCAGGAGATCGTGATGAGTCTAATGATAACTGGCTCTTTACTCCTAATTATTACAGGCACCATTTTTTCAGGATTAGAGATGAAAACTCAAAGTAAGGAAGAAACCCGACATGTGTGTAGACATGTCGAGATAACGGAACATTGGGTATGTCCAATTCAGGAAATAACTGTGAGAAATAAAACCTACAATAGTAGTGATTTTGAAACAATGACGAAGTCGTACATTAAAAATATTGACGACAGATTTTGGGTATGTAATCATACCAACCCAAGTGCATTATTTATACCGATCAAATATAATGGTCTGGTTAATAATAAAGTAAGATTTAAATGGGATAGGTTTATAGTTATAAATGAATCCCATGTAAAACTGATTGGGCTTGAAATCCTAAATGAAAATCAGACAGTATGGACTAATGAAAGTAGCCTAAGCGTCTGGAATTTAGAATTAGGAGTGGAATTAAGCAAATCAGTAGGACATTGTTGGCAGAATTTGACAAATGCTAAACAATGGATAATAACTGACTCCATTTCTGCACCCAGAAATGACAAAATACTTAGAGGCCTACAAGGTAGCCGAATAAGTAAGGTGAGGTTATTATCAGAAACAGGCAATGACACATCAAGGCATCGCAGATTAACAAATTGGTTAATGGCGGGAGCTAAAGGACATGTGACTTATTGGCCTGATGGTTTGAACAGTACACACCTTATATTAGGTGTTTATAAGTCAAAACCAATAATTCCTTATGCGGAAATAGACTGGGTAACATGTAAACAACATCTAACCCAAGGAAAATATTGTGATAGTGAAAGGGATTGCATTCATAAATTGGGGATGAAACCTTTTGGCTCTAGTGGGGCTAAATTTCTCATCAGAAAGTATGGTGCATTAAAGCCAAATTCATGGGCATCCTTTTTCCAACACAATATGGTAAAATACTGTACGGATCTGTCTAAAACAGAATACTGCTATTGTTATATATCAGGTCAGTCACTTTATGATCAAAATCTAATGGATCAATATGAAAGCGAAATATTTGACAAATGGAAAGCTTATGTCAGATATAAGGGCCTTCGAGAAGAGAGGATTTTAAATGAAACCTGTCAAACAATAAAATGTTTTATCGAAACCCATTGGCTTGATAATCGAGGAATACATCCATGGATGTTAGATAGCAGTCACGGTATACCTGAAGCATTAGCTAATAAAAGTGGAATAACGGATTTTATTAAATCTATTCCGGATCAACAATATAGAATGGCTCTAGCTTTGTATGTATACAAATGGGACATGCTCTCGCGCGCAGAATATAAAAGTAGGCCTAGCCCGGTCCATATGGGATTGGTAGATAGCGTGCACGGCCTATGGCATAATAAGTTTTATATTAAATTCGATTTTAGCCACAAACTCATGGGAGCTTATCAACATCAATTTAATAAACTGAGTTTTTTTCATTCAAATTTTAGGAAGACTATTTTTACTAGAAATATAGTTGATGTTTCCTATGAAAATCGAACCCAGGATTATTGGAAAGGTGGAGCTACCCTAAACATGGGTTTTAGTGGGTTTAAGTGGAATTTATATGAAGACAATGGATTGAACAACAGTGCAAGCCTAATAGGGGCTGAATTGCAAGAATGTGATCCAGATATCTTTAACAATTGGACTTATAAATATATGCCACCTTATGCCCGTCAAGGAGACGAAATAAAATTATGGAAGGGAGAGAATAGCTTTTGTTCCTGGGAAAACTATTCCATTATAACGGGAAAAATCAGGAATAATTGTGACAAAATTAACTGCTCCATCCCTTGGCATGCAATTTTTGTGTCAGTACTTCCTCTAGTGGCGAAATACGAGAACCAGGTTAAAAAACATTGTAGTGCAATTGGTATTGAAAATTTTCATATTAAGCGGAAATAACAGAATTAATTGATGATTACATAGAGGGGACGAGCATCGGTCCTAATTGGCACTTTATGCACAATTGGATCTCAGCTTTAGATATTGTCACAGAGGATGTTCCCATACTAGTTAAAATCAGAAAGACTTTACTGAATACAGGTGTGATATTTAGTTTGGGTGCGGGAACAGCAGTTGAAATTGTTAAACAAACTGTCATAGGATGGTGGAAATGGATTAAGTTAATTTTGATTATTGCAGGCTGCATATTTGCAGTTGTATTAATTGTATCTGTCTCCCTCAAGATGGCACAACTTTGTGGTGCTCTAGGGAATCTTTGCAGTCCATGCAGAGGAATAAATTATGGGCGGTTGAGGTCAGAGGTATCGAGATGACGAGTAAAACACATGTTTGATACCTGTATAAAGGCCTGTTGTGCAAATTGTCTAAACAAACGCCTTGAGGTACAGACTCGGTTGATACAGCTCTCTGATAAGACTAAAAATCTTTGAAAATCTGGAAATGGCATCTGTGAATGAAAATCATGGAAGAACTGATAACATTGTGTCGGGAAAAAACCTTGCTCAGGTAATTAAATTCTAATCATCTTAAATTGTGAATGAATAATTTACTATGATGACCCAGTAATATGGGAATTTAATGAGAAGGAAAATCAGTTATGGTTGCATTAATAGTAGTAATGCTGTTTATTCGATCATAACGAGGTGCCGAACATATCTGGGCGCAAGGCACAGTGTTATCAGTGGGTTTTTAAGTTTTATGTTTTTGTGATTTTTGAAAAAGATGAAATTTTATTTGAATTTTTTTTTTAAATCACTGTATATGAAACTAGGGACCAACCGTTTTCATTTATGTACTCCATAATGATTGTTTAACATTGTTAGAACAGATTATGGGATAATAATGAAACAAACAGATGTAATTGTTATATAATTATGACATTTGGGTAATTATGACATATTGATTTTTTTAGATTTCGAGAGGGGAAGGATCAAGTGACGACAACCTGACCTATAACACCTGTAACCTTAATAAGAGAATGTGCAAAATTTGTTATCACAGCAATGGGAAGGAATTTCAATGTTGTATGAAATGTTTTATGAACAATGATCTAAATTTTAACACAATTCACTATATTCTCTGTTGGAATGAGGGCCAATTACAGCCGTTGTTGTTAAAATTAACGACCGCTAAAGGTCAATTAATTTTACCATGGGCTCCCGTGGTTATACACGAAGCAGGGCGGTGTAGCAAGTTTTTGTTCGACCTTATTGGGTAAATGGCCAATAAAAGTCCAAATGGGTATAGTCGATTGTAATGGAACCCTGCATATCCTACCCACAGGAATATGTCCTGGTGTGGAGGGACGGCCGTTGGGAGAGTACCAAGATGGAGGAAATCCTCTGGCACAACGGGTTAATTCTGCGACTGCTGAACGCCCAGATTTGGAATTTACCATAGACCTCACGGCCTTTCTAGCAGACGAAAAGAATTGGCCGACGCCTATTGGCTTCTATGGGTCAAAGTAACTTGCTAACTGTCCAGCTATTTTACCGTAAAAGAGAGAAATTATTCAATCTTTGGTTAATAGGCACGGATGGATGGGCTGTTCAACTCCAACAGTGTATATATGAATCTTGTGTGTTAAATGAATTAGATAATGAGTATTTTGTGTCTCAACTCCATATGGCAAGAGGGGATGTAGTGAATGGTGCCCATGGAACGAATGGTTCCATTATTAACATGAGACAACGAAAATACCAACGCAAACCTCTCCTGTATTCTGACATTCCAATACTTAAGAGTTCAACTTTATCTGAAACAGTCAAGAGCAAGAGAAGAGCACGACGTGACCAGAAGAGGGCGCGCAGGACACAGGAACGGAGAGGAAGGGAGATGCTACCTCCCTTGGACCCTCATCTGTTCTTACCCTCTCCTGACTTCCTACCCTTGGAGTGCACACAGCTCGCGCAGCTGACCCTGAAGATCTGAGACTCTGCTCGCTAAGACGGGAGGTCTCATAGTCATCGTAAATTAGGGGTGTCTCTCATTGCTAATACCTTGTGGAATGCTTGATGCCTTAAAAGTATCTAGACAATGTGTATGAGAGTGTTTGTATGTTGATTTATGTTCTAAGATGTGCCTATGGAACAGCTATAAATTTGTTCACATAAGACATGACCTATAAGTTTTGCTGAATAGTAGAATTCTTGACTGAGGGGTCAGACCACATTATATTGGTTGGTCCTTTAGTGATTTATAATTAGTGTTTTGATATATTAGGTAAAACCCAGATGGTGTACGGGTAATTATATGCAGTATGTCAAGTCCTCACTGATATATGAGGTGTAGTTATGTGCATGACCTGATTTTGGAAGTATAAAAGCTGAACCAAACTGACCAGCTTTGCGCTTTCTGACTTCTGTATATTGAGGTTGGTTGCCCTTTATCCTCAACGGAGGATAAAGTAAGGATTTTGTTTCTGTCATTTGTCTTTTGTTTATTCTACTTTTTCACTGGATTTTATTTTATTAATAAAAGTGTATTTTATTACTTTTCTTCACTGGAGTGGACATTGACTTCATTTTCCAGAACCCATCAAGAGTTACCCTGTGTGGTAAAGTATGAATCTAATTTATTCTCTAGCAAAATACATTATAAAGACGATCCTTTAACTAAACTCTAGCTAAGAAATATAGCGAAGGGAGGATTCTGGTTTATCTTTATTTAATTAAGGTGATTAAATAAAGGCGATCCAGCACAAGGCAGAAACTGAAAACAGCCAAACCTGTATTAAGATCTGTGAAAAGATGGACTAACGAAACAGGGCGGGATCTACAAGCCTGTTTCAACCTCACTGACTGGAGTGTTTTTGAAGCTACTGCAAACAATCTGGATGAGCTCACAGAGACTGTAACATCTTATATCAGTTTCTGTGAAGACGTGTGCATTCCTACCAGGACTCAACTCACATACAACAATGACAAACCATGGTTCACTGTAAAACTCAGACAGCTATGTCAGGCCAAGGAGGTTGCTTACAGGAATGGGATAGGGCCTTGTATAAACAGGCCATATACACACTGGAAAAGGAGATCAGAGTCGCAAAAAGAAACTATTTTGAGAAACTAAGGAGTCAGTTCTCTTCCAGGGACTCAGCATCTGTGTGGAAAAGTCTGAAAAACATCACAAACTACAAGACACCATCCCCCATTACTGTAGACAATGAACGACTTGCAAACGACCTGAATGAGTTTTACTGCCGGTTTGAGAAAACCCCCCACACCCACTCTGAACTACTCTTCACGCCACCATTAACACCTCCACCACCCCCTGCCTCCCCCATACCTGCACTACAGTTTAACGAAGATGAGGTGCGCCAGGTCTTCCGGAAACAGAAGAGGAAAAAGCACCAGGCCCACATTTTATAACACCAGCCTGTTTAAAATCCTGTGCTGACCAACTGGCCCCCATCTTCACCCTGATTTTCAACAGATCACTGGAGCTGTGTGAAGTGCCCTCCTGCCTCAAACGCTCCACCATCATACCCATCCCAAAGAAACCCAAACTTACAGGACTAAATGACTACAGACCGGTGGCACTAACATCTGTGGTCATGAAGTCTTTTGAAAAACTGATGATGGCCCACGTGAAGGACATCACTGAACCCTCACTGGACTCTCTTCAGTTTGCGTACAGAGCAAACAGGTCTGTGGATGATGCAGTAAATATGGGACTGCATTATGCTCTGCAACACCTAGACAGACCAGGGACCTATGTGAGGATCTTGTTTGTTGACTTCGGCTCGGCGTTTAACACTATCATCCCAAAACTTCTCCTGCCCAAATTAACTCAGCTCTCTGTGCCCACCTCTGTCTGTCAGTGGATCAACAGCTTCCTAACGGACAGGCAGCAGCTGGTGAAGCTGGGAAAATTCTCATCTAGCATCCGCACAATCAGCACTGGCGCCCCCCAGGGGTGTGTCCTCTCCCCACTGCTCTTCTCCCTGTACACGAATGACTGCACTTCAAAAGACTCCTCTGTAAAGCTCTTGAAGTTTGCAGGCGACACCACACTTATCGGCCTTATTCAGGACGGTGACGAGTCTGCTTACAGACAGGAGGTTAAGGAGTTGGCTGTCTGGTGTAGCCACAACAACCTGGAGCTCAACACGCTCAAAACAGTGGAGATGATAGTGGACTTCAGGAGAAACCCCCCTGCTCTCCCCCCACTGAGCATCATGGACAGCATTGTGGCAGCAGTGGAGTCATTCAGGTTTCTGGGCACCACCATCTCTCAGGACCTGAAGTGGGACAATCACATTGACTCCATTGTCAAAAAAGCTCAACAGAGGCTGTACTTTCTTCATCAGCTGAGGAAGTTTAACCTCCCAAAGGAGCTGCTGAAACAGTTCTACACCTCCATCATTAAATCAGTCATCTGCACATCAATAACTGTCTGGCTCCAAAGACTACGTCGAATAGTTCGGACTGCTGAGCGAATCACTGGTACAACCCTTCCTACTCCCCAAGAACTGTACTTATCCAGAGCGAGCAGAAGGGCTGCCAAAATCACTCTGGACCCCTCACACCCAGCACACTGCCTCTTTGAACTTTTACCTTCTGGTCGACGCTACAGAGCACTGTGCACCAGAACAGCCCGACACAGAAACAGTTTCTTCCCTCAGGCAATCCATCTCATGAACACTTGATGATAATAATTGTGGAACCAACATCACTACTTGCTATACACTTTTATACACATATACACTTATTTAACAACACACTTTACATGCCAATTTGCACATAACAGCTGCACATATAACATTGTATATAGTAATAAACACGTACATACACTTGTCAATTTGTATATTTGCACTCACTACTTCAATTTTTTTTTTTTTTTTTTTTTTTTTTTTTTTTTAATATATTTATTATCTTTTTTTTGTCCTGTCTCTGTAATTCTGTTGCACTGTAGAAGCTCTGTCACGAAAACAAATTCCTCGTATATGTGAACATACCTGGCAATAAAGCTCATTCTGATTCTGATGTTCGTGCATAGCTGGTTTAGGAAGGTCCTGTAGCCACGCAGCCTCTATGTTATGGAAGGTAAGTAAATAATACACATTTTTATGATTTTTTATGTATGGTCATATCTTGTCACGTTTGTGTTAACATAAGTAAGCTATAAATGTATAACAGTATGCTAACGTATTTGCATCATAACATACAGCTGCTGACTTGGTTACCATCTGCAGACTAAGTATCTGGTCAAATCTCTTAAAAGGTAAGTGCTGTAAGGTAAGTAAATGTTTAACATCTCCTGAAGCTGAAACAATGATAGCAAGATGCTCCCATTCCTGTCACGTTATCGCTTGACGTTTGACGTGGATTCGTCAAATGTCATGACTTGACGTTGTAAGAGAATTAGCCGAAAAGCCCTGCGAATCCCATTGCCTTAAAAATAAACGGCACCTCAGGACATTCCACTACATGGCATACCAAGACAATTCTTTTGATCCAGTTTCGGTGGACTTGCTTTAAAGCCCATGTCTATTGTTTTGAACACATGCTTTTCCAAATTGCTGTGGATAATGCCTTGATGTTGCGCAAACGCCTTAAACCTTGCAGTCTACAGTGCCCATTACCGCTGCCATGGCCACTGCTAAGCTGCGTAAATTGTGGCGCAAAGAGATTGATGCGGCAGTTTGTCACTGTTACTGTATCACTCGGACATGGCGCCAGAGGTTTAAATACTTGAGCCTGAGATCTCAGCTGTGCAACAGCCACGTCCTCACAGTGAGAGCATGAGCTGTCCGCGGGCACTGCATCGACATGCTGGACCCCCAGACCTGTGATGCGATACTCGTGCACATCATCCGGAGATAGGAACCACCGCATCGAGAACCGCACATTCAGAACAGCGTCTTGAAAAAGACACGTTGATTGACTGACACAGCTTTTTTTCTTCTCATTCTCACAAAGAGTCAAATGTCATGACTTGACGTTGTAAGAGAATTAGTCGAAAAGCCCTGCGAATCCCATTGCCTTAAAAATAAACGGCATCTCAGGACATTCCACTACATGGCATTCCAAGGCAATTCTTTTGATCCCCTTTCGATGCACTTGCATTAAAGCCCACGTGCATTGTTTTGTTCACATGCTTTTCCGAGTTGCTGTAGACAATGCCTTGATGTTGCGCAAATGCCTCAAAACTTGCAGTCTACAGTGCCCATTAAGGTTGCCAGGGCCACTGCTATGCTTCGTAAACTGTGACGCAAAGAGATTGATGCGGCTCTTTGTCAGTGTTACTCTATCACTCGGACACGGCGCCAGAGAGTTTATTACTTGAGATTAAACGCACAGCAAAAGATTAGGTTTGTCAGAAGTGGGATTCGAAGCCACGCCTCCAGGGGAGACTGCAACCTTAACGCAGCACCTTAGATCGCTCGGCCATCCTGACATGCACACTTAGCCGGAGCTGTCTCCTAGGAGCCACATCGCAGCACCATGACATGGAAGCTGGTGTTTCACAGCTTGCCCAGCTCCAGCAGTCCGCCTCGTTGGCGCAGTAGGCAGCGCGTCAGTCTCATAATCTGAAGGTCGTGAGTTCGACCCTCACACGGGGCAAGGTCGTATCTTTTGGCACACGGGAGCACTTAGGTGACCGTGCGGCGTACTTTATTACCTTCCGTGCCGTTTATGCTTCCCGGGGGCAAAAAAGGCTACAGCTCCTCAGGAGGGCATGCGGCGTGTCGTTCCAAGAACATCTCCTGAGTCTGAAGCAATTATGGAAAGATGCTCCCATTCCTGTCACGTTATCGCTTGACGATTGACGTGGATCCGTCAAATGTCATGACTTGACGTTGTAAGAGGATTACGCTGCCAGGGCCACTGCTATGCTGCATAAATTGTGGCGCAAAGAGATTGATGCGGCACTTTGTCGCTGTTACTGTATCACTCGGACATGGCGCCAGAGGTTTAAATACTTGAGCCTGAGATCTCAGCTGTGCAACAGCCACGTCCTCACAGTGAGAGCATGAGCTGTCCGCGGGCACTGCATCGACATGCTGGAACCCCAGACCTGTGATGCGATACTCGTGCACATCATCCGGAGATAGGAACCACCGCATCGAGAAACGCACATTCAGAACAGCGTCTTGAAAAAGACACGTTTATTGACTGACACAGCTTTTTTTCTTCTCATTCTCACAAAGAGTCAAATGTCATGACTTGACGTTGTAAGAGAATTAGTCGAAAAGCCCTGTGAATCCCATTGTCTTAAAAATAAACGGCATCTCAGGACATTCCACGGCAATTCTTTTGATCCCCTTTCGATCCACTTGCATTAAAGCCCACGTGCATTGTTTTGTTCACATGCTTTTCCGAGTTGCTGTAGACAATGCCTTGATGTTGCGCAAATGCCTCAAAACTTGCAGTCTACAGTGCCCATTAAGGTTGCCAGGGCCACTGCTATGCTTCGTAAACTGTGACGCAAAGAGATTGATGCGGCTCTTTGTCAGTGTTACTCTATCACTCGGACATGGCGCCAGAGAGTTTATTACTTGAGATTGAACTCACAGCCAAAGATTAGGTTTGTCAGAAGTGGGATTCGAACCCACGCCTCCAGGGGAGACTGCGACCTTAACGCAGCGCCTTAGACCGCTCGGGCATCCTGACATACACACTTAGCCGGAGCTGTCTCCTAGGAGCCACATCGCAGCACCATGACATGGAAGCTGGTGTTTCACAGCTTGCCCAGCTCCAGCAGTCTGCCTCGTTGGTGCAGTAGGTAGCGCGTCAGTCTCATAATCTGAAGGTCGTGAGTTTGAGCCTCACACGGGGCAAGGTCATATCTTTTGGCACACGGGAGCACTTAGGTGACCGGGCGGCGTACTTTATTACCTTCCCTGCCGTTTATGCTTCCCGGGGGCAAAAAATGCTACAGCTCCTCTGGAGGGCATGCGGCGTGACGTTCCAAGAACATCTCCTGAGTCTGAAGCCATGATGGCAAGATGCTCCCATTCCTGTCACGTTATCGCTTGACGTTTGACGTGGATCCGTCAAATGTCATGACTTGACGTTGTAAGAGGATTAGCCGAAAAGCCCTGCGAATCCCATTGAATTAAAAATAAACGGCATCTCAGGACATTACACTATATGGCATACCAAGACAATTCTTTTGATCCCGTTTCGGAGAACTTGCTTTAAAGCCCACATCCATTGTTTTGAACACATGCTTTTCCGAGTTGCTGTGGACAATGCCTTGATGTTGCGCAAACGCCTTAAACCTTGCAGTCTACAGTGCCCATTAACGCTGCCAGGGCCACTGCTACGCTGCATAAATTGTGGCGCAAAGAGATTGATGCGGCACTTTGTCGCTGTTACTGTATCACTCCGACATGGCGCCAGAGGGTTAAATACTTGAGCCTGAGACCTCAGCTGTGCAACAGCCACGTCCTCACAGTGAGAGCATGAGCTGTCCGCGGGCACTCCATCAAAATGCTGGACCCCCAGACCTGTGATGCGATACTCGTGCCCATCATCCGGAGATAGGAACCACTGCATCGAGAAACGCACATTCAGAACAGCGTCTTGAAAAAGACGCGTTGATTGAATGACACAGCTTTTTTTCTTCTCATTCTCACAAAGAGTCAAATGTCATGACTTGACGTTGTAAGAGAATTAGCCGAAAAGCCCTGCGAATCCCATTGCCTTAAAAATAAACGGCATCTCAGGACATTCCACTACATGGCATTCCAAGGCAATCCTTTTGATCCCTTTTCGATGCACTTGCATTAAAGCCTACGTCCATTGTTTTTTTCACATGCTTTTCCGAGTTGCTGTAGACAATGCCTTGATGTTGCGCAAATGCCTCAAAACTTGCAGTCTACAGTGCCCATTAAGGTTGCCAGGGCCACTGCTACGCTTCGTAAACTGTGACGCAAAGAGATTGATGCTGCACTTTGTCAGTGTTACTGTATCACTCGGACATGGCGCCAGAGAGGTTAATACTTGAGCCTGAACGCACAGCCAAAGATTAGGTTTGTCAGAAGTGGGATTAAAACCCATGCCTACAGGGGAGACTGCGACCTGAACACAGCGGCATAGACTGCTTGGCCATCCTGACATGCACAGTTAACCGGAGCTGTCTTCTAGGAGCCACATTGCAGCACCATGACATGGAAGCTGGTGTTTCACAGCTTGCCCAGTTCCAGCAGTCCGCCTCGTTGGTGAGTAGGCAGCGCGTCAGTCTCATAATCTGAAGGTTGTGAGTTTGAGCCTCACACGGGGCAAGATCGTACCTTTTGGCACACGGGAGCACTTCGGTGACCGGGCGGCATACTTTATTACCTTCCGTGCCGTTTATGCTTCCGGGGGCCAAAAAAGGCTACAGCTCCTCAGGAGGGCATGTGGCGTGACGTTCCAAGAACATCTCCTGAGTCTGAAGCCATGATGGCAAGATGCTCCCATTCCTGTCACGTTATCGCTTGACGTTTGACGTGGATCAACTGAAGCAATACTAAAGGTAAACCCGCCACAGTTATACGCGCCTGCCACGGCACCCGCCACGATTATGTGCGGCTGATACGGAACCGACACAGTTAAACAGGTCTGCTTTGGAACCCGCCATGGTAATATGCGTCTGCGACTGAGCCCTTAATGTAAGTACACACCAGTGCACGGAATCCGTCAGTTTTTTTATACGCGCCTTAAACCGAACAAGTCACGGCTGTTTTTCTAAAGACAATGATAAAAGATAAAGTAAATTCTGACTTTGAAATACAGTGTTTTCTTTTTTTATTTTTAACAAGTGTTTTTATTAGTTTTACATTTTCCAGTAATTACCAAAGAACACAACAATAAAAAATACAAGGAATAAGCATTATAATACAAAGAAAATAATGGTAATAATTAAAATAAAGAAAAATAGATAATAAAAAAAAGAATTAAAGAAGAAAAAAAAAGAAAAAAAAAAAAAAAGGTTATTATTAAAAAAAACAATCAGGGCATATAAATGGTTTCAATGAAAATACAAAGAAACAATCAATAGGGGTAGTGAGCATTTTAAACATCAGAAACTGCATTATATTGGTCCAGGTGGTCAAGAAATGGTTGCCATATACTGTAAAACTTAGCAAGATTATCAATAATTCCATAACGGACTCTTTCCATGTGCAATATTTGAGTAAGATAAGTTAACCATGTCTTAAATTGAGGAACAGAATCTGATTTCCACAGTTTTAGAATGACACTCTTAGCAATAATCATTCCATAAATTATAGTGCTTTGTATGGACACATTATAATCCAGCAGAGAACTAGAGTACCCAAATATAGCAATTTCTGGGTCGGGGGTTAAGGTAAAACCATACATACCGGAAAACCATTTAAATATGTCACACCAGAAATCATAAAGTTTTGGACACGTCCAAAAAAGGTGGGTCAGGGAGCCTTCAGCAGACTTACACCGGTCACATGTAGGGGAGATGGTAGGAAAAATTCTGTGTAATTTAGATTTTGAGTAGTGCAGTCTATGCATTACTTTAAATTGAATTAACTGATGCCTGGAATTAATAGAACAAGATCGAATTCTACTGAGACTTTCCTCCCATGTATCAGTCTCAATCGGTATACCCAGTTCCTCTTCCCTAGCATTCTTCACATGAACTGTAGAGTAACTCAGTTCTTGAGAAAACACATCTACAAAATCTGAAATCAAATGTTTGGAATCAAGTGAGCCCAATAGTAGCCTGTAAACCTTTCTTTCATCTGGCAGTGATTCAAAATTGGGTATTGCGTGACTTACATAATTTCTAATCTGTAAATGTCGAAAGAAGTGTGTTGTGGGGAGAGAAAAATTCTCTTTTAGTTGAGAAAATGAGGCAAAATTTTTATTAACGTACAAGTCCTCCAGGGTGACTATACCTTTTTGCCTCAAGATATTAAATATCGTGTCAGAGACAGAGGGGGGGAATGCATGATTGCGATATACTGGGGCAGAAGTGGTAGTGTCTGGTAATTTGCAGCCCTTCTTGATTTGATGCCATATTTTTAAACAGTTTGAAACAATCCAATTATCAATCTTAACTGATGTGAGCAATTTAGTATTTGAAAACAGCAGGGCTGGAAGTGAGCTGTTTGTAATTCCATTTTTTTCAATGGCGACCCAGTGGGGTGTGTCAGTCGAGATTTCGACTTTATAATCCTCTTGCCAGTAGACAAGGGCCCTGGCATTCGCTGCCCAGTAATAATGTAAAAAAACATGGTAGTCCTAGCCCACCTCTGTCCCTTGGCTTCTGTAAATGTGTTTTGGATATTCTATGAGCTTTAAATGCCCAAATAAAAGGAAGAATTACGGAATCTAGTGTTTTAAAAAAGGACTTGGGCAAATTAATAGGTAAATTTTGAAAGAGGTATAAAAATCTAGGTAACGTAACCATCTTAATTGCATTAATACGGCCTATCATGGAGAGAGGGAGTGTCCTCCATTTACTAATGTCCACCTTTAGGTTTTCTAATTTCTCGATAAAATTCAGTTTGAAAATAAGTTTGGGGTTCCTAGGCAGAACAACTCCGAGGTACTTAAGCCTGTCTGTGATTTTAAAAGGAAGGTTATGTAAGAAATCCATATCAAGATCTGCACCTAAAGACATGAATTCACTCTTTTGCCAATTAATTGTATATCCAGAAACTGTACCAAATGATTTTATAAGATCTAACAGTATAGGGACAGACTGTTCAGGATCAGACAAAAATAGAGCAATGTCGTCTGCATATAAAGAAATGTAATGATTCACATTTCCAAGGCTTACAGGCTTGATAGATGAGTGATTTCTAATACTGATCGCAAGGGGCTCAATTGCAACCGCAAAAAGCAAAGGACTGAGGGGACATCCCTGACGTGTCCCACGATGTAATGAAAATGGCTTTGACTTTTCTTGATTTGTACATATAGAAGAGGTTGGGCAAGCATATAATGTTGTAATCCAGGATACAAAACGACTACCAAACCCACATTCTTCTAAAACTTTCACCATATAAGGCCATTCCACCTGATCGAATGCCTTTTCTGCATCTAAACACAGGGCTGCCACCTTGGAGCCTTTTTTAAATTTATTATACATTATGTTCATTAATCTTCTAACATTAAAAAATGAAAATCTATTAGGAACAAAACCAGTTTGATCCGTATGTACAATGGATGAAATATATTTATTTAATCTATTAGCTAATATTTTGGTAAATATTTTCATGTCTGAGTTTAGTAATGCAATAGGCCTATAAGATGAAGGTTCAATCTCGTCCCTACCCTCTTTTAATATTAATGAGATATTAGCATTGTATAATGTGTCAGGGAATTTTTGCGTTTCAAGAGAATGAGTAAACATCCTTAGCAAAAGAGGAGCCAGCATCCCAGAGAATTTTTTATATAGTTCAATGCCAAAACCATCTGGCCCTGCTGCCTTGCCACTAGGAAAAGATTTGATAGCATCAGCAATCTCTTGGATAGTGATGTTAGCGTTTAAGGCCTCACGAGCTTCATCACTTAGTTTAGGAAGATTCAAGGGCCCCAGCCATTCAGAGATGTCCCCTTTTGCTCTTGATGTATATAATTGTTCATAATATTCTCTGAAACAATCATTTATACCTTTGGGGTCCACAATAATATCCCCAGTTTTTGATTTAATTTTATGTATGGCTTTATTTGCTTGTAGATTCCTTAGCTGTCGGGCCAGCAGTTTATGGGGTTTATCACCTAACTCAAAATATCTTTGTCTTATCCTCAACAACTGATCCCACACCTGTCCAGATAAAACAGTATTGTATTCATATTTTAGTTTAAGTATATTCTGCAAGGTGGATGTGCTAGCAGAAATTCTATAAGATGGTTCTAATTTAGATAATTCTTCTTCTATTTCTGAGAGGCGTTTACGCTTGTTTTTCCTGGCTGATGACTCAAAAGAAATAATATGTCCCCTGCAAACAGCTTTAAATGATTCCCATAAGATAGAGTCTGTGACTTCAGAGTTATCGTTTATCTCTATAAATTCAGAAATCTTTCCAGATATAAATTGACAAAATGACGCATCAGAGAGTAGAGAGGGGCGGAAGTGCCAGCAATGTGACTTAAACTTATGGCCAAGATCAAGAACCATCGAAGTCGGTGAGTGATCAGAAATTAAGATGTTATGGTAGTCTGTGGTAATAACATTAGATATAAGTTTGGAGTCTAGTAAAAAATAATCTATTCTAGAGAAAGTCTTATGCCTTTGTGAAAAAAACGAGTAATCTCTTCCTGTGGGGTGTGTAAGTCTCCATATATCAACCAGATTCATGGAAGACTTTAGATTACTTAAAACTATTGAGGCAGAGGGCAACTGGGCTGTTTGGGCTGACCTGTCCAAAAAATTATCAAATACACAATTAAAGTCACCACCCACAATCACATTTGAATCAGTAGAATCCAACAATAAATTAAATATTTTAGTAAAAAAATCAGGGTCGTCAAAATTTGGTGCACATACATTAAGAAGTGTAACATGAAATGAGTAAATATAACCAGTTACCAAGATATAACGACCATTAGGATCACACAATGTCGAAATATGTCTGAAAGGAACTGTTTTACGGATAAGGATTGCCACACCTCTAGCCTTGCTGGAAAAGGTAGACTGAAAGATATGGCTAACCCAGCTGCATTTAAGCATCTTCTCTTTCGTGGGCCTAATATGTGTCTCCTGTAGGTATATAACATCGGCAGACAGTGATTTCAAGTGTGAGAATACTTTAGCTCGTTTGAGAATATGACCCAGGCCACGCACGTTCCAGCTGGTAAACGTAATGCCACTGCCCCTTGAAGGCAAACTAGGGTTCATACAAAAAACAAAAATAAATAGTGCACGCCCTTTTCAAATAATCATGGAAAGAAAAGTAAAAAAACAACTCGTACAAAAAGAAAAATAGGAACTTTATCCCCCCACCCCCGTCCCACTTTCCCAAACAAAGCGAGAGCACAAGTCCTCGAAAATTACAGAGGGGTTGCCGGGCCATCGGAACAGTAAACCACAGCTGTTGCTGAAAAGTCCCGCAGTTCCCTCTCTAATGGCATGAACAAATACTAGAGAAACGGTCATATCAGTCATATCAACAGTCTAAGAGACTGCTGAATAAATGTCACATACCAGAAGCTGCATGGATATTTTCAAGACAGCGTCCCAATGAAAACTTTCATCTCCTCAGGTGAGGAAAACACCCTATCAGTTGAGCCTTGGGTGACACGCAGTTTTGCCGGATAAATAAATCCGCTCCTTACACCGGCATTCCGGAGAAGCTTCCTTACGTCACTGAATGCCCGTCGCTGCTTCATTATTTCAGCCGGGAGGTCAGGAAAGATGTGTATCTGACTGCCCTCATAGCGCAAAGGAAATTGTTGACGAGCCAGTTGAAGAATTTTTTCCTTCGTTTGAAAGTGATGAATCCTGGCTATCATCACACGCGGCCGCGCGCCTTCTCTGGAGAGCTGCTGACCCAGCCGGTGAGCGCGATCCACTTCCAACGGCTTAGAAAAGTTACTTGCACCCAGTAGGTCGGGGATAAACTTTGTCAGAAATTCCGTGGGTCGCCCATTCTCGATCTTCTCAGGTAAGCCAACGATTTTAATGTTTTGCCGCCTGGAACGAGCCTCCAAGTCGATCACTTTACTACGTAGGGCTTCATTTTCTGACTCCATTTTCGCGCACTTCTGCTCCACCAGAGTGAGGCGGCGATCATAATCTACGGTAGCATCTTCAACCTCTTTGATTCTGTCTCCGAGAGTCACTAAAGATGCTTGTGTAGACGCCAAAGACGCTTCCAGGAGATCAAATCGATCAGTCATTGTTTTGCTCATATTTTGTATTGCCAGAAGAATGCTGTTAGATTCCGCCTCAGACTCTACACTTAACTCAGAGGTTGATGCGGCCTGGTCAGCCATCCCCGGCGGTGACTGATGAGGATCATTCGACGATTTGTCAATCTTCTTTCCTTTTTCAGCTTTAGGCTTAGTCATTATGCTGATATTTACACAACAGAAATATAAAATATTGGCAAAGAAATCAAGTAATCAAAATAATGACCGATAATGTCAAAAATAGAGAGGAGGACCACAGAAACACGACTACTCCATTCGGCACTCGCTAGCGCCCCCCAAATACAGTGTTTTCAAATGAAAATATAACATTATACTTGCTAGATAATACTACTGTTAACACAATTTGTATTACAGAAGTGTATTGTATTTAGCTTATGTGAAATATAGGCCTATAGTGTTTGCCACTGTGTATTGATGGACAAATACAAGATCTATTCCAAACGTTTTTATTATTTTTTTTCAGTATTTTGCAATGCTTTCATTTTTTTATTGTAAAAAAACAGACGTTTACTTTAATTAACATGTTACTATCAACACAAATAAACATTTACATAAATTTGCGTGTAAATAACAATGCATATTCTTAATTGTCAAGGAAATGAGTAAAGTGCATGCACTGCTGAAGCTGTAAACAGGTAATCGGTCACAGTATACTTTAATATTCCTCTTTCGTGACACAACTTGGAAAACACATTGACTTGTCTAGTTTCATCATTTCGGATTTTAAGTTTCCATCCTTTAAGAAGACAAACAGGAGAGTTTTAACCTTTCAGAACTGATTGCAGGACAGAACAAAAGCAAAAGATAGACTTACTCCAATGCAATGTTTGACTGTAAAGCCATTTCTGCCTGAAACCGGTGGAAGCCCTCAGTCTTGTGCAGAATTAACAGCGTCAACTTTAAAAGAGGAGCGTACAGTGCTGAACAATAAGTAACGTCCATTTAATGCATTTGTCCCATGAATTGCAGTAAGACTGTAGATTTACCTCAGGGGTCAAAACTTCAAGAACATAGCGAGTGTTTTCTATAGACACTTTGGGCAGTTGTGTTACTTGAAATATTCTATTATCAACTGTGTCTGTTGCAAAACAAAAGTCAATTGTTCAAATTATATGCTTCAAACATTTTTATTTGAATTATAACTGCTAATAACTGTAATTCTGCAAATATTTTACAGCAAATGTCCAGTAAATGTATATTGTTGATTGAAATGTGATATTTATATCTTTCAAAATAGATATTCTTTTATATTACAATTATGTACTGTACCTGTTCTTCATCAAACAAAACAAAACTTCAGACTAAGTTTCATCTTGAGCTTAGGGCAAAATGTGGGATGCTTGAATAAAAACATCCTGTTAGATTTGATTGTGCCATTTCTCAAGCCTTCGTGTGATTTCTAAAATGGAACAAACTTTATTCAACAACATGTAGCATTTTTATAGAAATAAACAACAAATAAGTGTTGTAATTAGAAATATGTATTTTAGTGCATTCACTAAATATGTTTCTTTATAATAATACATAATTATGACAACCATAAAAAAATGTAAATGTCTTTGGGAGACTGCAACTTAACCGATAATAACCCATAAAATAATACAGCTATAATAAAGCTAATCCAAAGGGTTGTTGTAAATTATAACATTTACCAGGATCTCTCCATCCTCTATGACACTGTCAACTAACCGGCCTTCCTTCAAGAGTGCTAACGTTCTGTTAAAATCAAATTGGCATTATAATTTTTCTTAAAGAACTGTATATTTAAAGTATTTAAATAATGTTATAAATAATATGTACTACTCAAATGTATGCACATGTTCATCACAACCACACTTGAAGAATGTTTGCTCTGTCACTTTTTCAATACTGATGCCAGCACAGTCTGCATGAAGCCACTTTTGGCAAAGGTCACACTGAATCCAATCTACTGTCTGGATTTGAGGGTGCATTACTCTGTAGACAAATAAATGAAAAAAGGTATTGATACAACAACCAAAGTAACCTAACTTTAACACATGGGAATATTGTAGTTATCATATACTTTGAGCGATGTCTTTGGTAAATACAGACTCCAGCTTCCTGTGCCATACACATATTTTGTGTTGCGCCCTGCGCTGATTCGATCTCTGGAGAGTCCTAAAAAACAGTTTTAAGTTAAAAAAAAAAATCACACACCTTTTAACATTTTTTCCTACCCCTCAAATTACATTTGCTTGCAGATTTTTGACCATGCAAGATGCATGGTAAAGGCGAAGGTGGGCCATCTGTTCATTGTGCAGCATTTCATGACACATTCTGATATTCTTTGCTTCCATTTCTGCCATCTGCACTCCCTCCACTCACCATTATGAACAGCACTGTGGCTGCAGTAGAGGCATTCAGGTACCTGGGCATTATCATCTCTCAGGATCTAAAGTGGAACATTCACATAGACTCTATTGTGAAGAAAGCCCAGCAGAGATTGTACTTCCTTCGTCAGCTGAGGAAGTTCAACCTGCCACAGGAGCTGCTCATACAGTTCTACTCAGCTGTCATCCAATCTATATTCTACACTTCAATCACCATCTGGTTCAGCTCAGCTGCCAAAACCGACCTCCGTAGACTACAGCGAATAGTCCGGACTGCTGAACGAATTACTGGCACTACCCTTCCTACACTTCAAGAACTGTACTCTTCCAGAGTGAGTAAAAGGGCTCGCAAAATCACTCTGGACGCCTCACACCCAGCACACTTCCTGTTCAAACTGTTACCATCTGGACGGTGCTTCAGAGCACAAAAAAGCACAAAAGTTTCTTTCCTCAGGCTGTCTACCTTATGAACAGTTAAATATTCCCCTACTGTGCAATAAATATGTGCAATACTTTCTCATTTGCACTTGTACACAGCACCTTAAACCCCGGAATATTTATAACAAATCTGTACACACAATTCAACATCCAGATTTTTATTTTGAATAAATGCATCTCTGTTTAATGTTTATCATCTTTTTTTTTTCATATTTATTTTGTGTTGTCACTTGTCACTTTATGTACACTGGAAGCTTCTGTAGCCAAAACAAATTCCTTGTGTGTGTGAAGCACATTTGGCAATAAAACTGATTCTGATTCTGTTTGAAATATGATTTTACTGAATTAGACACATTTATTAAAAAGACTTTTTTGAAATATTTATATAAAAAAAAATAATGCATAACAAATAAAACATTAACTCACTGTGCATACAAAAACACCACAGTTATGTCCATCATCTTTTTGCCACTGCTGTGGACTGTCCAGTCATCCAGGGAATTAACATTTCTAAAAGCATTTCTGAAAAAAAAAAAAGCTAATAGTTCTATTCACAAAATGGATTTTTATGATTTTTGTATTTATTTAAACACTGCATAATTTGTATTAATATAAATTGATAAATTATATTGATACTTCAGAATATCCAATTCCAGGTCTGAAATGGTGACATATTGGCAGGTATTGTCATGAATTCGGATTTATTTTTCCAACATGTCAGAAACCTGTAAAATAACAAATTAATAACATTTTCTAATATTAAAAATGTTATGGATACATGAAATAATAAATATTTTAAAACATTTTACAGTTTTAAGCATGTTTGTGTATGCATCATTCTGAAAAATATAGCATTTGTAAATATTTAGTTTGTTAATTTCATTGTAACTATTATGACATATGACGTTACCTTAAGAATGAAGTGTCACCCTTTCTCTGGGTTACCTCCAGATCCAACAATTCTTGGAAAAGAACTTTTTGGAACTCTGAAGCCTTTTGAAAATAAGCAGAGAACACCGTGTTATGGGACATTTACACGATTAATTTACAATGATTATATTTTTCTCATAGTATAAGCAATATTAAATACCCCAAGCAGTTCTAAATGCACATCTGAAACGGTTTCAGAACTCTGCCAAACCCTGTGCCACAAAATGAATGTGTCCGTGTGTAAAGCCAAAAGCTAAAAACAAAAAGTTTTAGTCATTACATAAACTAATAATGTCCCTGACAAATAAAATTTTCTGGGTGAACAACTTACATCTTTGGTCTCTTTGGCAATTTGAGCAATACAGCAATTCACAGCCTTTAAAGCAAAATATGCAGACATCTATCAATAAATGTGTAATCTTATAAATCATCACACATTGTGTAGATATTCAATTTATTGTATGACTACTTCATGAATATTTTATAACGTTTCATACTTACATTGTCATTTAGCCAAGGCATTGCTGTGCTGCTGCTGTCACTCAGGAGATGTGGAGGGAGAATTGATTTCAGGTCCCGCAGAAACAAAACAGCATAAGGTGAAATTCTGGCAATTATCCCATCTTCTTTCCTCTTTGCAGCATACAGCTTGGAGATTGTCTCCAAATATTGAAAAGCATAGTGATAAAGACTGTCATTCCTGTTGTCAATCATTTTAAACATTTTATTTTGGAGTATGAAACTTGCAAAAATGCTACCTTGTGTGCTTACTCAATTGGGAACATTGCCACAGAAAACTTCTTCCCTTCCTCTTGCAAACTTTCATCAGCTTTTGCTGGGCTTTGTGGATCTCTGCCCTGGGCCTCCATAGTTGGTTGTGTTTGTATCTCTACAAATATTTCAGAATTATTACATATAGGACAGAACTATACACACACATGCACGCACACACACACACACACACGTTACATTTTCTTACCTTTCTGACCACACACCAGTTTTCCCTGTATTCCTATATGCATCTCCTCTGGTGTGCGCTTCTGCATTTCTTTGAAAAGTTATGCATTTTTCCTTGTGTTGTGAAGGTGAAAGTACAATCAAATTGAAAACATCTAATGTGTATCTTTCATTTGGCACAAGGAATATCGGCTTAAAGTAAGTTTTTGGTATACTTGTTCCGCTTCTGAAGAGTTGACTAAAGAAGCCAGATCTGGGATGAGTTTAATTTCTACTCAGGTCGTTTCTGGTTCTTCTGATGGAACCTGTCATATAAACACAAGCGGTCAGATGTTCCAGTTTCTTGATGTGGATGAAAGAATATGTCCGTTTTTGAGAATTTGGGGTTAAGACTGTTTTTTTTTTTTTTTTTTGATGTTATCAACCCAGTCAACATGTGCACTGAACTTTCCAGTTGCTGCCAAGGTCATGTTCTTCTCAATTGGCTCACATACCCTCCCATCATGTGGCTTAAAATATCGTTGCTGTGTACGGTTATTTTCATGTCTGGCAACACGACCAGCAATGTCACATACATACACTGTGGGAGGATGTTTGAAGCTCAAAAGGACATCTTTGATGCATAATACACAACTCCATGTGTGCCCCCCATGTGTAGCACTCCACCTGTATTGTAAAGAGAAATGACACATGTCCTTAATTTATGAAAAATAAAAGTTTTACCATATACATGCATTTAGAAAAATCTAATAAATGAGTGCCTTCTGTAAATAAAGGTAATGCAATAGAATAACAAAACTGATCTTACCTCCGGCTTTTTTCAGTTTATTGAACATTTTTGGACAAATATCCTTATAGAGGAGAAGTTCCTCAAGCCGGTTTATAAAGTCTGAGATCGACCCACTTGCAGACACTCCCAGATAATTACAGCCTTTTGTCAGTTCATCTTTTTTAGGCTGATGAAAATAAAATTATAAAGAGATGTTCGGGCATACAATAATTAATACCATAATGTCATATTTTAATGAAAATCAGCTGTTAATACTGTACCGATTTGGAATCAAGCACTTGTAAAATCCTGTTCTCATCAATGTCATTTCCAGATAGACTAGTGCTCACCCTGTCAGTCTGACATAGTCCTTTTAAAACCTCAGTTTTTGGGAGAGTATTGCTGCTTCGTGTATGTTGCCCCATCCATGGAGCAAAGCCAGAGTATGAAAGTAGGCTTTTAAATGGATTGCTAGATGCATCTAAAGTTCAGAAACATTTGTATATATGTATTGCAATTAGGAATAGTTGTATAGCATTCTGTATTAACAATTAATTTTAATGGTAAGATAATAATTTTCTGATATCTTTTATTTCATATAAATCACAAAGAAATTCTACTAGTAGTCTGATGATTATACATTATATAATGCTTACCATCACAAAATCTAGTAGCTATAATTTCTTTCTCCAGGGTCTCCCACCTTGCTGCCACATTAATCTCAGTTTCATGGGGCATATTATCATGGCTCTCTAGACGTCTCAAAAGATGCACTGGTATTTGTAAAGAAAAAAAAATAACAGTATGTGAATTACAGGGATTATTCACCCAAAATTTACAATTCTCACAATGTACTCACCCTCAAGTGGTTCTAAACTTTTATGACTTTCTTTAGTTGAACACAAAACAAGAATATTCTGATGAATGCTGGAAACCAGCAGCCACCGATATCCATATTAGGATCAAAACATTATCTGGAAGATAATTTCTGCTGCTTTTCAACACTATTCATATTATCGGCTTTTGCATTTAAAAGAAGAAAGAAACTCAAATATCTTTGGAAAAAGTGGAACGTGAGTAAAAAATAAGAGAATTTAAAATTTTGAGTCAGCTATTCCTTTAAAGCAAAGCTCTATGAAGATATTTCTATTTTAAACAAAATATATTCACGAACACTCACCTGGCAAATCAAAGGCAATCTTCCAGTTTGCATCAGCAATGACCACAGATGGGTGGTGTGCACAGCGGTAACAGAAATAGAATGCTTTTCTCAAGGTGCTGTGTGGCACTGTAGTCCCAGAATGAGATTCTATAGTGCGCAACATTCTACCAACAGCAATGTGATTCTGCAAAAAAATACAGAATGTGCCTTTAAACATATGTTGTTTATATGTTATCTAAAACATATGTAATAACCAGTATATGCATACTTACCGAAAGGCCAGTTGTGAGAGGAGAACAAAGTGGGATGGAAAGAAAGACCCTGTTGTTATAATTATGGAATCCAGAATTGTAGTCCTGAAAACGAACTACATTTCTGCAGACTGGGCATGCCTTGCCATGAACAGAAATGCCTAGAAGAAAACGCATCAAAACAAAATGGTTGGCATACAAAAAATACATAGATATTATATACAGTATATTTAAGAGATATATTAAATAACATAGAACCCCTTACCCCCTATTCTGCCAAAATATCCCATAAACAGTTGCTCGTGTTGTAACAACAAAAGCATTGCTAAGATCAGGAGGACATGGCCCTGGGCAGTATGGACAGGTTGTTTCTGATGGTATAAAGGTTTCTGGAATGGGCTTTTCTGATTTGGTCATCTCAAGTGGAAGGTCTTCTGGTATTCTTTTGCAATTCCACAAGTAATTGGTCATTGTGATCACACTACTATGTGAAACTTGTACTATGTAACTTGTCTATAGCGCTTGTTCACTGCTGCTCTTATAGTTGTGTAAATTGCTTCCTTGTCCTCATTTGTAAGTCGCTTTGGATAAAAGCGTCTGCTAAATGACTAAATGTAAATGTAAATGTAAAAAGGCCAAGTGCTCATCCATGCTGACATTCCCATTGATGCACTCCTCAATACCCTCTATATCCTCTGGGGCTTCTGGTGCATTTTTCAACAAATAAGGATGCTCCTGATAAATCCACCACATAAACATGTATCTGTGGACACAACTGACATTGTTCTTTAAACCAATGCACTTGCAGTGCCATTTTCCCAATTTTATGTCAAATGTGGAAACTTACACCAGGTGTCCTTCTCCCCAGAGTACACTGAGAAAAAAGATACCTCTCTGACAGATTGTGTTCCCCCCAGAAAATAGGAAACACACTGTCCACTTCGTGTGAGCAAGCATGTTGGTAAAGTTCCAAACATTCCTCTTGCCTGGACTTAAAAATGAGTCCTTTTTGGTTTCCTCTTGTAGTGCTGGTGGTGGAATGCATGCACTGGCTTTCTTGGTCCGCTCTACATGGTGGCATTCTTTCCCTGGGTTTCCACCTTGAGCAGCTATGGCCATATAGTCTCTGTATTCCTCCACTTCACAATCGTAGAGCTGTGATGTTGATGTCTTTTGGACATGTATTGGCAATCTGATACCATGGGATTGCTTTGTGGTCACATCAATCCCATTTTTGGGTCAATGCACAACATTGGTTCTTGCCCAGCATGCTGCTCCTTTTTATGCCGTATTAGGTTTGAGTTTGTGCTAAATGTAATACCACATATATGGCAAATGTTGTTTGCTTGTGGGATATCTTACACTTCAGGTTGATCCTTTTCCAAGAATAATAATAAATGTCATAGTTTGATTAACATCATTATAATGTGCTATTGTCTCATTACGTCAGTTGGGTTAGAAACATAAGTGTACTCACCAGATGGTGTTCTTGGCACCATCAGACCTGTAGTTGCAGAGAAAGGAAATTATACAGTTAAAAAATGCTATTTTACTCATTAAGGTCAAAGGATTTAGATTATTTACTATAGCCTACCATGTTTATGTAAGTGTGTTTTAAAATCTACAGATCTGCTTATTATTTTGGCACAGTTAGGACAATGCCAGTGACTCCTTGTACCAAGTTTCCGATCTGGACAGTGGCATGGTATGGTAAATTTGTCTTCAAACACAAGATGTTTTGAATATCAAATTAGTCAAAAGACTTCACCTCAACACTTAAATTTAAAACTTGGCAAATTGTCAAAAAATGACTGACCTGTATCACCCTCCTTAAAGTGCATAGCATATCTCAGATGTTTTACAGAACAGTAATTTACAGATGCTGTAACTGATTTAGAACAGTAACAACAGTCCTGATTTCCCCCAAGATTTAAAAAAGTCATCTTTACTGAGGAATTCAAATATCCTTCCTAAAAGAAAGAAATATATTTAGATATATTAGATATTTTTTATTATTCCTATTTTATATTATTACATTTGTCCTGTCACAGAAATAAACAATTCTATATAAAATGTATAAAGAGCAATGATATTAATGTTTGAATTCTTGAAAAGGGTAGTCCTTTGACAGGACTGCAATATAACTTGTCCTATTCTTTTGCACTATAGGCTGGTACTTGGTAAACTACACTGATACATGCATATATTTTTTAGTAAAGAGTCATACAGCTACCAAGTTGGTAATCATGGCATTACAACTAAAAAAAACATAAAATGTTTTTTAACCTTAATAACCTTTTTAAGCTCATTTAGTAAAAAAAAACATTTCCTTAAAATAAACTTAAATTGCTGAATATGGCTTTGAAGCTGTCATCAATCCAACACTGGTTTGAAGAGCCCCGGGACCTCGTGACGCGACAACACCATCAAGCTTTTTTGCAATATGGCTTAGCACTACATTTAACGAGTAAGTAAACATTAAGTGGGCAAAACTGTTTAGCCTATATTGTTATCTGCAGTGTGAAAACTTACAGAAACTGTAAGCTGACGTATATCACAAACATAGACAGAGATTGAGGGCTCTATTTTAACGGTCTAGACGCCAAAGTCCAAAGCGCAGGGCACAAACGCATTAAGGGCGTGTCTGAATCCACTTTTACTATTTTAAGGATGGAAAAATCCGCTTTGCACCGCAGCTTAAAAACAAGCTTAGATTTGTCCACCTGTCAGGTTTTAGACCATATGGGGCACAGCATGTGCACAGCATTATTATCGTTCATTTATTCGTTTGCTGGAAATTAGAACTGAATTTAGAAATAGTTTTGAAACAATGTTTGTGCATAATAAACAAAATTAATTATTTATAAGCTAATGGATGTCTGTGCGTACAACATGTTTCCCTATCCATGAGAGTAAAAGCAAAAGTAAACAGTGAGGAGGCTCATCTCTCATTCTCGAACTGTAGATGCTGTTTAACGGTTTTCTCTCTAGTGAGCGTTGAGTTTTTCCTTGTACAAAGTCCACCGTGTAAATAGCAAATGCGCTATGGCACGGTGCAACTGATTCTTAAGCTGCTGTCACACTAGAGTTTGTGTGTGCGAAATTCTGTTGCACGGCGCTGCGAATATGGGCGAGGAATAGGATACGAAGTCACACGTCAAATAGTTTAGTTTTGTACAGAAGATGGATTCCGACGTACTTTTGCTGTATTTGCTGCGACGACAACGGAAACGCCTACAAAGGAAGAGATTGTGGATTCACCCTATTCTCCAGACAAGAAATGAGCGGGGAGAGTTTCATTCCCTTATTCAAGAGCTTCGTCTGGATGAAGAACGCCACAAGGAGTATTTTCGCCTCAGTACAGCCGATTTTCACCAGTTGCTTACAATGGTTGCCCCGGCAATAGAGAAGCAAGACACTATACTGCGTCAGGCAATAGGTCCAGCAGAACGTCTTGCTATATGTTTACGGTCAGTATTTTAACATCAGAAAACTAAACATCACGATATCTGTTAGTGAATAACGTTTTTAGGTGTGTAATAAACATTACAAACTATAGATTAAAAGTATTTTAGTAAATTATGCATCTTTCACATCAAATTAATTTTTTTTTTTTTTTTTTTTTTTTTCCAATTCCTTTTTATTATATTTTAACATGTACATACACATTTCCATGTGTCAGATCCAACACAAACCAAAAAACAAACAAATGAACAAACAAAACAAAAGGCTTCTCAGCATTTTACATCAAGATACAATATCACCTCTGTTACTAATCTTCAAGTAAAACATTTCCAAATCCACCACCTTTTAAAAACAGCGTAAAAGGTCCCCAAACTCTATCAAAAATTATGTATTTATTTCTTATCATATATGTTATTTTTTCCATTGTCATGTTTGTTACCATCTCTTTCAGCCAACAGCCTATAGTTGGTGCACATATACTTTTCCAATTTAAAGAAATAAGCCGTTTCGCTTGTAGAATACATATATTCATAAATATATGCTCCGTCTTTTTTAACTTGATCTCCTTGGGATATAAATGAAATAGAAAAATTAAAGGAGACATTGGTATATTAACCTCAAGAATCTTTTCTATAATTTCTTTCACACCTTTCCAAAAGTTCTGTATTCCTTTACATTCCCATATACAGTGATACAATGTTCCTTTATGGTCCCTGCATCTCAAGCAAGTATCTGGAATATTTTCATTATATTTATGTTTATAAATCCTCAGTTATATAAATCCTCATCAACCATTTATATTGTAACAGTTTCAGACGAGTGTTCATTGTTAGTGATTGAGCTTCCTCGCATGTCTTCATCCAGTCCTCTGTAGAAATATCCTCCTCAAGATCTAATCTCCAAGCTTCCAATTTACAATTTGAAGATTCCTTTGATCCTGACACCAGCATCTTGTATAATGCAGAAATTAAACCTTCACTAAAACAGTCTTTTATTATTACTTTTTCCAAGATAGACAATGATGGCATATCTAGAGAATTATTTTGTGATTTGAGGATAAAATCTCTTATTTGTAAATACTTAAAGAAATGTTTTGCAGGAATATTGTATTTACTAACAATTTCCGCAAATGACATTAGAATATTGTTAACATATAAGTCTGCTATCTTTTTAATTCCCTTCTCTGCCCATATCTTGAATCCTGCATCTAACGTACCTGGTTTAAATTTTTTATTGCCCCAAATTGGACTGAAACAAGATAATGGATTGCAGGCACTTAAATATTTTTTCATGTCAAACCATATGGAAATCATATTTATAACTATGGGATTGGAAACAGTTTTTTTAAGATTTTTAAATTCTGCTGAATATAAATACAAGTTTAAAGGTAGACCAGACTTAATGCCAACTGATTCCATCTCCACCCAAGATGGGCAGTCCTGAGATAAAAAATAAAACATTATTGTTCTAAGTTGCACAGCCCAATAATACCAATGCAAATTAGGACATTGTAGACCTCCTCTATCGTATGGCAAGTACAGGAGTGTTAGACGGAGTCTGGAACGTCTGTTATTCCAAATGAATTTAGTGAACATTTTTTTAAGTCTTTGAAATAAATTCTTAGGGGGAGGCAGAGGAATATTCTGGAATAAATATAAGAATTTGGGTAAAATATTCATTTTTAAAATATTTATTCTACCAATTAAAGAAATGGATAAGGGCATCCATCTTTCTATTGAACTACTAACAATTTCAAGAAGTGAACCATAATTTTCTGGCACAACATCCTCTAGTTTTGGTACAATTTTTATACCCAAGTATGTAAAACAATCGACAATATTAAAGGTTGCAGCACACTTATTAGGTTGTTGTCTGTCACTCTCATTTAAATATAGAATAGAACTTTTAGAATTATTAATTTTGTAACCAGATATTTTTCCAAATGTACTAATGAGATCTAGTAAAGCAGGTATTGATGTATCAAGCCGCTTTAGAAACAGAATGACGTCGTCAGCAAACAGTGCAATTTTATGTTCTATCATTCCTATCTTAATTCCTGTTAATTCCACATGGTTTTTTATTGCTATTGCAAATGGTTCAATGGAGATTGCAAAAAGTAAAGGAGAAAGAGGAGAACCCTGTCTACATCCTCTTGATATACTAAATGGTTTTGAAACAATATTGTTTGTCAACACTTCTGCCGTAGAACTATTATACAATAGTCTAACCCACTTACAGTATTTTTCACCAAACCCAAATCTATTCATCACATCAAACAAATAGGACCATTCAACCCGATCGAAGGCCTTTTCGGCATCCAATGATAATAGAGCAGTATCTTGTTCACCCCTCTGTTCATGAAGTATATTTAGAACTCTTCGAGCATTGTGAAATCCTTGCCTACGCTTTATAAAACCATTTTGATCCTCTCCTATTAAATTTGGTAATGTACCTTCTAACCTCTTAGCTAAAACTTTACTTAAAATTTTTGTGTCTGAATTCAATAAACTAATTGGGCGCATATTTTCGCATTTTGTGTTTGTTTTCCCTGGTTTCGGTAATAATGTAATTAAAGCTCCTCTCATTGATGTAGGCAAAAGCTCCTGATGATATGCCTCTATTATCATTTCCATAAAAGGAGTTAGCAACTTTTCTTTAAACATCTTATAAATTTCTATAGAGAGCCCATCTGGGCCTGCAGCTTTTCCTGGTTTCATAGAGTCAATAGCTTCTCCTATTTCTTGTAATGTAAAGTCTTCATCTAATTTTTTCTTTTCTTTAATTGATATCTGAGGTATATTTAGACTATCTAAAAATTGTTCTTGGATATCTACATTTAATGAGCATTCTGAGCTATATAGCTTTTTATAATAAGTTCTAAATGTTTCATTGATCTCTTCTGGGTCAACTATATTTCCAGTTAAACTCTCAATTGTTGTAATTGTACGTTCTGTTTGTTGTTGTCGAATTTGCCAAGCTAATAACCGTCCTGTTTTATCTCCATATTCATAGATATTTTGTTTCAACCTTAAAATTTTTGAAGCTGCCCTACCTGCTGACACTTCATTATATCGGGACCTGAGTAGTAAAAGTTTCTCTTTTGCTTCTGCTGTATCTAAGGTTTTATGAAAAGTTTTATTTTCTAGTTTTTTTATTTGATCTTCTAATTTTTTCTGCCTAGATTTCCTAACTTTGGAGCTGCAAAACCCAATTATATGTCCTCTAATAAAAGCTTTGAATGCTTCCCATTTAATGCAAGCAGATGTTTCAGACTTATTAATTTCAAAATACAAATCAATTTGTTTGCCAACAATTCTACAAACTCTGAATCATGAAGCCATCCTATCTGAAAACGCCATTTATTGGGATTTTTTTATTAGTTTTTTAGTTTTGTTTGATAAAGATACTGCTGCATGGTCAGATATGACTATACTATGATAACTACAATCTATTATATTGTTAAGGAATTGTGCTGAAATTAGGTACTAATCAATACGTGAGTATGTATGATACATACCTGAATAACAGGAATATGATATTGTTGCAGGATTAAGATCCCTCCAAACATCTAGTAAATTTAGATCTTTCATAAATTCCAGTATCACCTTCCTAGCTTTAGTATGTGTTTTATCAATTCCTGTTGAACGATCTTTAGCAGGATCTAGTACACAATTAATATCCCCTGCAATAAGGTAGTATCCAGGCAGAGTGGCAATTAACAAAAATAAATCATTAAAAAATTTAGGATTGTCATCATTTGGACCATAAATATTAATTAAATTTATCTTTTCTGACAAAAATGTACATTGTAAGACAATATATCTTCCTAGTGTATCCTTAATTACTTTCTGAACATGAATTGGAACTGATTTATGAATTAAAATCATTACTCCTCTTGCATTTGAAGTGTGACAAGCCTCAAATACTTGCCCCTGCCATCTCCTATGAATCCTAATTGTTTCACTTTTTACCATGAGGGTTTCTTGAAGAAATACTATGTGTGCCTGTAAATATTTGATCCTATCCATTACTTGTTTTATTTTTTTAATATTGCCCAATCCTCTACAATTCCATGTTACAAATTTCACATTCCCTGTCTCCCCCTTGATTTGTTACATTTCTTAATAATGGGTGTTTTACCTTTTACAATCTCAACAACCTTAAATACTGAGAAGCAAAAAATAAAAAATACATAAACAATCTTGAACAACACTCCTATTATAAATGAACTTTCAACATTCAACCCGATTTCCCCAGTAGCATCCATACTACTGCGTGTAACCCCCCACCCCTTTTTCTCCGTGTATGGCACTGATTGGTCCACACCTCCGTGAGGAACTATCAGGTACTTTTGTCTACAGTTGTCACTAACAACCCTATTTGTAACATTATTCTCGCATATTATATAAAACTATCAACACGCCTTTCGACATTTGCAGAAAACAAATTATTTTTTTACAAATCTTTCTAGTCACTAAGACTTCAAAACAAAACGAGGATATCCTTCCGCGGATGATCAGAATTATTGTTCATCTGGCATTTAACTTCCAACTGGAATGAGCCCAACTTTATTCTGCTTCTACCTCTTCTATGAAACGTTCGACTGCCTCCGGTGTGTCAAACACCTTTGATTTCTCCTGGTGAGTATGAAGTAGACGGGCCGGATATATGATCCTGTGTTTACCGATCCCTCTCTCTCGCAGCTTCTGTCTCACTCCATCATACGCTCTTTGTTTTCTGTGAACTTCAGCCGAAACATCTGGATGAAATCGAAGTATGTGTTCCTTGTATGAAATCACGCCCTTGGACCTGGCCATTCTTAACACCTGTTCTTTTTGCTTAAAATTTAGGAACTTTATTATTAGTGTTCTTGGTAGTGTAATCCGTCTTGTGTTCCGAACTTCCATGTTTCATTGTGGGCCGACTCTATGTGCTCGCTCTATGACAAGCGTTGTACTCGAGTCCATTTCCAGTATTTTTGGAATCCAGGCCTCCAAAAACGCACACGCATCTCCCCCCTCTTCTCGTTCCGGCAAACCCACTAGCCTGAGATTGTTTCGTCTATTTCTGTTTCCATGTCATCAACCTTGTCCATCAATTTCTTAACTTGCGATTCGACGGAATTTGCACGAGCATTAAGTTGAACGATCTCATCTTCCGCTCCCGAAATGCGTTCCTCGGCCTCCTTTACGCGTTCATTTACCTCTTTGATTGCTGACATAATGCCGTCA
Organism: Danio aesculapii; assembly: GCF_903798145.1. NCBI lineage: Eukaryota > Metazoa > Chordata > Actinopteri > Cypriniformes > Danionidae > Danio > Danio aesculapii. Next base: position 5,989,136 of record NC_079438.1, on the reverse strand, counting down.
ATTTTATTTGCAACCCGTTTGTCCATTTCTCTAATGGCTTGTAAAACATCTGCGTTGCTGGGGTTCGTCTCAGTTATTTTTGTGGGTTCGCTATCATCATCCTCCTCGGTCTCTTTTACCTAATCTGCATTATCAGAATCCGGCGACATTTCTTGAGCCTCGTTATACAACTTTTCTTGTGTTCTGTTCTTCTTTTTCGGTGCCATTTCAGTTGCTAAAGTTTAACGTGTTCAATAACCAATAATGTATCAAAGATTTAAGCGAGTTTAAAGGATTTATATAAAAAATTATGGGAGGGTCGTTATCTCACGTCTTCTCACTATCACTCCATAACCGGAAGTGAAGCCACACAATCTATCAACATATAGAGTTATATTGCGTTCTTGCAGCCAGGTAGCAACTCTGATCTACACTACAATCTGATCTGATCCATGAACTACACTATAAAACAGTTGTCAAAATCTTCACCCCAATAATTGAGTTTAAAATCTCCAGGTGTTCAAAGGGTTTCATTTTTAGTAACTTGATATGTATTCAAGAGTTCACACTTGTTCCGCGAGAGAGCTCTCAGCTCATTGGATCCTCGAGCCCTGGGCTCCCTTATGTAAAAAGGGTGAGAGGGGAGTTTAAACTCAGGGAGATCTCGATGAACTCCCACGACTTGTTTCTGTTCTAACAACAGATATAGAGATGGCTAAAGGGAAATATATGGCTTACTAAGAGCTCGACTATGGTGTCAATTTAGAATGTTCAGTTTACCTAGGTTGTGTGTTTTTGGATTGTGGGAGGAACCTGGGGGAAACCCACGCGAGCACCAAGTGAATGAGCAAAACTCCACACAGATGTCAACTGGTTCAGTGGGGACATTAACGTGTGAGATTCTTGCTTTGAGGCAACAGTGCTAACGACTGGGCTACCGTGTTGCCAAATCTAGAAAGGAGGGCGAGTGGGGGGATTCCTCAAGACGAAGATAACTGAGGTAAGAATCTCTGGTTATTTATAGTGAGTAAGGAATCATCTGAATGGTGAATCATGTGTTAGCTAATGCAGGACCAGCCATGGACAATCATAAGTATGTGATCCTTTCAAAAGTAGTTTATAAATAAACTTTACATGAATGAACAGCCAAACTACATGAAAAAGCTGCCATTTTGAATATACCAGTGGTTATGTGGACAAGGTCTCAATGTTGAGGACTCTGCTCTCCATTGTGAAGCTTCAGGTGATTACTGAGGCTTATTTTCTGTTTAAAGCCCTTTCCACACTCACTGCATCTAAAACGATCCTCTCCTGAGTGAGTCTTCATGTGTTGCTTAATGGAGTCTTTGCGTGTGAGACTCTTTCCACACTGATCACATATGAACACTATGGTTCCATTGTGACCATCTATGTGGTTCATGAGGCTAGCTTTGGTTGTGAAGCTCTTTCCACACTGAACACATGGAAACGGCTTCTCTCCGGTGTGAGTTTTTAAGTGGTTATTGAGTGTGCTTTTACATGTGAAACGTTTACCACACTCTGTGCATATGTAAGGTTTCTCTCCAGTGTGGATCGTCATGTGGGTGTCAAGGTCTTGTTTTCGAGCAAAACTTTTCCCACACTGTGTGCAAGTAAATATTTTTCCTCCATTGTGAGTTCTCATGTGAACTTTAAGGGTGCCACTTTGCTTAAAACTCTTTCCACACTGTTGGCATGTGTACGGCCTCTCTCCAGTGTGAATTCTCCTGTGCGCTGCAAAGTTTCCTGCATGATAGAAGCTTTGTCCACACTCTTGGCATGTGTACGGCCTCTCTCCAGTGTGAATTCTCATGTGGGTTATGAAGCTTTTTTTTTGACCAAAACTCTTTCCACACTGTTCACAGGTGTAAGGTTTCTCCCCAGTGTGAACTCTCATTTGAACATCAAGGTTTGGCTTTTGAATGAAACTCTTTCTACACTGTTCACTGCTGAAATTACACCTGGATTTGGATTTCCGAGGACTTCCGTGTGATGAAGTCTTTTCAGTCAGTGTGGGTTTTTCATCAGTTGTTATTTCTTGTTGTTTCTCTTCCATTTTATTCCATTGATGAGTCTCTTCTTTCAGCACCATCAGGTCTTAAAAAAAAAAGAAAAAGTGAACTTTAGTATGAAGGCACAAAGGAACAAGCATGAAATGGATGTTTTTACCCAAAAATTAAAATGACCTTACCATTTACTCTCCGTCATGTGGTTTTAAACATTTCCTTTCTTCTGGAACACAAAGGCAGCGTTTTTTTCACAATATCTTCTTTTGTGTTCAGCAGAATCAAGAAACTCAAAGATTTAAAACCACATGAGGGAGAGTAAATGGTGAGGCTTTTATTTATATTTATATTTATGAACTTTATTTACAAGATGTAAAATAAGTCTTTAGTTTTCCCAGAATGTGTCTGAGGTTTCAACTCAAAATCAGATCATATACCTTGCAGAATATTTAATTTTGGGGGTCAGAGGAAGACCACGCTCTTTTTGTGCCTGTGGTTTTAAATGCAAATGATCAAATGCACTCGCTCTAGATTACTCGTGTTGTGTTCCCTCATGTGTATCTTCCACTCAACATTTGTAACTTGTTTGGAAGACCTGATATAGACAAATCCTGCATGTTCATAGCAAGTACGCATAATCCACGCTTATATTTGTGAGTTTGCATTATTGTGTATAACTTATGCAAATGTTTCCCAATACTGGGTTGCAGCTGGAAGGGCATCCGCTGTGTAGGACTCAAATGGTCCATTGCATGTTCAAAAATTGACGGAGATCTGAGTTGAAAATTAACAAGTTTTATTTTGAATGCAAGAAGTTAGAGAATACATGTTCTGCGCAGAAGGGATATAATGGCAAATGAGCTTCCTGTATTCAGGCTTTTATACTGTCTCTCACACACTCCCTAACCCTAACTACTATAGACTTATATGGAATTGTCTTAACAGGTTAACCATTCAGAAACCAGATATTCTTCTTCCTAGTATCTGTGTATCTTCTCTTAACAGTTCACCTTTTAAGGCAGATGTTTCAGAGCACGTACACAGAGCTCATATGTCCTGTCATTCTCAGACCTTTCATCATTTTCTATGCACCCACACTCGATAACAGGATGGGCTGTTCTCTGCAACCTGCAATACTTCCCTAAACTTGTACACATAATATAGCAGTTAACCCTTTAAAGCAAAAGCCTTCGTGGCTGCATTTATTAGTAAATGTTTAGCAAAATCTAACAATAAAAAAAATGCTATCCTTCAATCCCTCTCTTGGCCTCTGAAAAGAGGCCACACCACTTTAATAACACTTAAAAAATCTCAGAATACTTGGTCCAATATGTCCAGATGAGCTTGGGTCGAAAACCTCTGTGAGGAAAGACACCCAAGCGGCCCCCTAGTTAGCTTATGGGCAGCCACCACATGTTCACCTGACACATCATATCAGACTACTAGAAAGACAAGTACTTAAGACGTAATAATAATAGAAAATAACATTCCCTACAAACCAGTGTGCTCAGGCTGGACTGGGCCGAAAACCCCTGTGGGGAAAGGCACCCAGTCGGTTCCCTATTTTATGTTTGGGCAACCACAACATGTCAGCTGAGTCAATCACACTGAAATTATCTAAACTACAAACATTTCAATAATCAAAATTTAAATCTTAACACATTTTCAAACAGCAAATTTCTCAAACATCAATATCTAAAAAACACATAGCTTGTGATGTATCAGCATCTGCAAAGAAGCACAGTTATTGGGAAAAAACAACATTTATAAGTCATATTCCTCCTCCTCTTCCTCCTCATCATTATTTCCAGGAGATATCAGCAGAGGCATTGTGTAAGGGGGTGGAGCTCCATCTTTCTTTTTAATTGCTGCTATTATCACCCTGTTACACAATGTTCTGATACACGGCATGCTACAGCATCCACAGGTCACTATTATGGCCACAAAGGTAGCTATAGAGATCAAAATTGATGTAAACATGATTTTATATTTTCCAAACACACTGGTCAGCCAATCATCAAATGGGTTATTTACACCAGAGTGTTCTGCCATTGTTTTAGAAAGGGTTTTTAACCTTTCTAAAGCCCTCATTACTGATGCGTCTGTGCGGTATTATTGGTAATAAAAGTGCAGCAAAATCTTGGAACATGGCACCCCTTTTCCGCCAATAGCATGTCTAGTGCTATTCTATTTTGTATTGCCATTAATGAGGTTGGGCCAATTGTTCCGATAATCCTTCTACGGCGTCTCTTGTTAAATTTGCCAATCTCATCACATTATAGTGCACATAATTTATTCTATCCACATTTTTACTTGGGGTGACAGGGAATAGGGCTGAAATTATTGGGATATTCTCGAACCCGGCGGCAATTTGGTCTACTAGTTTGTATTCATCAAGGACTCCTCTCGGACTCCTATTTAGTCTATATAGGTTCGACAATTAGTAGTTAGATCAAAGCTTCTCCTTCGTCTCGTGGCTGTAATTTGGTGTTTATGTCCAATCATTGTGACTAGTGCAGCTAACCTGACCATTGCACATATACCTTCTGTAGTTTTCCCTTTTATTCTTACAAACAATCTTTTCCCTCCACAATAATAATATAGTCCTCCCGCGCCCAAGGTCCTATTATATCCCCTGCATTATTGATAATCTGTTTGCACCACAAAGGGTTAATATGCTTTCTCTAGTATATCTTCTGGGGTTAATTTGGTATAATCCATTTCTATCACAACCCTTCGACCTCTAATTTCTCAACTATGATCTCTGATTGGGGTCCTATAGTTGTTGTCTTGTTTCTATCTATTACATTGACCTTATCTAAAAACTCAACTTCTATGATTCCCAGGGGGTCAGTTCCTGATATCTCAACTCCTAATAGTATATGGAGAAACTTAGGCGGATTGTTTTTCCCAGCATAATGGGTCTCATCTAAGGGGTATCCTGTCCACTCCCTTATGGACATAGTAATAGGGTTCTGGGTAGGACTGTAATCCCTTTGTATTTTCAGTTTTCTCCACTCGTTTTTAAAATTCCCTAACCATGTTGGGTTTGGCGTCCATTTCCCTGTGTACCCCACTACTTGATCCCACCCTCTACACCACTTATTATCCGCTTTACCCATCGTGTTACACCATGCATTCATAGTCTGATCAAAACAAACATATACGTCATATCCTCGGCATGAACTATTGTGTCCCCCACAGTCAATTACCTGACATAGATCAAATATGTAAGATGTTGTCTCTCCCTTTACATATTCAATGGACAGCCCTCCATAATACTTGGAACACCTGTTTTCTTCCCCTAGGGATCTTTTTACTCTGGTTGGTTTTACAGTTGAGGTTTCATTCCTGTTCTGACTTTTTCCCACTCCTAGAATTGTCCCCACTATTATCAGTGTTAATATCCCCACTATCCCCAGTAGTTTCCAGTTTTCCCACAGCTTGACCCTCATGTTTTATTGATGCTGGTTTTCCTTATTATTCATTCCTTATTATTCATTATATCATTCATTCATTATTCTGATCCTCCCTTTATCTTATTTTTCACAGTGTTATTGTGTTAACAGCAAATAATATATAATCAATATCAAAGCTACAATAAAAATAGCAAGCACAGTAAACTTATTCTAACGTATAAACTGAAATAGTTATATTCTGGCCTTTAAACGTCTTTTCAATAATGTGGAGAACTCTATAGAATTCCAACTTGTCCAAACCACACCCCTATGGATAATCTGGTGATGTGTAATTTGTCACACCACGTTCTCATGCAGATTAGACTGCTCTCAAAGTCCTCATATGTGGGTAGGTCTCTAGCAAGTGTTTTTGTGATCAGGTTGCAAACTATTCTGTCTGCCTCGTGAGTTACAGCACAGTCACCTTTCGTTTTTCTCTGGGGCTTTACCTTGTCAACCCCATATCTTTCTCTGAATTTTTCGCTATCCCCGCTCCAAATACACAGTCTGCACTGATACAATGGGCTATAGCTTCTCCTTTAGGGGCTGTGAATAAGTCCCTAGTTTTGTGGTCTACCTGCAAAGTTTGTAGGTTACTTTGTGATGGATGAAAATTTTTCTGTGTGTATGTGTTTGTGTGTCACCTCCTTTTCTGGTACCCTCAGTCCCTCCTGTATCTCCTGTGGTATACTCCCTCTCTTGGACCTGCGAAGCAAGGTCCACTCTGGTGTCATTTAATTATCTGGACTGTGGGTCCGCTGGACATTACTTAATTGGAGCAGACCAGCGAGGCTCTTTCCATTTACACCTGTAGATTCTCAATATCACTCAGTCCCAAGTTTGGTCAGGTAGGGGTGCTGGATATTCGTGTCCCCTAAAATCAGTTGGGAACATTTTGTCAAAAGATTCAATTAGAGCAGTCAATTTGTCATAGTAAATTTTGTGTGATAACGGTTGTACTGGTTCCAATTGTAGTGGGGTCAGTGGGCCAGGAAATTGGCGACCAGTCAACAGTTCAAAAGGCGTGTATCCTGTTGCCCTACTCACAGAGCTCCTTACTGACATCAAAGCCAGTGGAAGAGCAGCTAACCATGTCAATTTAGTCTGTGCACAGATTTTAGCCAATTTGTTTTTCAATGTTAGATTCAACCGATTCAACCGCTCAACCTTGACTGTGGGTGATAGACTGCCCCGAAATGGTGTACTAAACCCAATGCCTTTTCTACATCAGCCAAATGTTCATTTTTAAAGTGTGAGCCGTTGTCAGATCTGACCCAGCTCGGAAAACCATGACGTTGGATGTAATTGTTTATCAGACATTTAATGACAGCAGTGCTGTCTTCCTTGCCCACCGGGAAGGCCTCTGGCCATCCAGTATATGCATCAATCTTAACAAGCAAGTATCGTTTACCATTTACCTTTTCAGTCATGTCAGTGACATCAATTATAACTTCATCCTCAGGGCCATTTGCCAATGGGAAAGATCCCTGAGATGGTTTCATAGTTAGTTTGACATTGTGCATCTGACAGATGTCACATGTCGTTATGTACCCAGAAATTAGGTGTGGCATAAAAGGATGGCACCATGATTGCAATGCTCATGACATTTGCTTATCACCACAGTGTGCATGTGTGTGGGCTTCTTTTAACACGCTTGGGACTAGTGACACTGGGAGCAAAGCTCTACCATCCGGTGCTGTCCAAAGGCCATCCTCGTGTCTGATTGCCCCTTTGTTTTTCCACACAGACTTTTCTTCAGGAGCAGCCATGTCTTGCTGCTCAGATAAGAATTCTCTTGAGAATTCTGGTAGGAGGGATGTCACGTCTAGCTCAGATGTCACCACAAACTGACCCTGTAGGTAGTCTGAGGCACATTTTGCCGCCAAGTCTGCTGCTTCATTCCCTTTTGATATTAGGTCAGTTCTTTGAGAATGACCAGTGCACTTAATGAAAGCCACTTTGTTTGACAACATTATGGCTTCAGAGAGCTCTCTTGCTTCTTTCTCATGAGTAATAGGCCGGCCAGAAGAAGTTGTGAATCCACATCTGATCCACACAGGCAGCTCCACGTGGGCTGTGGACACTGCATATGCAGAATCAGAGTAGATGTTGACAGACTGTCCTTTTGAGTGTCTCAATGCATTGATTAGGGCCAATAGTTCTGCTTTTTTGTGCAGATTGTTTGCCAATTAGGGGTTCAGATTTTATGGTCACCACTTGATCATTCTATAATTTAACCACAGCAAAGCCTGCTTTCATAGTTCCATAATCTGCCCTGTGGCAGCTACCATCTATAAACAGTGTTATTAGGTTGTCTGTTTCAGGAAGTGGGGAGTCATTCAGGCCCTCTCTAGCAACTGCTAATCTGTTGCTTAAGCGTCTGTTTTTAGCTAACTTCCTTTTCTCAAGCTACAGTTTCAAAATTCTTTTTTTTTTTTTTTCAGCTTTAACAACTCATTTCCTTCTTTGTCCGCTCTCTCTACTGCTTTGTCTATGAAATCTACTGCATACCTTTGCATTTAGTATCATCACTGCCTGGTACCTCAGGAGACCATGGCCTGGGTCACACCAGCTGGAGCTCCTTGTAACACTGCTGCCCTGAAAATTCTATTAGTAACAGCGTTAGACATTTGGTTTTCATCGCATGCTTCTTCTCAGTCTTTGAAAGTATCTATTTATGTATGCTGCTCTTTTTTACCATCCCAATGTTTAAATTTCCTGTTCTCTATTGACCACTAACTGCTTCGGTTGCTGGCTTATAGTTGGGTTTTGGAGTGATCTTGGTATAGCCTCTGTATGGTGGGGCATAGGGCGTCGCTATCTGATCAGTCTTAGTCTCAGCCTCAGCTTCCTGTTTTTTACTCAGTTTAGCTTCAGCTTCTTTGCTGTTCACTTCCCTTTTCTTTGATTTTAGTACAGCTGCTGCAAGTGTGTCTCTAGACCATCTTCTCAAAATCACATCTAACTGTTTTTCTTTCTTTGCATGGGCTCGCTTGTGCAACAGCCCTACTTCCTCTTTTCTGTGTCTTAAAACAGCTTCCTGTGCTCTTTTCTCTTTTATTCTCACTTTCTGAAACAGAGACCCCCTTTTTGTCCATACAATCAGTGCTATAATGTTCAATAAATTCGCGCGTACATTCTCCCAGTTCTTTTATCCGTTTTTTCTATCTTTTTGATCAGTTTGTGCCAATAAGATATCTACCATTTTATCCCATTGTTGTCTTAGTGGAGGACAATCATATTCCTCACATTCTCTATCAAATTCTCCTTCCATTTTTTTTTTTTTTTATTTAAAATTTTTTAATCCCTTTTTATTTTTTTATTTTATTTTTTTATCCCTATCCCTACACTCTCACTATTTCTCAATTCACTAAACCTGCTATCCTTGAGAAATTTACTTGAAAATATCAAATTCTCGTCAGAATAAGAGAGATTTTCAAGGGTTTTGCCTCCTCAGGGAAAAGGGCTTCTCCTTTAAATACTTGTGTATTCACCCTGATAATTGGAAATATGAATGACTTCGTCAAGACAGACAATTTCCAATTTATTTGCCTATTTAGGGAACAGGACTTCTCCGTAAATCCTAACGATTCACCCTAATTGCCTATTTAGGGAACAGGACTTCTCCGTAAATCCTAACGATTCACCCTAATTGCCTATTTAGGGAACAGGACTTCTCCGTAAATCCTAACGATTCACCCTAACTTTCTCTATCACAACTTATCACAATTCATTCTTCTTTTTTTTTTTTTGTTTTTTTTTTTATTTTATTTTTTTTATATGTAGTCTGTAACCTCCTGCATGCATCAAATGTATCAAAGAAATGAACAACGTATTTACCGATGCCAAAAGCCACTTATTTAGAATGTTCAATAGCAGAATTTTAGAAAAAGGTTTCTGCTTACCTTTCTTTTAGAGAGGCGCCTCTGGATTTGGCATCAGAAATAAACGTTCATCTATTTGACAGTCTCCAGTCAATCACGTCGTCGGGTCACCAATTGTTGGACTCAAATGGTCCATTGCATGTTCAAAAATTGACGGAGATCTGAATTTAAAATTAACAAGTTTTATTTTGAATGCAGGAAGTTAGAGAGTACAATTTCTGCGCAGGAGAGATGTACTAATGTATTAGCCTCTCTGCCTTTAAGCTGTCCTTCCGGCTTTTTTATACGTCTCTCACACACACACTTAGCAGCAGGCCTCCAGTAGCAGGAAGTTGGGTTCCTCTTTCTTGTACACACATTATCACTGTTAACCCTTTAAAAGAAGAAACCCTTTATGTTTGCATTTATTAGTAAATGTTTAGCAAAATCTAACAATAAAAAAAATGCTATCCTTCACCTGTTAAGAGTGTGTTGACAGTCTTACAGAAACCAGTAATGTGCTGCATGTGCTTTAAGAGAAATAAAGGACTCTAAACTCACATAAAGAACAAGTTCAGTGATAAATAAATGACTAAAACATTGCTAATAGTTAGCTCATGTCAATGTATTGACTGAACTTAACACATTTTCGAAGTTTAAAAATTGTTTCTTTCAACGAATGATAATATATTACTGTATAATAGGATAAGACTTACATAACTATTATATAAGTGAAATTATGAATGTGAAATTTCAAATCAAAGTACCTCAACATAAGTGTATCAACATTAACTACAAAATGCAGCAGCTAAAATAAAAAATAAGCTTCCATCAATAGTCATATAAAAAACAGCAACAAATCAAATGATGATGGCTAAAGTCAACTTATTTTCCCAATACATCATTATTTCTCTGTAAAACTGGTTTGTAAAGCTGATGAACTTTCCATCCCCCACAGTAATGTGTCTTGAGTCTTCATGGCTCTCCACTGCTCATTTGCATATTTATACCACCATTAATGGGTGCCAATTGCGTCTTATCCAATCACATTTCAGTTCCAGTAGTTTAGCAGGGTTGTGTTTATATATTCTGGGTTCCTAACAGAATCTTCATTGGCTTATTTAGCTACAAGAGAACAACTTTGGAGGACAAACTACGATTGTAAATTCCTACATTGGGATTATTACCCACAACAACAAAAGAAAAACCCATTTCTCATCCAGCTTCTTCATTGAAGACTGAAAAGGTAAGTTGCACATTCTGAATTTACACTCAAATAATATCTGAATGCTAACATTATAATGTATCAAATCTAATCATGTGTGGATGCATTGTTCAACGTTGTATTAAGTTCTTCAGTCATTTTAAAAGCCTTTTTAAAACTATTTAGTTTTTTGTTTGTTTGTTTGTTTGTTTATTTGGTTATAAATATTGTTTTTATCCTGACAAATGGACTGTAGACCAAATAAGTTTCAACCTATTACATATATAGGTTGGAACCTGGCAGGCAATTTTTGGAGAATTTGATGTTTCCCCATTCAAACATACAAAGAGGTGGTAACATCAGTGAATGCAAGTGAATGAGTTAAAGCTATGGATAAAGAAATGCAATCGTTTAAAGAAAATGCAACCTCTTACCAACCTACCAGAAGGCAAAGATCTAGTGGGGGTAAATGGGTTTTTTCAATTTACATAAATAATGATGGTCTTACAAATACAAAACAGAAAGCAGATAAAGTATAAAGTAGAAAACAAGGGAGAAATATATCAATAAGTCATGACTAAGAGTTAGTGGGGAGAAAAAAAAGCTAAACAAAAAAGACTTTTATTTTGGCGTGACGTCATAAGGCTGCGCCACTCCTGCACTGTGATTCAACTGGAGAAAGGTTTGTTTTAAATCTTTTACACATATGTAAACCGACTGATTAAAACTTCAGGTTGTTCATTTAATGCATAATTTACCTGCTGTTGACAATATTTTAACCCTTAATACAATGAAATACTATTTTACTCACAATAATAGAGTAATAAAAAGATAGGATAAACTTTATTTGTCCCCAAAAGGACATACTTTTCTTAACAATTAAGAACATATCTAAATAAAGTTTGAATAAAGCAACAGCAAAGTGTGAAATAAGTTATTTAATGAAGGTTTAATTTATTAAATAGGATAATGTCATTCTATTCGAAGTATACATCACTATATAAGAAATGAAGTACTAGTTTTAATCAGCTCATTCGTGGCTATTGTTTCCTGCTCAGACTTATCTGATTTCTTTTGGTTAATTACTCTCATATAAAGAAACTGTTGAAGCAAGTGTTGAAGAGAAGTTATTTTGTTTCTGTTCATTGTTTTATTTATTTAAACAGGATAATTTTATTGTTTTGTTCATTTTAAACAGGATAAAGTGTCCAAACACAGAGAAAAACTCCTGCTGAAGCGACTGATCTCCACACTGTTATAAAGATGGTGTTTATTAAAGAGGAGAGTGAAGATGTGAAGATTGAAGAAACATTCAGAGTCAAACATGAAGATCTGCAGGAACAAACAGGTTGATTTTCATTCTCAAAGACCAACTCAGCCATTTGATCCTCATTCAGATATATTTTAATAATAAGAATACTAAATTAAATCCATCTTGCAGCCCTGAGTGTGCTGTCTAGTTCTCCTAAATGCACATAAGCACTCATTGAAAGACAGGAATCAGTTTCTTTCGTCACTTGTTCTCATGTCTTTTGTCATTCTTTTTATGTATTATTAGTCTCCGATCTTCTCTACTTTCTTAATATTAATGCTTTTCTTTTTCTTCTACTGTTTGTAAAGCATCCTTGAGCACTGGCGCTATATAAAATAAACAAAAACAATATTTGACCTACAGTATTTCTCATAGAAGATATCTGCTATTACAGTGATGGTGTTGGCTTAGTACTTTCCAGTTGCATATGTCACGTTGATCACAATTCCCTTTTTTATCAACTTCTTTATGGGTTTAAACTTGTTTTTAGTAGTTGTTACTAGTTCTCACAGACAGTATCTGAGTTAGAATTACATCATTATTATAATAACTAGTTACCAGGACTTTTGTGTTTAAACAGGGTTTCTGTGGGGTCTTAAAATGTCTTAAATTCCAAAATCTAAATTTTATGCCTTAAAGTCTTTTAACTTTTAAAACATTTGTTCATTTATTTTAATTAAATTTTTCAAAGAAAGTTTATGCTTGGAAAAGTGTATGGATACAGATAAAGCTTGCTTGTTTTTATACAATATTTTAAATCTTTTGCTAAGAAATATCTAAAATATTGTAATTTTTTATCATTCATTTATTATTGTATTATTAAATGTATTAAATCATAATATTTTTTGATAGGACAAATAAAAATCTTTTCCATCTGGGGCATTTGAAAAATTCCTTTCCCTTTATGAGTCTGAAATTTCATTCATAATTGTCTTGAAAATGTCATAAAATTCTTGCATTTTACTTGGTGAAACCTGCAGAAACCCTGGTTTAAAGTATGTCAGAAAGCGTGGATGCCCCCAATTTTAAATATGCTGAATGAAATGGACACTAAAATAATTAATTATTATTAAACATTGTACAGTATTCTAAACTATATGATGTTGCTGTGGGACAACGTGAAACAAAACAAATTATAGTGGAACAATAACGTTTAGCATTGCACTGACTACAACTGGCCAACAAACTAGTCTAAAAATGACTTTTGCTGCTTAAGAAATGGATTACAGCATGCTGATGATATGCAAACATTTGAGTGAAAAGATCGTCAGTATTAACCATATTCTTCACATACCAGCAGGCGCCGCCATTAGAATCTTTTTGCCTGAATTTTATTTTTTTAAGAATTAATTTTTGGATCCAAAATACAGTGCTATGCTGCTTAGGCATGAGACGATAACAGTTTACAAGGTATACCACAGTTTGGAAAAGGAAAGGTTTTAAAACCTTGTATATCTAAGGTATATTTAAGGCCTTTTTAGGACAGTATCTCCAGCAGAAATATTATCCAAAAATGCAGTTTTAAATAGTAAAGAAACAAATGAAGACAGCAAAAGTCAATTATTCATTTGAATGATTTAACCTGATCACCATGCCTAATGCTGCTTGATGTTGCAAAGTCAAATTTTCAAATTTTTTTATTTTTCTTTCTATGTATAGTCATGAACACACTTGTTTGTAGAGCAAGTAGTGCGACTGTTTTCTGCCGTTCATAACTCCTGGTCATTTCTCCAATTGTCAACTGAATTGGAAGTGCTAAAACAATAGCATATGAGATCAGGTCACTATGACATGTTTGACAATTGTCGCTGTTTGTCATTGTACTCTGGTTATCCTGAGAGCTGATGCTGAGTATTCTTAGGGCTTTTCACACTTCAAATTTTTAACCCTGGTTCATTCTAACCCTCGATAAACAGAATCCTGGGTTATTTGTAGTCACGTTCCACAAACAGCAGGTCACCTTTTTAGATGGCATTTCTGCATCTTATTAGGTATATAAAATGTCACCATGTAGGTCTTCAGCTAAGCCTCAGGACATGCACAAAGGCAAGAAAACAAAGACAAAAGTACAAATGAATGAAAACAAGAAGCAAAGTATGTTGTCTTGCCATCTCCTCATCACTCCAGTTTACAGCAAACATGACTTTAAGCATTTGCACAAGTTCATTCATTCATTTTCCTTTGGCTTAGTCCCTTTATTCATCAGGGGTCACCTTAGCGGAAAGATCCACCAACTTATCCAGCATTTGTTTTAAACAGCGGATGCCCTTCCAGCTGCAACCCAGTATTGGGAAACATTTGCATAATTTATATACAATAATGCAAACTCACAAATATAAGTGTGAATTATGCGTACGTGCTGTGAACATGCAGGATCTGTCTCAATCAGGCCTTTCAAGCAAGTTACAAATGTTTAAAGCCAGTGGAAGATACAAATGAGGGAACACAACATGAGTAATCTAGAGCGAGTGCATTTGATCATTTGCATTTAAAGCCACAGGCACAAAAAGAGCTTGGTTTTTCTCTGACCCCCAAAATGAAATATTCTGCAAGGTACAGTACAGACCAAAAGTTTGGACACATCTTCTCATTCAAAGAGTTTTCTTTATTTTCATGGCTATGAAAATTGTAGATTCACACTGAAGGCATCAAAACTATGAGTTAACACATGTGGAAATATATGTGTAACAAAATATGTCATGTTCTAGGTTTACATTTACATTTACATTTAGTCATTTAGCAGACGCTTTTATCCAAAGCGACTTACAAATGAGGACAAGGAAGCAATTTACACAACTATAAGAGCAGCAGTGAACAAGCGCTATAGACAAGTTTCAGGCGTGTAAAAGTCTAAGAAGCAAAACATTAGTAGAAATTTTTTTTTTTTTTTTTTTTTTTTTTTTTTAGAGAGAGAGAGAGAGAGAGAGAGAGAGAGAAAGAGGGCTCAGTTAGTGGTATAGCCAGAGAGGCAATTGCAGATTAGGAGGAAAAGTGGAGACTAAACAGTTGCGTTTTTAGTCGTTTCTTGAAGACAGCAAGTGACTCGGCTGTTCTGATGTAGTTAGGGAGTTCATTCCACCAACTGGGCAGATTGAATGTGAGAGTTCGGGAAAGTGATTTCTTCCCTCTTTGGGATGGAACAACGAGGCGACGTTCATTCACAGAACGGTTCTTCAAAGTAGCCACCTTTTGCTTTAATTACTGCTTTGCACACTCTTTCTATTCATGCCTAGGCAATCTATTGATGAGCTTCAAGAGGTAGTCACCTGAAATGGTTTTCATTTCAAAGGTGTGCCCTGTCAGGTTTAATTAGTGATATTTCTTGCCTTCTAAATAAGTTTGGAACCATCAGTTGTGTTGTGCAGAAGTGAGGTGGATACATAGCTGATAGTCCCACTGAACAGTCTGTTAAAATTTGTATTATGACAAGAAAAAAGCAGCTAAGTAAAGAAAAAAAAAAACGAGTGGCCATCATTACTTTAAGAAATGAAAATCAGTCATTCCGAAAAATTGGGAAAACTTTGAAAGTGTCCCCAAGTGCAGTCACAAAAACCATCAAGCGCTACAAAGAAACTGGCTCACATGCGGAACGCCCCAGGTCGGAAGACCAAGAGTCACCTCTGCTGCGGAGGATAAGTTCATTCGAGTCACCATCCTCAGAAATTGCAGGTTAACAGCAGCTCAGATTAGAGACCAGGGGGATATTCCAGAAAGCTGGGTTAACTTACCATCTGCTAAACCCTGAACTTTTGGTTGATTAACCCAAAACCTGCTTATTGTGAGTATGTCGGTTCCAGAACACCTGATAAGAGTTAGTTAAATCAACCTCCTGAAGATAACCATGGGTTAATGTACGCGCACGGCGCATACCTGAAGGCATTTTCAAGTCACAGTGAAAAAAAAAAGCGCAACGCACTTTACAGAAGCGGAGATTTTAATCACAGATTACACATGTGCATCAGTGAAAGAAATATAAGATAAGAAATAGACAAGAAAAGAAAAAATAAGTGATTCGTTAGTTTAATAAATTACACATGCCACCCTCCCTTTTATTGTAATGAAAAATTTAACATCTCTTTGCTAGTTTGCATTCCGTCAAATAAGATGTGTATATGGCCACACTGGGCAAAGTATAGGTATACTGGGGCACAGAATTTAACATCGCAACGTACCTGTAGAGAGGTGGGGGTGAGTTTCGCGTGACGTACCTGAAGAGAGCGGTGTAGGTGAGTTGCATGCGACGTACCTGAAGAGCGGTGGGGGTGAGTTGCGCGCGACGTACCTGAAGAGCAGTGGGGGTAAGTTGCGTGCGACATACCTGAAGAGCTGGGAGGGATGCGGTGGAGAGTGGTGTGCGACGTATTTAAGGACCAGGCGGGAGATGCACGATTTCCGGGAGATTATCAGTCATTTTGCAGGATACTCCCGGAACTTCCAAGAGACTTGGGATGTCTGCATGAGCATCACCTTAAGGTGAGAAATGTATACTCACTTAAAACAGTTGGGTTAATAATAACCCAACAGGTAACCCATAGATGGGTTAATTTGGCACCGACCTTCTGTTGGATTATTTTAACCCAATCCATAGGGTTGATAAGGTTAACCCAACAATTTGGGTCACAAAAATAACTAATTTGTTGGGTTATTTTGCCAAAAAGTGGCTTAACCACTATATAACAATAAATTATTTGTATTATTATTATTATTATAGTAGTAGTAGTCATCTTTATATGTAAATAAAAAATACACAGCTTTTAATACATTGGCTAAGCTTTATTTAAATCCATGAATTTAGTGCCACTCCTTTCACAATAACAAATGCCTGAGAGCAGTTTAGTTCATCCCCAAGCAGCAGGACATAAGGGTTCTGTCTCTGTTGCTCCTCCACTAAGTACTGAATGAAATACAAGTATACACACATGAATTAAATAATGTCCAACATTTATTGTAATAAATAATGCACCTAGAGGTAAAAAATCAACAAATTCTTGTTTTGCCTCCTGGTATGAGGGCCGAACCATCTTGCTGCACAATCTGTATGGCAGTGAAGAAATGATAGCTGGCTGAGTCGTTAAAGCACCCTCTCCAAAGCGGGATCTCCAAGGCTGTCTTTATATCAAACAGAAGAAATCACAATAATTAAATTCAAAACAAGCCCCTCATATCAAAGGTGAAATGCTACAAATTGGGATTAAAACAGAGCTGTTATGCAGGATTGTCTCACCAGATGAAATGTTTGCTTGAACTGGTAGATCCAAGGCTCTCTTCTCTTTTTTTTTTTTTTTGCAATATGAGAGAAACCGCAGTGATGCATCTCCCTAAATCTTAAAAAGTTTCTTTGGTGCGTGGGTATAAAATACCCGTCCTGAGCAATCTAAAAATAAATAAACAAAAACAGCACTTAAATCCATGCCATACAAACAGTACACTGGATTTATTAAAGGGATATTTTACACAAAAATGGAAATTCTGTCATCAGTAATTCACACTCCCCTTGTTCTAAATCTCTCCTCAGATAAACACAAAACATGATATTTTGAACAATACAGGTAACTAAACCATTCTTGGTCTACAGTGAAATTCCATAGCATTTTTTTATTTGTTAAAAAATAAAATAAAAAACATTAATAAAGGGCACTCGCACTCACCATCACTCATGCTCTTATTAAGACGCCTCGTTTGGATAGCAGCCACAAAACAATTGATTATAACTGCTGAACATGTACCAGGTTGCAAAAAATGTAATTGCTGACTCGTTTTTCTTTTCATAAGTTTCAGCTATTGGCGCCAGAAGCGGACCCTCATCCAACACCTGTTCCTCATTATTCAGAGATGACATTGCCATAAACCACCCTTTATATCACCTCAGAGAATCCTCTATTTCTCTAATCCTTCAAGCAGTTGCCCCTAGAACTCTCCAGTCATATCTCACGGCATGGAGCTTTTTCAAACACTTCTACTCTCTGTATAAAACACCTGTTCCTGACTTTTCCCTCCTCTTTATAACCTCATTCATTTCACATTTATACATTTCAAAAGATATACAAGCTAGTTCAATTCGAAGCTACCTAAGTGGGATAAAATTTTTTCACAAATTGATACACGGGTCTCCTTCAGATGCCATTACAAATTCTCAAACTCCCCCCACCCCCCATGCCAGACAACCCATTACACTCCACATACTTCCACACATACAGCCCGCACACTCGATGCCATGTTCACACTAGATTTTTTGGGGTTTTGAACTAACGATGAGATCTAATTTCAATCCCACAATCCACCCCACCATATCTGACCTAACCTTGCTGGATAAAGAAACTCTATCTTTCAATAATAAGCAAAGCAAAACAGATCAGCTATACAAAGAACAATCTAATTTCATTTTTGACATCCCCTCGCACACACACCCATTCCAAACCCTCTTAGCATTCTTGCACTACAGCAGAGCCCAAGAACATAACCCCCTCGCCTCCCTTTTTACTGATGAGGCTAACCGTCCAGTAACACGTTTTTGGTTTCAAAACCACCTAAAAGAATTTCTCTGCATTTCAGGCTTCCCACCACCCCGAACCAATCTCTACACACTCATTCAGAATAGGACCAGCCACTACAGCAGCCTACAACGGCCTCTCCCAACAACAGATACAAACTCTCGGATGTTGGTCTTCTAACGCCTTCAAATCATACATACGCCTCAGCCAATATCACCTCAGAGAAGCCCAGCTGATTCTAGATAGCCAACACCAACACTCATGAGTTTCTAAGCAGCAGTTCTCCTCATTTTTCACCCTACGAGCGTAGGACTCCTTTTACTATCTTCCCCTTTTTCTCTTCCTCTTCATAATTTCACTTACTTTCATTTATTTAAAAAAATAAAAATTATTCACCATCATCACACTCCCCGCAATAATTCAACCGCAAAGGCTTAGCTGGGACACATATTGCTTCCATACTGACCACCATTTAATTACATTACATAGTAGCAGTAACAATGCTCTAGAAGCTCTACTGAGCTATACTCAACCTTTGCACTATGTGCTGGTTTGCCTTTATTTAATTACCCTAATTAAACAAAGATAAACCAGGATCCTCCCTTCGCAATATTTCTTAGCTAGAGTTTAGTTAAAGGATCGTCTTTATAATGTTTTTGCAAAAAGAATAAATTAGATTCATACTTTACCACACAGGGTAACTTGATGCGTTCTGGAAAATGAAGTCAATGTCCACTCCAGTGAAGATAAGTAATAAAATACACTTTTATTAATAAAATCCAGTGAAAAGTAGAATAAACAAAAGACAAATAACAGAAACAAAATCCTTTCTTTATCCTTCATTGAGGATAAAGGGCAACCACCCTCATTATAGAGAAGTCAGCAAGCGCAAATCTGATCAGTATGGCTGCACTTTTATCCTTCCAAAATCAGGTCATGCACATAATTACACCTCATATATCAGTGAGGACTTGACATATTAAATTATGCTCAGGGATACAAGTACCTATACACCATTTGGGTCTTACCTATTACATCAAAGAACACATTATAAATCACTAAGGACCAACTGTATAATGTGGTCTGACCACTCAGTCAAGAGTTCTGATAGTCAGCTAAACTTATAGGTCATGTCTTATGTGAACAAATTTATAGTTGTTCCTAGGTACATTTAAGAACAAGAATCAATATACAAACAATTACATGCTCATTATTTAGACAGTTTTAAGCCATTAAACGCTACCCGAGGTACCGGTGCCTACAGAGGGTACCAGCATCCATGACCAAAGAGTATCATGGCTCTGTGGCCAGGGAGTTCCCCATCCCATGGACAGAGAGTCTCAGGCCTTAATGGTCAGCTGCGCTAGCTGTTTGCACTCAAAGGAGAGGAGGTCAGAGGAAGGTAAGAGCAGATGAGGGTCAGAGAAAGGTAACTCTCTCTCCTTCATCGTTCATTAGTCTTGTGCGCCCTCTGCTGGTTACGTTGTGCTCTTTGCTTACACTTTCAGATAAAGTTGAGCTCTGAAGTATCGGAATGTCAGTATAGGAGAGGTTTACTTTTGTATCTTCCTCGTCTCACATTAATAATGGCACCATTCATCACAACTACTACACCAATGTTGTAGCTTTAGCTGAGCTCATACCCACATTACTATTGACCGGAACCAATGTTCCTGCGGGATTCCACACAACTCTCTAATCTGCTAATTTTTCACTCAATCTTCTCACCACTGCAGCAACAGTGTCAGTCTAGCTGAGCTCCTATCCACTTCCATCATAACATTTCCGTAAGAGCACACACAACACTCCAGACACTAACTACCAATGCACCTCTGCAGCTGCAGAGTCACTCTGCTGAGTCTCATTCCCCCTCTGCAACACAGCCGCAACAGTAACGCTTGCTTGAGTTCACATACACTTCCATTTAGTCATTTACTACTGACACACTCCCCAGCACTTCCACAGCAGTTAAAACGTCTCTCCAGAGGTGTACTTTCCTTCCAATACTGACTTCCATTGCATCTCTGCAATCGCAGAGACGCTCCGCTGAACTTCATTCCCCTCTACACCACTGCTGCAGCAGTGATGCTCTGTTGAGCTCATATACACTTCCATTTAGCCATTCACTACTGATACACTCCCCAGCACTGCCAAAGCAGTTAAAACGTCTCTGCGGAGGCAAATTTCCCTTCCAATATTGACTTCCATTGCACCTCTGCAGCAGAGGCGCTCCACTGAGCTTCATTCCCCTCTGCACCACTGCCGCAGCAGTGACGCTATGCCTGACCTCTGATACACTTCCAAATTTTTAATTTTCACTGATACTCTACTCTGCTCTGCCACAGTAGTTTAAATGCCTCTGTGCATGCATAGTTACCCTTCAATAATTCCATGATAATAACACTCACCGCACATGTGCAGCAGCAGAGACACTCTGCTGAACTTTATAGCTACATTTCACCACTGCCATAGTAAGCCTCTCTAACAGAGCTCACGCCTACATGCTTCAAGTCATTACATTTACCTCACTCTCCAGCCCGGTCCATGCAATTAACACTGCCCCGGGAGCACATATAGTTGTACATATTCCGTCAGTCAGTACACCACTCGGGTAGCAACTCTTATCTCTCCATTTATACCCGCACCGGCCCCGTTTTTGATCCTACAAGCTATTCAAGTACCATTTTAACACCTTTTTATACCAGCAGCCAGGTATTGCGTTGATCTTCATTGCCTTTTAGGGGGTTCTTAAAATACGCAGTTGATGTCCCGTGCAGAGCATTTTGGGGAGTTCTCGAGACCTACCTGAGCTCAGAGCTCCCCTGTCGCCCTGCAAACAGGAGGGATCCCAGGGCTCAAGGACCTTTTAAGCTCAGGGCTCTCTCCCGGGACAGCGTGCCAAACTTGCTTATAATCAATCATCAGCTAAGTGTGAACTCTTGAAGTGAAGTTTATTTATAAACTAATTTTGAGAGGATCACGTGCTTAAGATTGAACATGGCTGGTTCTGCATTAGCTACGTATGATCCGCCAATCAGACGATTCCTAACCCAATATAAAGAGCCAAGGTTTCTCACTATAGTCGTCTTCGATTTGAAGAATCCCCCTTTCCAACCCTACTCCTCCACCTTTCTCTTCATAGGGTGGCACAGTGGCCCAGTGATTAACACTGTTGCCTCACAGCAAGAACGTCACCGGCTCTAGTCCTTTAACAGGGCGGCTGTCGTTTCTGTGCGAAGTTGGCATGTTCTTCCCGTGTTTGTGTGGGTTTCCCCTGGGTTTTCCGGTTTCCTCCCACATTACAAAAACATGAACTACAAGTTAATTGATCAATCTAAATTTAGCACTACAGTCAAACTTCCATCCAGCAGCATATATCTTCATAACAATAATTTTCCGTCATCAGCTCTTATCAAAAACGGGGGAGTTCTCGAGACCAACCTGAGCTCAGAGCTCTGCAAATGGGAGGGAGTCCAGGGCTCAAGGACCTTTTGAGCTCAGGGCTCTCTCCAGGGACAGCATGCCAAACTTGCTTATAATCAATCATGAGCTAAGTGTGAACTCTTGAAAGATGAATTGAATCTGCTTAAATGTGTACACGTTAATGGACTAAACAAAATATGATCTGATTTATTTTGCATTTAATGTGCATCAAAATTACAATGTGTGTAGCCAATGTTTCCAGTGTCTTTTCACTTTTCAGCTTTTGATGAGTTTTTAAGACTTAATGAAAACTAATGTTTTATTTATTATTTCAGACCTAATTGAAGAGAATGAGGGGAGTAAAGAGGAGGAACATCATGTCAAAATTGAGGAAAAAACTCATTTACAGACTGATAGTATTTTGAAAAGGAGAGACAAGAATCGTTTCACCTGCACTCAGTGTGGAAGAGTTTTGGAAGAAAAGGCAGTCTTAAAATTCACATGATGATCCACACTGGAGAGAAACCATTCACATGCACTCATTGTGGAAAAAGTTTCAGCCAATTATCATCCCTTAATCAACACATGAGGATCCACACTGGAGAGAAACCATTCACTTGCACTCAGTGTGGGAAGAGTTTCAGCCAATCATCATCCCTTAATCTACACATGATGAGCCACACTGGAGAGAAACCATTCACTTGCACTCAGTGTGGGAGAAGTTTCATCCAATCATCAGACCTTAATAAACACATGAAGACCCACACTGGAGAGAAACCATTCTCATGCACTCAGTGTGGGAAGAGTTTCAGCCAATCATCATCCCTTAATCCACACATGATGAGCCACACTGGAGAGAAACCATTCACATGCACTCAGTGTGGAAAAAAATTTCACTGCTCTTCACACCTTAATCTACACATGAGGATCCACACTGGAGAGAAACCATTCACTTGCACTCAGTGTGGGAGGAGTTTCAGCCAATCATCAGACCTTAATAAACACTCGAAGACCCACACTGGAGAGAAACCGTTCACATGCACTCAGTGTGGGAAAAGTTTTCACTGCTCTTCACACCTTAATCAACACATGAGGATCCACACTGGAGAGAAACCATTCACTTGCACTCAGTGTGGGAGGAATTTCAGCCAATCATCATCCCTTGATCAACACATGAGGATCCACACTGGAGTGAAACCATTCACTTGCACTCAGTGTGGGAGGAGTTTCAGCCAATCATCATCCCTTAATCAACACATGAGGATCCACACTGGAGAGAAACCATTCACATGCACTCAGTGTGGGAAGAGTTTCAACCGATCAGCAAACCTTAATAAACACAGAAAGATTCACACTGGTGTGAATATATGAGCTCCAAAATTGAAACTGCACCAGACAACTCACAGTGGAGAGACAGTACAAGTGTTCACACTGTGACAAGAGGTTTATTCAGTTAACACATCTGAAAACACAAAAGAGGATTTATACTGGAGAGAAACTGTACAGATCTGATCAGTGTCTACAGAGTTTCGCTCATTCGGCGCAGCTTAAGAAACACATGGACAAAAGTTGCACACATGACATGAATGCAGCAAAACACTTTCTCATGTTCACAGGATGTTTCATGTCTGAATAATGTTAGAAAAGGCTGAGTGACGGTATACTGTTTTCCAGCAGTCCTACACTGCAGTAGGTGGGGTTGTAAATTTGTTGCGCTCCTTGCGTTTACCATAAACACAATGATGGCGGCTGAGAGAAGAACAGTTTCATAAACATCTGGCAAACAGCACCACAGTGTGGATATATCTGTACTCTACTCTCCAGTGTATTCATGTAGCTAGTGTTGTTCTGACTCCTAGAATGAGAAACAAATCACTGTGAAGACACCGCACATCAAAGAAGGTGGAGCTCCAGGATGGTTAGTTTGCAGTATACCAGGGCCTCAAGTTTAGAAAGCCCATTTAATTGCCCTGTGTTGCATCTTTTATTAGTAAAGTTTCTTTACTTTTAGGTTCAAGATTCTTTCTAGTTTACTACATATACTTTTTTGAGTAGAATACAAAATTTATGAATATTTTATGATTTAGGCAGAGCGACAGGTATTAAGTTTTACAATATTAATACACTGTGATGATCCCAAGACTCCAGATTGGAGTATGTGGTAAATCCTGATTGGATGCCTGCATTACTCCTCATTGGGTATATAAAAGTTGTTGTGTTAGCTACCCCAGGATGCTGTGGCTTCTCAGGAGTCCTCATGTCAAGACCTGCCATCTCATTGACTCTTTAACCTTATGGTTTTGTTTTGCATTACTTACTTACATATCGTGTTGTTGTGATTATATCTTAAGTTCTTTATCTTCATTATTACCTCTAGACATTTGTTGGTTGCTTTGATTGATTGTTCTGAGTTACATTTTATAATAAATAATTTGCATTTAGGCTATTTTGTTGGGTCATCTCTCTTTTATGTTGCAACTCAAACAAGCGGGTCATAACACTTTTTGTAAAATGTCAAAAGGACAATGTTATTTGGAAATGGCAGAGACAGTCCTAGCCTGCACCTAAAATTCTGTCAGTAAAAATTATAATATTTTTTAGATCAGCCTCAAAAATAACACATTTATAAAATAAAATGAATAAATAGATGGACGGATTGACATTGCAGTGGTGGAAGGGGAAATAGGATGGCTTGTTCAACCATAAACCAAGACTGAGCTCTCTCAGGAGGGATGGACCAGTGCGCGAGATGTCTCAGACTGAAGGCGTATTAATGAAATAAGTGCTCAGGAAGCCCCAACTCTTTTTATTATCAACTGGTTGTTGCGATGTACTCCTATGCAACCTATGGTGCTTATTGTTCCAGAGAAATTAATTGACTAAATGATCAAACTGTTTTAAATATTGTAGAGAAATATTTACAGGGATATACTGAAGTAGAGAAGTAACTTTAGAAAGGCAATTCATGTTGAGTATGATAGTTTTTTATTTTGAGCATCTCAGAGCAGTAGTTCTCAATTCTGGTGCTTGTGCAAAATGAATTGACAACCGTCCCAAATGAATTTTAGCTCTTATTACTAGATCTTAGAATCACACCTGAGGACTTCCAGTTATGTCGCCTTTGGTATAGCCGTGAGTGCGACCAGCTCCCTTTAACTTTTCATTTCTTCTTTACAAACTTCGCTGTTTTAGAACTTTTTGGGAACCTACATCTATTTACTTTTCTTTCTTAGGGTGCGTAGTATTATATTCTCACTTAACATGTCGAAAGGAAAGGGCAAACAGGTGGAAAAAGACTGTGAAGCATCATCCTCGCCTAGCTCTAGTGTTACGCTAGCTGAAATCAGCGCCCTGCACGAGAGCTCAGAGCCTCCCTTGCCGCGGATTTTAAAGCCTCTTTTGAAAGCTTGGACACTTAGTTGGACAATATTAACTCCACAGTCGCTGCTCACGACCAGCGCATCAGTTGCCTCGAATTGGGACTCACGGAGGTGACCCAGCACCTTGAACACCTAAAGGCCACGTGCTCTGGCCTCACTAAAGAAAACGAGTGGCTGCGGTCTAAAATTTCAGACCTAGAGGGGCGCAACTGGCGGCAGAATATTCGCATTGTGGGGCTCCCTGTGTCAATTGAGGGACCATGACCAACTAACTTCTTAGCCAAAAATCTCAGCAAGCATTTTGGAGATCACATTTTTGCATCACCGCCTGAACTGGACAGAGCGCACCGAATCCCTGCTCCCAAACCTGCCCCAGGAAAGAGACTGCATCCTGTGGTTCTGCGGTTTCATCCTTACCAGGTGAAGAATTTCGTAGTTTGTGAGTCTCGGACAAAAAAAGGGATTTTGACCTTTCGAAATCACAAGATTCGGATCTTTGAAGATTACAGCCCAGATGTCCTAAAGCTGCACAGTTAATTCAAAGATGCCATGACGGCGCTCTACAAGTTCGGACTCAGACCTGCTCTTCTCTGTCCAGCTAAACTACGCATCACTCTACCGAACGGTGAGAAACTATGGTTGCTAACAGCTAATGAAACCAACAACTACATTCGGAACTTAGACGCATAGTAGTTCACTTCTTTGCTTTGGACTATGATATGATATAAACACATCTCTAGTTATAAACTGCTTGGAGCATTTTTTTTTTCTTGTAAAACTCATGCCACTTCAAGGAGTTACTACTGGGTGACTATTCGATTTACAATAACAGACGTTTGTATGTCATGATGCAGTGTGATTTATTTTTTCCGGACAATTCTGTTATTGCTTTTTGATAACAATGGTGACTCGTTCTTCTCGCCTATTTTTCTTTTTCATGGATGATGATATATCATCGTGTTCTGCAGATAAAGCCTTGTTAAACTGTATACAATGTTTGTTACCAGCTTACGGATAAGTCATAGTTCAAATAATGTTTATTCCATTTATTTTTTTTTTGTTTGTTGTATGTAGTGATGATATAAATACAACTATGAGGTTGTGTAGTAAAACATGGGGAGGGATTGTATAAAGGAAGAAGGAAGCTTGCAACTGTTTTTGGTTGGAGATATGTATGATGTAGATGTTCTTGCCTACATCGTTTGTTGGAGTTATGTGTGTGGGTTAGGAGGGCGAGGGTAGGTGTTTTTTTTGTTTGTTTTTTTTTTCTCTTCTGCGGGAGCCAGAGAAATTTTTTGTGACAAATAGTTTTTAATGTCTTCTGTGTTCAGTGGCACACCTACTGGTGTATTTACATTTTCCAGCTGGAATGTCAAAGGGCTTAACTCACCTATAAAACGTGATAAAGTTCTCAACCATTTGAAGCAGCTAAACCTAAAAAAGCTTTTATCCAAGAAACTCATCTTACAAGTGCTGACAAATGTCACCCCTAGCACTTCAGCTGGTATTATATGGGAAGCTTGTAAAGCCTTTCTGAGGGGAGAAATCCTATCTTATTCAGCACATCAGAGGTAAAAGGTATCTGAACAGAAGTCTTCTTTAATTTAAATATCTAGCGGAGCTTCAATCCAGAATGGAAACCTCACCTACTCTAGATTTGTCTAAGAAACTACTTACAACAAAAACTGAATTTGACCTGCTGACAATGAATGAGGCCACTATAGCGCTTTATAAAAGCCGATATAATTACTATGAATTTGGTGACAAACCTAGTAAATTATTAGCACACCAGCTACGTCAGTCCTCTGCCCTAAACTATTTAACTTCTCCGGACCCACAATTGACCCACTTCTCATTAACAACCAATTTAGAAATTTCTACAACTCCTTGTACACCTCAGAAAGCCTTAACGAAGAATCACACCTTGATAGTTTTTTCAATAATCTTGATATTCCCCTTATCGATTCTGATTTGGCCTTAAAATTGGATGATCCCATCACTCTCGATGAAGTTAAGACAAAGCTGAGCCTTTTGCAAAGTGGAAAGTGCCCAGGTCCTGATGGGTTTCCAGCGGAATTTTTTTTAGAACATCACCTCTTTAGAAACTATCACCCCTTATTCTGAACATGTTTAATGAATCTTACAAATCTGGTATACTTCCTCAAACTCTACGCCAAGCCTCTATCTCTTTAATCCATAAAAAAGATAAGGGCCCCCTTTAGTGTAATAATTATCGTCCCATTTCTCTACTGTGTGCAGATGGAAAAGTATTTGCTAAGATACTAGCATGTCGCTTGGAACCACTACTACTGGCTATAATCTCCCCAGATCAAACTGGTTTCATTAAAAATAGGCAGTCTTTTCATAACCTCAGACGTCTCTTCAACATTCTTTACACTAGTCCACATAAAAAGACTCCAGAGTTAATTATATACATGGACGCTGAAAAGGCTTTTGACAGAGTTGAGTAGGATATTTTTTTATTTTATACTCTTAAAAAATTTGGAATAGATGATTATTTTATATCTTGGATAAAGCTTTTGTATACTTCCCCTTTAGCCTGCGTACGCACAAACAATTACTATTCAAAATACTTCCCTCTTGGGAGAGGAACAAGGCAAGGATGCCCACTCTCACCTCCCTTGTTCGCTCTGGCTATCGAACCTCTAGCCATTGCCCAAAAAAGCAATCCCACCCCCCTCCCTTGGCCTCCAGCTCCACATTCAAACGAAAACTCCAGCCCTACTCTTTCAGCCTACTCTAGCAACACCTTAGGAACCACCTAGCAACAGGTTAGCAACTGCTTGGCAACACCTTAGCAACTGCCTAGCAATACCTAAGCAACCAACTAGCAACACCTTAGCAACCAACTAGCAACACCTTAGCAACCAACTAGCAACAACTTAGCAGAGATGTATAAAGTACTAGAGACCCAGACTTAAGTAAAAGTACAGGCACTCTAGCAAAAAGTGACTTGAGTAGAAGTTGAAGTGCTCTTGAAGTACTAAAGTATTCAAATTTTTTTGTACTTAAGTATTGCAAGTAGTTTATTTCAAAATGTACTACTCAAGTACTGAAAGTAAAAGTACAAGTATTGTGTAATGTAGTTATTAAAGAAAGCAGTCAAAAGACATCATATTGTTTTGTTTATTTTAAATATCCTTTTTTGGGGCACGTGATTAAGCAGAACGAAAAGAAACATGGCTTACAATACTGTTTTTCTCTCGCGCTTGAACTACAGATCTGACAGATTATAACAGCTTTAACACACACCTTTCAAAGTTGTCTCAAAAACACTCCGTAATCCACTAAAACGCTATTGAAACCCATTTTCGGAGCGCAAATTACCGGTTGTAAACGCTGTAAACGGAAGTTCTAAACATTCTACCGGAAGACGCTGGTCGCTATGGCGCCCTCCATGCAGCAGCCAAGAAAAAGGTCTATAATTGTAACGAGTAGGGTTGTGAAATTACACTGGTCTCACGGTTTGGTTCAGTTACGATTATCATGCCATCGATTCAGTTCAAATCTATATCTAAGCATTGACGATGATTTCCACACATAATTAGATTTTTTCTTCACAACACAAGAATTTTTTTTCATTAAAATCTATAAATATATTAATATTTATATATTATTCCGTTAACTGCCTGCTCGACCAAATGGTTGGCATATTTTGACCATATCTTATTGAGAGGAGTACCTAACTTAACTAAACCTGATTGAGCCATCTCTACCACTTGGTTGAAGTATGTTATGCCAAAAAAAATCCACTAGTTGTCTCTAACTCAATCAAAAGCACTCGTCACAACATTGCTTCTACATTAAAATCAAAAACAAGGAAATCAGTCCTGACATCATGTGAACTGTTTTTGGTAAAAATTTGCAAGGTAAGCATATTTTTTTGACATATTACCCTCTAAGAGCTCTAACTTTACAAAGTTATGTTACTTGGTGCCATGAAAAATATTCAGTGTGTTTGTATTAATGTTTCAAAAACATGCTCGACCAAATGGTTGATTTGTCACTTTATAGTAAAGGTAGAAAAGCAGAACTAATGATTTCATATCATGCATTTCTGCAGTCTGAATGGACTGTTTGCTGAGAAATATCAACTTTTGATCATTCACAGAATAAATATGACACAGCTTGTTATTTATTCATGAATATAGATCATTTCTTAAGTATATATATTTTTTGGAGTAAATATAATGGATTTTTAGAACTTATGTGTGGAAATCACAACTTTCAAAGATGATTACCCCTTAAATGGCAAATACTTGTGTACCAGCATTAGCACAACTGTAACAAATCGATATTTGATTGTTTGTTTTTTGTAGATATATGATGGATGTCAGTAGTTTCTATAGTACAAGAACTCAAATCGTCAGACCCTTTTACCAGAAAATCCCTTCACTCAGTAGATAATTCAGCATGTTCACTTACATGCATAGTCTCTCTCTTTCACATCCCCCCCCCCCACACACACACACACACACACACACACGCACACATACATTGCCCTGCACACACTTAAATGTTCACTCTCTCCCTACACTCTCACACACAGTTCTCTCTCTCTCTCTCTGTCTCTCTCTCTCACACACACACACACAATAGACAATTTAGCCTACCTAATTCACCTGTACCACATGTCTGGGGGAAACCAAAGCACCCGGAGAAAACCCACGCAAACACAGGGAGAACAGGCAAGCTCCACACAGAAACACCAACTGACCAAACCAAGGCTCAAACCAGCAACCCAGCGAACTTCTTGCTGTGAGGTGACAGCACTACCTACTGTGCCACTGCGTCCCTTGTTTCATCAGCATTTTAATTTAATATATTTATAATGTGATATATAATGTTTACTGAATTGATTATTATATTGTAATTTTACATGTTCATATTATAATCAATATCCTTTAAGAAAAATCATAGGTCTTCAAAAAAACATCTAATACTATAGTGATCTAAAAAACAATTAATTGACAGAATCAAAAATATCCTATAGACAACACTCCTACTTTTGTCTACTTTTGTTTTGTCTGATTTTGTCTACTTTTGTCTGATTTTGTCTATTTTTGTTTAGTTTTGTCTCTTTTTGTTTAGTTTTGTCTGATTTTGTCTATTTTTGTTTAGTTTTGTCTAGTTTTGTTTTGTCTAGGTTTGTTTAGTTTTATCTAGATTTGTTTAGTTTTGTCCGATTTTGTCTACTTTTGTCTAGTTTTGTTTTGTTTTGTCTAGTTTTGTTTGGCTGATTTTGTCTACTTTTGTTTTGTCTGATTTTGTCTAGATGCGTTTTGTCTGATTTTGTCTACTTTTGTCTAGTTTTGTTTTGTCTGATTTTGTCTATTTTTGTCTAGTTTTGTTTTGTCTGATTTTATCTACCTTTGTCTAGTTTTGTTTAGTTTTGTCTCGTTTTGTTTAGTTTTGTCTGATTTTGTCTAGTTTTGTTTTGTCTAGGTTTGTTTAGTTATGTCTATATTTGTTTACTTTTGTCTAGTTTTGTCCGATTTTGTCTCGTTTTGTTTAGTTTTGTCTGATTTTGTCTAGTTTTGTTTAGTTTTGTCTAGTTTTGTTTTGTCTGATTTGTCTACTTTTGTCTGGTTTTGTTTTGTCAGATTTTGTCTACTTTTGTTTTGTCTGATTTTGTCTAGATGCGTTTTGTCTGATTTTGTCTACTTTTGTCTAGTTTTGTTTGTCTGATTTTGTCTACTTTTGTCTAGTTTTGTTTTGTCAGATTTTGTCTAGTTTTGTTTTGTCTAGGTTTGTTTAGTTATGTCTATATTTGTTTACTTTTGTCTAGTTTTGTCAGATTTTGTCTCGTTTTGTTTAGTTTTGTCTGATTTTGTCTAGTTTTGTTTAGTTTTGTCTAGTTTTGTTTTGTCTGATTTGTCTACTTTTGTCTGGTTTTGTTTTGTCAGATTTTGTCTACTTTTGTTTTGTCTGATTTTGTCTAGATGCGTTTTGTCTGATTTTGTCTACTTTTGTCTAGTTTTGTTTTGTCTGATTTTGTCTAGTTTTGTTTTGTCTGATTTTATCTACCTTTGTCTAGTTTTGTTTAGTTTTGTCTCGTTTTGTTTAGTTTTGTCTGATTTTGTCTAGTTTTGTCTGATTTTGTCTACATTTGTCTGATTTTGTCTAGTTTGTCTAGTTTTGTTTGTCTGATTTTGTCTACTTTTGTCTAGTTTTGTTTTGTCAGATTTTGTCTAGTTTTGTTTTGTCTAGGTTTGTTTAGTTATGTCTATATTTGTTTACTTTTGTCTAGTTTTGTCAGATTTTGTCTCGTTTTGTTTAGTTTTGTCTGATTTTGTCTAGTTTTGTTTAGTTTTGTCTAGTTTTGTTTTGTCTGATTTGTCTACTTTTGTCTGGTTTTGTTTTGTCAGATTTTGTCTACTTTTGTTTTGTCTGATTTTGTCTAGATGCGTTTTGTCTGATTTTGTCTACTTTTGTCTAGTTTTGTTTTGTCTGATTTTGTCTAGTTTTGTTTTGTCTGATTTTATCTACCTTTGTCTAGTTTTGTTTAGTTTTGTCTCGTTTTGTTTAGTTTTGTCTGATTTTGTCTAGTTTTGTTTTGTCTAGGTTTGTTTAGTTATGTCTATATTTGTTTAGTTTTGTCTAGTTTTGTTTAGTTTTGTCTAATTTCTTTTTGTCTGATTTTGTCTACTTTTGTCTGATTTTGTCTACATTTGTCTGATTTTGTCTAGTTTGTCTAGTTTTGTTTGTCTGATTTTGTCTACTTTTGTCTAGTTTTGTTTTGTCAGATTTTGTCTAATTTTGTTTTGTCTGATTTTGTCTAGATGCGTTTTGTCTGATTTTGTCTACTTTTGTTTTGTTAGATTTTGTCTATTTTTGTCTAGATTTGTTTTGTCAGATTTTGTCTACTTTTGTGTAGTTTTGTTTTGTCTGATTTTGTCTATTTTTGTCTAGTTTTGTTTTGTCTGATTTTCTCTACCCTTGTCTAGTTTTGTCTCGTTTTGTTTAGTTTAGTCAGATTTTGTCTATTTTTGTTTAGTTTTGTCTAGTTTAGTTTTGTCTAGGTTTGTTTAGTTTTGTCTAGATTTGTTTAGTTTTGTCTTGTTTTATCAGATTTTGTCTACTTTTGTCTAGTTTTGTTTAGTTTTGTCTAATTTCGTTTTGTCTGATTTTGTCTATTTTTTTCTAGTTTTGTCTAGTTTAGTTTTGTCTAGGTTTGTTTAGTTTTGTCTAGATTTGTTTAGTTTTGTCTAGTTTTATCAGATTTTGTCTACTTTTGTCTAGTTTTGTTTAGTTTTGTCTAGTTTTGTTTTGTCTGTTTTTGTCAACTTTTGTTTGATTTAGTCTACTTTTGTTTTGTCTGATTTTGTCTACTTTTATCTTCTTTTGTTTTGTCTGATTTTGTCAACTTTTGTCTGATTTTGTCTATTTTGTCTGATTTTGTCTCGTTTTGTTTAGTTTTGTCTCATTTTGTTTAGTTTTGTCTGATTTTGTCTATTTTTGTTGAGTTTTGTCTAGTTTTGTTGTGTCTAGTTGTGTTTGTCTGATTTTGTCTAGTTTTGTTTAGTTTTGTTTTGTCAGATTTTGTCTACTTTTGTCTAGTTTTGTTTTGTCAGATTTTGTCTATTTTTGTCTGATTTTGTTTTGTCTGATTTTATCTACCTTTGTCTAGTTTTGTCTCGTTTTGTTTAGTTTTGTCTGATTTTGTCTAGTTTTGTTTAGTTTTGTCTGATTTTGTCTAGTTTTGTTTAGTTTTGTCTAGTTTTGTTTTGTCTAGTTTTGTTTATTTGATTTTGTCTACTTTTGTCTAGTTTTGTCTGATTTTGTATATTTTTGTTTAGTTTTGTCTGATTTTGTATATTTTTGTCTAGTTTTGTCTGATTTTGTCTACTTTTGTCTAGTTTTGTTTTGTCTAGTTTTGTTTGTCTGATTTTGTCTACTTTCGTCTGGTTTTGTTTTATCAGATTTTGTCTACTTTTGTTTTGTCTGATTTTGTCTAGATTCGTTTTTTCTGATTTTGTCTACTTTTGTCTAGTTTTGTTTTGTCTGATTTTGTCTATTTTTGTCTAGTTTTGATTTGTCTGATTTTATCTCCCTTTGTCTAGTTTTGTTTAGTTTTGTCTCGTTTTGTTTAGTTTTGTCTGATTTTGTCTAGTTTTGTTTTGTCTAGGTTTGTTTAGTTATGTCTATATTTGTTTAGTTTTGTCTAGTTTTGTCCGATTTTGTCTAGTTTTGTCTAATTTCTTTTTGTCTGATTTTGTCTACTTTTGTCTGATTTTGTCTACATTTGTCTGATTTTGTCTAGTTTGTCTAGTTTTGTTTGTCTGATTTTGTCTACTTTTGTCTAGTTTTGTTTTGTCAGATTTTGTCTAATTTTGTTTTGTCTGATTTTGTCTAGATGCGTTTTGTCTGATTTTGTCTACTTTTGTTTTGTTAGATTTTGTCTATTTTTGTCTAGATTTGTTTTGTCAGATTTTGTCTACTTTTGTGTAGTTTTGTTTTGTCTGATTTTGTCTATTTTTGTCTAGTTTTGTTTTGTCTGATTTTCTCTACCCTTGTCTAGTTTTGTCTCGTTTTGTTTAGTTTAGTCAGATTTTGTCTATTTTTGTTTAGTTTTGTCTAGTTTAGTTTTGTCTAGGTTTGTTTAGTTTTGTCTAGATTTGTTTAGTTTTGTCTTGTTTTATCAGATTTTGTCTACTTTTGTCTAGTTTTGTTTAGTTTTGTCTAATTTCGTTTTGTCTGATTTTGTCTATTTTTTTCTAGTTTTGTCTAGTTTAGTTTTGTCTAGGTTTGTTTAGTTTTGTCTAGATTTGTTTAGTTTGTCTAGTTTTGTCAGATTTTGTCTACTTTTGTCTAGTTTTGTTTAGTTTTGTCTAGTTTTGTTTTGTCTGTTTTTGTCAACTTTTGTTTGATTTAGTCTACTTTTGTTTTGTCTGATTTTGTCTACTTTTATCTTCTTTTGTTTTGTCTGATTTTGTCAACTTTTGTCTGATTTTGTCTATTTTGTCTGATTTTGTCTCGTTTTGTTTAGTTTTGTCTCATTTTGTTTAGTTTTGTCTGATTTTGTCTATTTTTGTTGAGTTTTGTCTAGTTTTGTTGTGTCTAGTTGTGTTTGTCTGATTTTGTCTAGTTTTGTTTAGTTTTGTTTTGTCAGATTTTGTCTACTTTTGTCTAGTTTTGTTTTGTCAGATTTTGTCTATTTTTGTCTGATTTTGTTTTGTCTGATTTTATCTACCTTTGTCTAGTTTTGTCTCGTTTTGTTTAGTTTTGTCTGATTTTGTCTAGTTTTGTTTAGTTTTGTCTGATTTTGTCTAGTTTTGTTTAGTTTTGTCTAGTTTTGTTTTGTCTAGTTTTGTTTATTTGATTTTGTCTACTTTTGTCTAGTTTTGTTTTGTCTGATTTTGTATATTTTTGTTTAGTTTTGTCTGATTTTGTATATTTTTGTCTAGTTTTGTCTGATTTTGTCTACTTTTGTCTAGTTTTGTTTTGTCTAGTTTTGTTTGTCTGATTTTGTCTACTTTCGTCTGGTTTTGTTTTATCAGATTTTGTCTACTTTTGTTTTGTCTGATTTTGTCTAGATTCGTTTTTTCTGATTTTGTCTACTTTTGTCTAGTTTTGTTTTGTCTGATTTTGTCTATTTTTGTCTAGTTTTGATTTGTCTGATTTTATCTCCCTTTGTCTAGTTTTGTTTAGTTTTGTCTCGTTTGTTTAGTTTTGTCTGATTTTGTCTAGTTTTGTTTTGTCTAGGTTTGTTTAGTTATGTCTATATTTGTTTAGTTTTGTCTAGTTTTGTCCGATTTTGTCTAGTTTTGTCTAATTTCTTGTTGTCTGATTTTGTCTACTTTTGTCTAGTTTTGTCTGATTTTGTCTACATTTGTCTGATTTTGTCTATTTTTTGTCTAGTTTTGTTTGTCTGATTTTGTCTACTTTTGTCTAGTTTTGTTTTGTCAGATTTTGTCTAGTTTTGTTTTGTCTGATTTTGTCTAGATGCGTTTTGTCTGATTTTGTCTACTTTTGTTTTGTTAGATTTTGTCTAATTTTGTTTTGTCAGATTTTGTCTACTTTTGTTTTGTCTGATTTTGTCTAGTTTTGTTTTGTCTGATTTTATCTACCCTTGTCTAGTTTTGTCTCGTTTTGTTTAGTATTGTCTGATTTTGTCTATTTTTGTTTAGTTTTGTGTAGTTTTGTTTTGTCTAGGTTTGTTTAGTTTTGTCTAGATTTGTTTAGTTTTGTCTAGTTTTATCCGATTTTGTCTACTTTTGTCTAGTTTTGTTTAGTCTTGTCTAATTTTGTTTTGTCTGATTTTGTCTATTTTTGTCTAGTTTTGTTTTGTCTGATTTTATCTACCTTTGTGTAGTTTTGTTTAGTTTTGTCTAGTTTTGTTTAGTTTTGTCTGATTTTGTCTAGTTTTGTTTTGTCTGATTTTGTCTATTTTTGTTTAATTTTGTCTAGTTTTGTTTTGTCTAGATTTGTTTAGTTTTGTCTAGTTTTATCCGATTTTGTCTACTTTTGTCTAGTTTTGTTTAGTCTTGTCTAATTTTGTTTTGTCTGATTTTGTCTATTTTTGTCTAGTTTTGTTTTGTCTGATTTGGTCAACTTTTGTCTAGTTTTGTTTTGTCTGTTTTTGTCAACTTTTGTTTGATTTAGTCTACTTTTGTTTTGTCTGATTTTGTCTATTTTGTTTAGTTTTGTCTCATTTTGTTTATTTTTGTCTGATTTTGTCTATTTTTGAGTTTTGTCTAGTTTTGTTTTGTCTAGTTGTGTTTGTCTGATTTTGTCTACTTTTGTCTAGTTTTGTTTTGTCAGATTTTGTCTACTTTTGTCTAGTTTTGTTTTGTCAGATTTTGTCTATTTTTGTCTGGTTTTGTTTTGTCTGATTTTATCTACCTTTGTCTAGTTTTGTTTAGTTTTGTCTCGTTTTGTTTAGTTTTGTCTGATTTTGTCTAGTTTTGTTTTGTCTGATTTTGTCTATTTGTGTTTAGTTTTGTCTATTTTTTGTTTAGTTTTGTCTGATTTTGTCTATTTTTGTTTAGTTTTGTCTAGTTTTGTTTTGTCTAGGTTTGTTTATTTTTGTCTAGATTTGTTTAGTTTTGTCTAGTTTTATCCGATTTTGTCTACTTTTGTCTAGTTTTGTTTAGTTTTGTCTAATTTCGTTTAGTCTATTTGTGTCTAGTTTAGTTTTGTCAGATTTTGTCTACTTGTTTTTCTGATTTTGTCTAGATGCGTTTTGTCTGATTTTGTCTACTTTTGTTTTGTCAGATTTTGTCTATTTTTGTCTAGTTTTGTTTTGTCAGATTTTGTCTACTTTTGTCTAGTTTTGTTTTGTCTGATTTTGTCTATTTTTGTCTAGTTTTGTTTTGTCTGATTTTATCTACCCTTGTCTAGTTTTGTTTAGTTTTGTCTCGTTTTGTTTAGTTTTGTCTGATTTTGTCTCATTTTGTTTAGTTTTGTCTGATTTTGTCTATTTTTGTTTAGTTTTGTCTAGACTTGTTTAGTGTTTAGTTTTGTCCGATTTTGTCTAGTTTTGTTTAGTTTTGTCTAGATTTGTTTAGTTTTGTCCGATTTTGTCTAGTTTTGTTTAGTTTTGTCTGATTTTGTCTACTTTTGTCTAGTTTTTTGTCTAGTTTTGTTTGTCTGATTTTGTCTACTTTTGTCTAGTTTTGTCTGATTTTGTCTACTTTTGTCTAGTTTTTTGTCTAGTTTTGTTTGTCTGATTTTGTCTACTTTTGTCTAGTTTTGTTTTGTCAGATTTTGTCTAGTTTTGTCAACTTTTGTTTGATTTAGTCTACTTTTGTTTTGTCTGATTTTGTTTATTTTTGTCTAGTTTTTAGTTTTGTCTGATTTGTCTACTTTTATCTACTTTTTTGTCTGATTTTGTCTACTTTTGTTAGATTTTTGTCTGATTTTGTTTAGTTTTGTCTCATTTTGTCTATTTTTGTTGAGTTTTGTCTAGTTTTGTTTTGTCTAGTTGTGTTTGTCTGATTTTGTCTAGTTTTGTCTAATTTTGTTTTGTCAGATTTTGTCTACTTTTGTCTAGTTTTGTTTTGTCTGATTTTATCTACCTTTGTCTAGTTTTGTTTAGTTTTGTCTAGTTTTGTTTAGTTTGTCTGATTTGTCTAGTTTTGTCTGATTTTGTGTATTTGTGTTTAGTTTTGTCTCTTTTTTGTTTAGTTTTTTCTGATTTTGTCTATTTTTGTTTAGTTTTGTCTAGTTTTGTTTTGTCTAGGTTTGTTTAGTTTTGTCTAGATTTGTTTAGTTTTGTCTAGTTTTATCCGATTTTGTCTACTTTTGTCTAGTTTTGTTTAGTCTTGTCTAATTTTGTTTTGTCTGATTTTGTCTATTTTTGTCTAGTTTGTTTTGTCAGATTTTGTCTATTTTTGTCTGGTTTTGTTTTGTCTGATTTTATCTACCTTTGTCTAGTTTTGTTTAGTTTTGTCTCGTTTTGTTTAGTTTTGTCTGATTTTGTCTAGTTTTGTTTTGTCTGATTTTGTCTATGTGTTTAGTTTTGTCTATTTTTTGTTTAGTTTTGTCTGATTTTGTCTATTTTTGTTTAGTTTTGTCTAGTTTTGTTTTGTCTAGGTTTGTTTATTTTTGTCTAGATTTGTTTAGTTTTGTCTAGTTTTATCCGATTTTGTCTACTTTTGTCTAGTTTTGTTTAGTCTTGTCTAATTTTGTTTTGTCTGATTTTGTCTATTTTGTCTAGTTTTGTTTTGTCTGATTTTATCTACCTTTGTCTAGTTTTGTTTAGTTTTGTCTAGTTTTGTTTAGTTTTGTCTGATTTTGTCTAGTTTTGTTTTGTCTGATTTTGTCTATTTTTGTTTAGTTTTGTTTTGTCTAGGTTTAATTAGTTTTGTCTAGATTTGTTTAGTTTTGTCTAGTTTTATCCGATTTTGTCTACTTTTGTCTAGTTTTGTTTAGTCTTGTCTAATTTTGTTTTGTCTGATTTTGTCTATTTTTGTCTAGTTTTGTTTTGTCTGATTTTGTCAACTTTTGTCTAGTTTTGTTTTGTCTGTTTTTTGTCAACTTTTGTTTGATTTAGTCTACTTTTGTTTTGTCTGATTTTGTCTATTTTTGTTTAGTTTTGTCTCATTTTGTTTAGTTTTGTCTGATTTTTTCTATTTTTGTTGAGTTTTATCTAGTTTTGTTTTGTCTAGTTGTGTTTGTCTGATTTTGTCTACTTTTGTCTAGTTTTGTTTTGTCAGATTTTGTCTAGTTTTGTTTTGTCAGATTTTGTCTTTTTTTGTCTGGTTTTGTTTTGTCTGATTTTATCTACCTTTGTCTAGTTTTGTTTAGTTTTGTCTCGTTTTGTTTAGTTTTGTCTGATTTTGTCTAGTTTTGTTTTGTCTGATTTTGTCTATTTGTGTTTAGTTTTGTCTATTTTTTGTTTAGTTTTGTCTGATTTTGTCTATTTTTGTTTAGTTTTGTCTAGTTTTGTTTTGTCTAGGTTTGTTTATTTTTGTCTAGATTTGTTTAGTTTTGTCTAGTTTTATCCGATTTTGTCTACTTTTGTCTAGTTTTGTTTAGTCTTGTCTAATTTTGTTTTGTCTGATTTTGTCTATTTTCGTCTAGTTTTGTTTTGTCAGATTTTGTCTATTTTTGTCTAGTTTTGTTTTGTCTGATTTTATCTACCTTTGTCTAGTTTTGTCTAGTTTTGTTTAGTTTTGTCTGATTTTGTCTAGTTTTGTTTTGTCTGATTTTGTCTATTTTTGTTTAGTTTTGTCTAGTTTTGTTTTGTCTAGGTTTGTTTAGTTTTGTCTAGATTTGTTTAGTTTTGTCTAGTTTTATCCGATTTTGTCTACTTTTGTCTAGTTTTGTTTAGTCTTGTCTAATTTTGTTTTGTCTGATTTTGTCTATTTTTGTCTAGTTTTGTTTTGTCTGATTTTGTCAACTTTTGTCTAGTTTTGTTTTGTCTGTTTTTGTCAACTTTTGTTTGATTTAGTCTACTTTTGTTTTGTCTGATTTTGTCTATTTTTGTTTAGTTTTGTCTCATTTTGTTTAGTTTTGTCTGATTTTGTCTATTTTTGTTGAGTTTTGTCTAGTTTTGTTTTGTCTTGTTGTGTTTGTCTGATTTTGTCTACTTTTGTCTAGTTTTGTTTTGTCAGATTTTGTCTACTTTTGTCTAGTTTTGTTTTGTCAGATTTTGTCTATTTTTGTCTGGTTTTGTTTTGTCTGATTTTATCTACCTTTGTCTAGTTTTGTTTAGTTTTGTCTCGTTTTGTTTAGTTTTGTCTGATTTTGTCTAGTTTTGTTTTGTCTGATTTTGTCTATTGTGTTAGTTTTGTCTATTTTTTGTTTAGTTTTGTCTGATTTTGTCTATTTTTGTTTAGTTTTGTCTAGTTTTGTTTTGTCTAGGTTTGTTTATTTTTGTCTAGATTTGTTTAGTTTTGTCTAGTTTTATCCGATTTTGTCTACTTTTGTCTAGTTTTGTTTAGTTTTGTCTAATTTCGTTCAGTCTATTTGTGTCTAGTTTAGTTTTATCAGATTTTGTCTACTTGTTTTTCTGATTTTGTCTAGAAGCGTTTTGTCTGATTTTTTCTACTTTTGTTTTGTCAGATTTTGTCTATTTTTGTCTAGTTTTGTTTTGTCAGATTTTGTCTACTTTTGTCTAGTTTTGTTTTGTCTGATTTTGTCTATTTTTGTCTAGTTTTGTTTTGTCTGATTTTATCTACCCTTGTCTAGTTTTGTTTAGTTTTGTCTCGTTTTGTTTAGTTTTGTCTGATTTTGTCTATTTTTGTTTAGTTTTGTCTAGACTTGTTTAGTGTTTAGTTTTGTCCGATTTTGTCTAGTTTTGTTTAGTTTTGTCTAGATTTGTTTAGTTTTGTCCGATTTTGTCTAGTTTTGTTTAGTTTTGTCTAATTTCTTTTTGTCTGATTTTGTCTACTTTTGTCTAGTTTTGTCTGATTTTGTCTACTTTTGTCTAGTTTTTTGTCTAGTTTTGTTTGTCTGATTTTGTCTACTTTTGTCTAGTTTTGTTTTGTCAGATTTTGTCTACTTTTGTTTTGTCTGATTTTGTCTAGATGCGTTTTGTCTGATTTTGTCTACTTTTGTCTACTTTTGTTTTGTCAGATTTTGTCTATTTTTGTCTAGATTTGTTTTGTCAGATTTTGTGTAGTTTTGTTTTGTCTGACTTTGTCTACTTTTGTCTAGTTTTGTCTAGTATTGTTTTGTCTGATTTTATCTACCCTTGTCTATTTTTGTTTAGTTTTGTCTCGTTTTGTTTAGTTTTGTCTGATTTTGTCTAGTTTTGTACAGTTTTGTTTTGTCTAGGTTTGTTTAGTTTTGTCTAGATTTGTTTAGTTTTGTCTAGTTTTATCAGATTTTGTCTACTTTTGTCTAGTTTTGTTTAGTTTTGTCTAATTTCGTTTTGTCTGATTTTGTCTATTTTTGTCTAGTTTTGTTTTGTCTATGTTTAGTTTTGTCTAGATTTGTTTTGTTTTGTCTGATTTGTCTACTTTTGTCTAGTTTTGTTTTGTCTGATTTTGTCTACTTTTGTCTAGTTTGTTTTGTCTGTTTTTGTCAACTTTTGTTTGATTTAGTCTACTTTTGTTTTGTCTGATTTTGTCTATTTTTGTCTAGTTTTTAGTTTTGTCTGATTTTGTCTACTTTTATCTACTTTTGTTTTGTCTGATTTTGTCTACTTTTGTCTGATTTTTGTCTTTTTGTCTGATTTTGTCTATTTTTGTTTAGTTTTGTCTCATTTTGTTTAGTTTTGTCTGATTTTGTCTATTTTTGTTGAGTTTTGTCTAGTTTTGTTTTGTCTAGTTGTGTTTTGTCTGATTTTGTCTACTTTTGTCTAGTTTTGTTTTGTCAGATTTTGTCTACTTTTGTCTAGTTTTGTTTTGTCAGATTTTGTCTATTTTTGACAGGTTTTGTTTTGTCTGATTTTATCTACCTTTGTCTAGTTTTGTTTAGTTTTGTCTCGTTTTGTTTAGTTTTGTCTGATTTTGTCTAGTTTTGTTTTGTCTGATTTAGTCTATTTGTGTTTAGTTTTGTCTCTTTTTTGTTTAGTTTTGTCTGATTTTGTCTATTTTTGTTTAGTTTTGGCTAGTTTAGTTTTGTCTAGGTTTGTTTAGTTTTGTCTAGATTTGTTTAGTTTTGTCTAGTTATCCGATTTTGTCTACTTTTGTCTAGTTTTGTTTAGTTTTGTCTAATTTCGTTTTGTCTATTTTTGTCTATTTTTGTTTTGTCAGATTTTGTCTACTTGTTTTGTCTGATTTTGTCTAGATGCGTTTTGTCTGATTTTGTCTACTTTTGTTTTGTCAGATTTTGTCTATTTTTGTCCAGTTTTGTTTTGTCAGATTTTGTCTAGTTTTGTTTTGTCAGATTTTGTCTACTTTTGTCTAGTTTTGTTTTGTCTGATTTTGTCTATTTTTGTCTAGTTTTGTTTTGTCTGATTTTATCTACCCTTGTCTAGTTTTGTTTAGTTTTGTCTCGTTTTGTTTAGTTTTGTCTGATTTTGTCTATTTTTGTTTAGTTTTGTCTAGATTTGTTTAGTGTTGTCTAGTTTTGTCCGATTTTGTGTAGTTTTGTTTAGTTTTGTCTAGATTTGTTTAGTTTTGTCTGATTTTGTCTAGTTTTGTTTAGTTTGTCTAATTTCTTTTTGTCTGATTTTGTCTACTTTTGTCTAGTTTTGTCTGATTTTGTCTACTTTTGTCTAGTTTTTTGTCTAGTTTTGTTTGTCTGATTTTGTCTACTTTTGTTTTGTCAGATTTTGTCTAGTTTTGTTTTGTCTGATTTTGTCTAGATGCGTTTTGTCTGATTTTGTCTACTTTTGTCTAGTTTTGTTTTGTCAGATTTGTCTATTTTGTCTAGATTTGTTTTGTCAGATTTTGTGTACTTTTGTTTTGTCTGACTTTGTCTACTTTTGTCTAGTTTTGTCTAGTATTGTTTTGTCTGATTTTATCTACCCTTGTCTATTTTTGTTTAGTTTTGTCTGATTTTGTTTAGTTTTGTCTGATTTTGTCTAGTTCTGTACAGTTTTGTTTTGTCTAGGTTTGTTTAGTTTTGTCTGATTTTGTCTAGTTTTGTTTTGTCTGATTTTGTCTATTTGTGTTTAGTTTTGTCTCTTTTTTGTTTAGTTTTTTCTGATTTTGTCTACTTTTGTCTAGTTTTGTTTAGTTTAGTCTAGTCTTGTTTAGTTTTGTCTGATTTTGTCTAAATTTGTTTTGTCTGATTTTGTCTATTTTTGTTTAGTTTTGTCTAGTTTTGTTTTGTCTAAGTTTGTTTAGTTTTGTCTAGATTTGTTTAGTCTTGTCTAATTTTGTTTTGTCTAATTTTGTCTATTTTTGTCTAGTTTTTAGTTTTGTCTGATTTTGTCTACTTTTATCTACTTTTGTTTTGTATGATTTTGTCTACTTTTGTCTGATTTTTGTCTTTTTGTCTATTTTTGTTTAGTTTTGTCTCATTTTGTTTAGTTTTGTCTGATTTTGTCTATTTTTGTTGAGTTTTGTCTAGTTTTGTTTTTTCTAGTTGTGTTTGTCTGATTTTGTCTACTTTTGTCTAGTTTTGTTTTGTCAGATTTTGTCTACTTTTGTCTAGTTTTGTTTTGTCAGATTTTGTCTATTTTTGTCTGGTTTTGTTTAGTCTGATTTTATCTACCTTTGTCTAGTTTTGTTTAGTTTTGTCTCGTTTTGTTTAGTTTTGTCTGATTTTGTCTATTTGTGTTTAGTTTTGTCTCTTTTTTGTTTAGTTTTGTCTGATTTTTTCTAGGTTTGTTTAGTTTTGTCTAGATTTGTTTAGTTTTGTCTAGTTTTATCCGATTTTGTCTACTTTTGTCTAGTTTTGTTTAGTTTTGTCTAATTTCGTTTTGTCTATTTTTGTCTAGTTTTGTTTTGTCTGATTTTGTCTACTTATTTTGTCTCATTTTGTCTAGATGCGTTTGTCTGATTTTGTCTACTTTTGTTTTGTCAGATTTTGTCTATTTTTGTCCAGTTTTGTTTTGTCAGATTTTGTCTAGTTTTGTTTTGTCAGATTTTGTCTACTTTTGTCTAGTTTTGTTTTGTCAGATTTTTTCTATTTTTGTTTAGTTTTGTCTAATTTTGTTTAGTTTTGTCTAATTTTGTCTATTTTTGTTTAGTTTTGTCTAGATTTGTTTAGTGTTGTCTAGTTTTGTCCGATTTGTCTAGTTTTGTTTAGTTTTGTGTAGATTTGTTTAGTTTTGTCCGATTTTGTCTAGTTTTGTTGTTTTGTCTAATATCTTTTTGTCTGATTTTGTCTACTTTTGTCTAGTTTTGTCTGATTTTGTCTACTTTTGTCTAGTTTTTTGTCTAGTTTTGTTTGTCTGATTTTGTCTACTTTTGTCTAGTTTTGTTTTGTCAGATTTTGTCTAGTTTTGTTTTGTCTGATTTTGTCTAGATGCGTTTTGTCTGATTTTGTCTACTTTTGTTTTGTCAGATTTTGTCTATTTTGTCTAGATTTGTTTTGTCAGATTTTGTGTACTTTTGTTTTGTCTGACTTTGTCTACTTTTGT
This sequence comes from Danio aesculapii, assembly GCF_903798145.1. NCBI lineage: Eukaryota > Metazoa > Chordata > Actinopteri > Cypriniformes > Danionidae > Danio > Danio aesculapii. The sequence goes on along the minus strand of NC_079438.1, from coordinate 5,945,554 downwards.
CTAGTTTTGTCTATTATTGTTTTGTCTGATTTTATCTACCCTTGTCTATTTTTGTTTAGTTTTGTCTCGTTTGTTTAGTTTTGTCTGATTTTGTCTAGTTTTGTTTTGTGTAGGTTTGTTTAGTTTTGTCTAGATTTGTTTAGTTTTGTCTAGTTTTATCAGATTTTGTCTACTTTTTTCTAGTTTTGTTTAGTTTTGTCTAATTTCGTTTTGTCTGATTTTGTCTATTTTTGTCTAGTTTTGTTTTGTCTACTTTTGTCTACTTTTGTCTAGTTTTGTTTTGTCTGTTTTTGTCAACTTTTGTGATTTTGTCTACTTTTTTCTGACTTTGTCTACTTTTGTCTAGTTTTTTGTTTTGTCTGATTTTGTCTACTTTTATCTACTTTTGTTTTGTGTGATTTTGTCTACTTTTGTCTGATTTTGTCTAGTTTTTTGTCTGATTTTGTCTAATTTTGTTTAGTTTTGTCTCATTTTGTTTAGTTTTGTCTATTTTTGTTTAGTTTTGTCTCCTTTTGTTTAGTTTTGTCTAGTTTTGTTTTGTCTCGGTTTGTTTAGTTTTGTCTAGATTTGTTTAGTTTTGTCCTATTTTGTCTAGTTTTGTTTAGTTTTGTCTAATTTCTTTTTGTCTGATTTTGTCTACTTTTGTCCACTGTTGTCTGATTTTGTCTAGTTTTTATGTCTAGTTTTGTTTGTCAGATTTTGTCTACTTTTGTGTAGTTTTGTTTTGTCAGATTTTGTCTACTTTTGTCTAGTTTTGTTTTTTCAGATTATTCTATTTTTGTCTGGTTTTGTTTTGTCTTATTTTATCTACCTTTGTCTAGTTTTGTTTAGTTTTTTCTCGTTTTGTTTAGTTTTGTCTGATTTTGTCTAGTTTTGTTTTGTCTGATTTTGTCTATTTGTGTTTAGTTTTGTCTCTTTTTTGTTTAGTTTTGTCTGATTTTGTCTATTTTTGTTTAGTTTTGTCTAGTTTTGTTTTGTCTAGGTTTGTTTAGTTTTGTCTAGATTTGTTTAGTTTTGTCTAGTTTTATCCGATTTTGTCTATTTTTGTCTAGTTTTGTTTTGTCAGATTTTGTCTACTTGTTTTGTCTGATTTTGTCTAGTTGCGTTTTGTCAGATTTTGTCTATTTTTGTCCAGTTTTGTTTTGTCAGATTTTGTCTAGTTTTGTTTAGTTTTGTTTTGTCAGATTTTGTCTACTTTTGTCTAGTTTTGTTTTGTCTGATTTTGTCTATTTTTGTCTAGTTTTGTTTTGTCTAATTTTGTTTAGTTTTGTCTCATTTTGTCTATTTTTGTTTAGTTTTGTCTAGATTTGTTTAGTGTTGTCTAGTTTTGTCCGATTTTGTCTAGTTTTGTTTAGTTTTGTCTAGATTTGTTTAGTTTTGTGCGATTTTGTCTAGTTTTTTTGTCTAGTTTTGTTCGTCAGATTTTGTCTACTTTTGTCTAGATTTGTGTTGTCAGATTTTGTGTACTTTTGTTTTGTCTGACTTTTTCTACTTTTGTCTAGTTTTGTCTAGTATTGTTTTGTCTGATTTTATCTACCCTTATCTATTTTTGTTTAGTTTTGTCTCGTTTTGTTTAGTTTTGTCTGATTTTGTCTAGTTTTGTATAGTTTTGTTTTGTCTAGGTATGTTTAGTTTTGTCTAGATTTGTTTAGTTTTGTCTAGTTTTATCAGATTTTGTCTACTTTTGTCTAGTTTTGTTTAGTTTTGTCTAATTTCGTTTTGTCTGATTTTGTCTATTTTTGTCTAGTTTTGTTTTGTCTACTTTTGTCTAGTTTTGTTTTGTCTGTTTTTGTCAACTTTTGTGATTTTGTCTACTTTCTGTCTGATTTTGTCTACTTTTTTCTGACTTTGTCTACTTTTGTCTAGTTTTTTGTTTTGTCTGATTTTGTCTACTTTATCTACTTTTGTTTTGTGTGATTTTGTCTACTTTTGTCTGATTTTGTCTAGTTTTTTGTCTGATTTTGTCTACTTTTGTCTGATTTTGTCTCATTTTGTTTAGTTTTGTCTATTTTTGTTTAGTTTTGTCTCATTTTGTTTAGTTTTGTCTATTTTTGTTTAGTTTTGTCTTGTTTTGTCTAGGTTTGTTTAGTTTTGTCTAAATTTGTTTAGTTTTGTCTAGTTTTGTCCGATTATGTCTACTTTTGTCTAGTTTTGTTTTGTCTAGTTTTGTTTGTCTAATTTTGTCTAGATTTGTCAGATTTTGTCTACTTGTTTTGTCTGATTTTGTCTACTTTTGTCTAGTTTAGTTTTGTCTGATTTTGTCTACTTTTGTGTAGTTTTGTCCAATTTCGTTTTGTCTGATTTTGTCTACTTTTGTCTAGTTTTGTCTGATTTTGTCTACTTTTGTCTAGATTTGTTTTGTCTAGTTTTGTTTGTCTGATTTTGTCTACTTTTGTCTAGTTTTGTTTTGAAACATTTTTTCTACTTTTGTTTTGTATGATTTTGTCTAGTTTTGTTTAATTTTGTCTCATTTTGTTTAGTTTTGTCTGATTTTGTCTATTTTTTTTAGTTTTGTCTAGTTTTGTTTTGTCTCGGTTTGTTTAGTTTTGTCTAGATTTGTTTAGTTTTGTCTAATTTTGTCCAATTTTGTCTAGTTTTGTTTAGTTTTGTTTAGATTTGTTTAGTTTTGTCCTATTTTGTCTAGTTTTGTTCAGTTTTGTTTAATTTCTTTTTGTCTGATTTTGTCTACTTTTGTCTGATTTTGTCTAGTTTTTTTGTCTAGTTTTGTTTGTCCGATTTTGTCTACTTTTGTCTGGTTTTGTTTAGTTTTGTCTAGATTTGTTTAGTTTTGTCTGATTTTCTCTACTTTTTTCTGACTTGTCTACTTTTGTCTAGTTTTTTGTTTTGTCTGATTTTGTCTACTTTTATCTACTTTTGTTTTGTCTGATTTTGTCTACTTTTGTCTGATTTTTTTGTCTAGTTTTTGTCTAATTTTGTTTAGTTTTGTCTCATTTTGTTTAGTTTTGTCTATTTTTGTTTAGTTTTGTCTCCTTTTGTTTAGTTTTGTCTTGTTTTGTTTTGTCTAGGTTTGTTTAGTTTTGTCTTAATTTGTTTAGTTTTGTCTAGTTTTGTTTTGTCTAGTTTTGTTTGTCTAATTTTGTCTAGATTTGTCAGATTTTGTCTACTTGTGTTTTGTCTGATTTTGTCTACTTTTGTCTAGTTTAGTTTTGTCTGATTTTGTCTACTTTTGTGTAGTTTTGTCTAATTTCGTTTTGTCTGTTTTTATCTACTTTTGTCTAGTTTTGTCTGATTTTGTCTACTTTTGTCTATTTTTGTTTTGTCTAGTTTTGTTTTTCTGATTTTGTCTACTTTTGTCTAGTTTTGTTTTGTCTGATTTTGTCTAGTTTTGTTTAATTTTGTCTCATTTTGTTTAGTTTTGTCTGATTTTGTCTATTTTTGTTTAGTTTTGTCTAGTTTTGTTTTGTCTCGGTTTGTTTAGTTTTGTCTAGATTTGTTTAGTTTTGTCTAGTTTTGTCCAATTTTGTCTACTTTTGTCTGATTTTGTCTAGTTTTTTGTCTAGTTTTGTTTGTCTGATTTTGTCTACTTTTGTCTAGTTTTGTTTTGTCTGATTTTGTCTACTTTTGTCTAGTTTTGTTTTGTCAGATTTTGTCTACTTTTGTTTTGGCTGATTTTGTCTACTTTTGTCTACTTTTGTTTTGTCTGATTCTGTCTACTTTTGTCTAGTTTTGTTTAGTTTTGTCTTGTTTTGTTTAGTTTTGTCTGATTTTGTCTATTTTTGTTTAGTTTTGTTTTGTCTAGGTTTGTTTAGTTTTGTCTGATTTTGTCTACTTTTGTGTAGTTTTGTTTAGTTTTGTCTGATTTTGTCTATTTTTGTTTAGTTTTGTCTACTTTTGTCTAGTTTTGTCTGGTTTTGTCTAGTTTTGTCTAATTTCGTTTTGTCTGATTTTGTCTACTTTTGTCTAGTTTTGTTTAGTTTTGTCCGATTTTGTCTAGTTTTGTCTAAATTCTTTTTTCTGATTTTGTCTACTTTTGTCTAGTTCTGTCTGATTTTGTCTACTTTTGTCTATTTTTGTTTTGTCTAGTTTTGTTTGTCTGATTTTGTCTACTTCTGTCTAGTTTTGTTTTGTCTGATTTTGTCTACTTTTGTCTAGTTTTGTTTATTTTTGTCTCATTTTGTTTAGTTTTGTCTGATTTTGTCTATTTTTGTTTAGTTTTGTCTAGTTTTGTCCGATTTTGTCTAATTTTGTCTGGTTTTGTTTAGTTTTGTCTAGATTTGTTTAGTTTTGTCCGATTTTGTCTAGTTTTGTCTAATTTCTTTTTGTCTTATTTTTGTCTTTTGTCTAGTTTTTTGTTTTGTCTGATTTTGTCTGCTTTTGTCTGATTTTGTCTAGTTTTTTGTCTTATTTTGTCTAATTTTGTTTAACATTAACATAACATTTTACATTTACATTTAGTCATTTAGCAGACGCTTTTATCCAAAGCGACTTACAAATGAGGAAAAGGAAGCAATTTACACAACTTTAAGAGCAGCAGTAAACAAGTGCTATAGACAAGTATCAGGTGTGTAAAGTCTAAGAAGCTAAGCATTAGTAAATTTATTTTATTTTATTTTTATTTATTTTTTTGAGAGAGAGAGAGAGAGAGTACAGTTAGTGGTATAGCCGGAGAGGCAGTTAAGATTAGGAAGGAAATTGGAGACTAAACAGTTGAGTTTTTAGTCGTTTCTTGAAGACAGCAAGTGACTCTGCTGTTCTGATGTAGTTAGGGAGTTCATTCCACCAACTGGGCAGATTGAATGTGAGAGTTCGGGAAAGTGATTTCTTCCCTTTTAGGGATGGAACAACGAGGCGATGTTCATTCACAGAACGCAAGTTTCTGGAGGGCACATATATCTGCAGAAGTGAGAGCAGATACGAAGGAGCAAAGCCAGAGGTCGCTTAGTAAGCAAACATCAGAGCTTTGAATTTGATGCGAGCAGCAACTGGCAGCCAGTGCAAACGGGTGAGTAGCGGAGTTACATGTGTTCTTTTGGGTTCATCAAAGACCACTCGTGCTGCTGCGTTCTGAAGCAGCTGAAGAGGTTTGATAGAATTAGCTGGAAGCCTGGCTAGTAGAGAGTTGCAATAGTCAAGTTTGGAGAGAACAAGAGCTTGAACAATGAGTTGAGCTGTATGTTCAGATAGGAAGAGTCGGACCTTTCTGATGTTATAAAGTGCGAATCTGCAAGATCGAGCAGTTCTAGAAATGTGGTCAGAGAAGTTTAGTTGGTCATAAATCGTTACTCCAAGGCTTTTTACCATTTTGGATGCAGTAATGGTTGCCCCATCCATCTGGATTGAAAAGTTATGGTGTAGAGTCGGGTTGGCAGAAACTTCAAGCATTTCCGTTTTCGCAAGGTTAAACTGAAGATGATGATCTTTCATCAAGTGTGAAATGTCTGACAGGCAGGCTGAAATGCGAGCTGGAACCGAGGGATCATCAGGGTGAGGTATAGCTGAGTATCATCATAATAATAAAAATAATAATATTTTAAATATTTCTTATCAAAAGATTTTAAATATTGAGTAAAAACAAGCAAGCTTTACTTATATGCATACACTTTTTTCCAAAATAACCTTTAAAAAAAAAATAAAAATTAAACAATTCGAACAAATGTTTTAAAAACTATAATAAACGTCGATGGTCGATGTCCATGGAGCATGTTTACACACTTTTCAGGATTTTTAGTTTTTCGCCAAATTCTCTCAGCAGCCCGAAGTTTTGAGCGATGCTCACAGAGAACATCAGAGAGCCAGGGTGCAAGAGGACTGGCACGGGCTGGCCTGGATGTAAGAGGACATAGTCTGTCTAGACATGATGCTAGCGTGGAGCAGAGTGTATCAGTGGCGCTGTTCGTATCAAGTGCAGAGAGTTTGCAAGATGGAGGAAGAGAGTTTGAAAGAATGGTGGATAGTCTATTGGGTGAGAGAAAGCGTAGGTTTCTGCGAAAGGCAACCAGAGTTTAGAGGGCACTCTAGAGGGCACATATGTGTACGTGTATGTTTTTGCAACTATTTTCGTTAAGATGACACTCAATTTTGCCATAACATGCTTCGAAGCACGAAGAGGGTGCAAGTAAGTTACCTTCCACGTAAACACCGGACTCTCTTAAAAGAATGACCAGGCTGGAATTCGACTCACACATGCAAAGCACAACAGATTAGCAGTCCATCGCCTTAACCACTCAGCCACCTCGCCGCGCATATAGGTGCTCTCTTAATGGAGGCTGGACTATGGCATATACGTATGTTTTTGCAGCTATTTTCGCTAAGTATTACATACAATTTTGCCATAAACATCCTTTAAGACGCTGAGAGGTGCAAGTAAGAAACCTTAGACAGAAGCAGTTGCCTCTCTCAAAACAGTGAAACTGTGAGGATGGGATTTAAACCAGAACTTGCAGAGTACAACATACTAACCTAAGCACTCGGCCACCTCGTCACGTGTAAGCACAGCGTTGTGCTAGAGAAAGGATTACTTTTTGGGACTCGAATGGATGTTCTTACAGAAAAGATGAAGATAAAGGTTGTCATAAGGAGCTTTATCAGTAGCTCTGATCAGTGCCCCAGAGTTAAGGCTGATTTATACCTCGGCGTCAAGCTCACGCGTATGCTACGGCGCAGCCTACATGTAGTTGCATAGCACCTCGCTGTGGCCGTCGGCGACATTGACGCGCACCTCTCAAAAAATGTAACGCGTACGCGTAGCTCTGAGATTGGTCGACTTGGTAGCGCTGACGAGTGTGGGCGGAGGTGAGAGCCTCACGAGCGTGAAGTGTGGAGTCCCATGAAAAAAAAAAGTGTGGAGTCCCATGAAGGAGCTCCGCATGGAGACTGTTGTTTTGTGTTTACCTTTTAATTAAAGTTGTTGCACGTCCACTGGTTCCTGCCTCAAAATGAGCGAATTTGAGCCACTTGCACATTAAGGAAGCGTTTAGAAAAAAACAAAACACCAGCGAAGAAACTCAACACAGAAAAACATAAACACCTACTGCCAGCTAGCGTTTCGGAAGTGTACTGCAGAGCAACAGAAACAGTGCGCAGAAGTATAAGTGCACGGCTACGCGCAAGGCTTGCGCCGTGGATCCCGCTGATCACTTGACACAGAAGTATAAACCAGGCTTTATTGTTCAACATTAACTGCAACAAGTTTCTTCTGGTTTTGTTGGAGAGAAACTAGACAGAATGCCTGAGTCTAAAAACGGCAGCATAGCTGACCTTGGATTTCTGTCAAAATATGGTTTCAGTGCCCTTGCATTCTTCATTACCTTACCCCATTCCCTGTACAGCCCAATAAATACATCCCAATCTCAACCCTTTTCTCTGCCGTTCAGCGTTGTGACTCCGCCCCCTTTACCAGATTATCCACAATTCTCTTCTCCCAGATTCACATAAGTAGTGTATACTTTTCTTTAAGTAAAAATGAAACAATGTATAAGTAATTATTTTTGGACAAATCAATACCCTGTTCTGCTGACACAGCATGCACTCATTGGTGCCAGAGGGCTGATTGCTGGCAGTTTAAAGTTTGATGCCACCTTGTCGTTGCATGTCCAGATTGGTACACAAAAGAGTTCGTAGCTGTTATAGCTATTTTTTCACAGAGGCAATATCGTAGCCTATGAGGTCTATCCGAGGCATGATCATTGCTGGTTGAAAACTTTACCCAATACCTCGCTGGGATGACTTGAAATACAGTCAGCTCTGGCAATTTTTGTCAGCCGGTGGCGAAGATGGCGACGCTCACAGGTGTAGTTGATTAGACCCAGCCCGCCAAGCCATACCCGACGGGAGACCGCCTTTCCGGGACGTCCCGCGCCTGGAGGTACTTGTCTGACACCGATTGTCTCTGACCTGCCGTCAGGTTTTCGGGGAAGGCGAGAAAAAGTGGACTTTTTGTCCATTCTAGTCACTGTTTTGATCAATACCTTCCCTACCTGTGTAACGTTTGATGCTGATTTTAAGTCAAGTGGAATAAGTAACTTGGTCAATCTAGGCACTGGACAACAAACTTCTGCTAAATCCTGATGTCATCTTGTAACGCCAGACAGCACGTGGCCCAGGATCATTGCCCGGTGCACGTGTTAGCAGTTGCAAGGCAGCAAAAGCAATAGTTTTTCCCTGGGTGGGCTCAAACCACCAACCTTTCGGTTAACAGCCGAACATGCTAACCGATTGCGCCACTGAGACTCAGACACCAAACCCACTGTTGTAGAAAAGCTGAACTTTGTCTCACTTGGTCTGCAGGATGAATCCAAATGAAAGCTGCCGAAAAGAGAGAGAAAGGTAATAGAAACACCCAACGTGGGGCTCAAACCCACGTCACTGAGATTAAGTGTCTCATGCTCTCCCGTCTGAGCTAGCCAGGCTTGTGAGACACTCATTCTAGTCACTGTTTTTATCAATACCTTCCCTACCTGTGTAAAGTTTAATGCTGATTTTAAGTCAACTGGAATAAGTAACTTGGCCAATAGAGGCACTGGACAACAAACTTATGCTAAATCCTGATGTCATCTTGTAACGCCAGACAGCACGTGGCCCAGGATCTATACCCAAAGCACGTGTTAGCAGTTGCAAGGCAGCAAAAGCATTCGTTCTTCCCTGGGTGGGCTCGAACCACCAAGCTTTCGGTTAACAGCCGAACACGCTAACCAATTGTGCCACTGAGACACAGACACCAAACCAACCGTTGTAGAAAAGCTGAACTTTGTCTCACTTGGTCTGCAAGAAGATACCAAATGAAAGCTGCCGAAAAGAGAGAGAGAGAAAGGTAACAGAAACACCCAACGTGAGGCACGAACCCACGTCACTGAGATTAAGTGTCTCATGCTCTCCGACTGAGCTAGCCGGGCTTGTGAGATGCTCATTCTAGTCACTGTTTTGATCAATACCTTCCCTACCTGTGTAAAGTTTGATGCTGATTTTAAGTCAACTGGAATAAGTAACTTGGCCAATATAGGCACTGGACAACAAACTTCTGCTAAATCCTGATGTCATCTTGTAACGCCAGACAGGGCTTGTGAGATGCTCATTCAAGAGAAAGTCACTGTTTTGATCAATACCTTCCCTACCTGTGTAAAGTTTAATGGTGTTTTTAAGTCAACTGGAATAAAAAAAATGGCCAATATAGGCACTGGACAACAAACTTGTGCTAAAACCTGATGTCATCTTGTAACGCCAGACAGCACGTGGCCCAGGATCTATGCCCAGTGCACGTGTTAGCAGTTGCAAGGCAGAGAAAAGCTTAATTCGTCCCTGGGTGGGCTCGAACCACCAACCTTTCGGTTAACAGCCAAACGCGCTAACCAATTGCGCCACAGAGACTTCGAGAGCAACCCAACTGTAGTAGAACTGCTGAACTTTGTCTCAATAGGTATGGTAACAGAAACGCCCAACTAGGGGCTCAAACCCACAACCCTAAGATTAAGAGTCTCAAGCTCTACCAACTGAGCTAGCCAGGCTAGCTAGATACATTCATTCTAGTCACTGTTTTGATCAATACCTTCTCTACCTGTGTAAAGTTTGATGCTGATTTTAGCAAGTGTGTATAATAACGCTGATAAAGGACATCCTTGTCTTATAGATCAGGAAATCTCAATGTAGTCTGTTAAAAATCCATTTATTTTAAAACAACTAAAAATATCTGTATAAAAACATTTGATCCACTTAATGAAATTCTCACCAAAGCCAAATTTCTGGATAAAGTCAAATAAATAGCTGTGCTCAACTCTATCAAAAGCTTTCTCTAGATCTATGCTGAATAAAAATCCTTTTTTATCTATATGTATCAGATTAAATCTCTTATACTTGTTATTGTGTCTGCTATATCTCTGCCTATTACACCATAAGCTTGATTAGTTGTGATAAGAGTGGGAACTACCTTTTTAAGTCTGTTTGCTAAAATCTTTGCTAATATCTTATAATCTGTATTAAGCATACTTAAAGGTCTATAATTTTGCAAATCATCTTTATCACCTTTATTTTTATAAATTATTTTAATCATTCCTTTCTTCATACTCTCACTCAACTCTCCTTTTTTAAAAATAGCAGTAAAAAGATCTTTTAAAATTGGAATTAAAACATCTTTAAAAGTCTTATAAAACTCGGATGATAAACCATCTAAACCAGGGCTTTTCCCATTGCTTAATTGTGTTATAGCTTCATTTATCTCATCTTCAGTTATATCACTATCACACCGTTCTTTATCCTCTTCACTTACTTTAACTTTTATTTGATTCAATAAAAAATCCTTATCTTCTTCATGAACTCCTTCTCCCTTAAACAAAATTCCATAGAAATCTTTAACTGCTCTTAAAATACTTTCTTTATCTTTGACATTTTTCCCTTTAATTGAGACATTCTTTATCAAATCGGCTTTTTGTCGTGTTTTTTCTAAATCATAAAAGAACTTTGTACTTCTTTCTCCTTCCACTGTATTTTTCATCTTGCTTCTTATTCTAGCTCCCATACATTTTCCTCTTCTACTTTTTTCAGTTTCTCTTCTAATATCACTATTCTCCTAATATCCATATTTCCTTCTGTTATCTTTTCCATTTCATTCTCCCATTCTTTGTTTAATTGTCTTTCTTTAGCTCGATTAGCTTTCTGCATTTTCTTTGAACATTCTATTGAAAATCTTTTGGCCTCTAATTTGACATTGTCCCACCACACACTTATTTCGTCATCATATAACTCATCATTTACACTATTAATAATAATATTTTCCATTTCAATTTTATAACAATCATTCTTTAAGAGCTCTGTATTAAACACCCATACACCTGGTCCTCTTTCAACTCCACTGAAATCCATCATTACATACAAAAAATCATGGTCACTACAGCTAAAAATCTTGTAAAAAACCTTTGAAATAAAAGATTCTAATCTTCTTGTACATAAAACATAGTCTAATCTACTTTGTTTTAAAACTGTATTCACCCACTGCCTTCTTGAGTATTCTCTTTTGGCTCTATTTCTCTCTCTCCATACATCTACATATTTATGTTTTTCAATCATGTATTTCAGTTCTTTTCTTCCAACATCTGCTCTATAAACCATATAATCATCTACATCTATCCTTTCTAAAACAGTATAAAAATCTCCTAAGACAATAACATTATTCCATCCACTCATTAAAACACTAAGGTTCTTAAAAAAAGTAACTCTTTCCAAGTCTTGATTTGGAGCATGGATGTTACATATTGTTATTTCTTCACCCTTATTTATAATTGTAATAGTTAAGATCCTTCCATAGTTATCTTTAAATAAAACATCAAATGAGCATCCTATTCCTCTTCTAATTAATATTGCCATGCCTTTTTTCTTATTTGGGTCATTATTATACAATATTTCCCCATCCCAACATTTTTAAAACTCATTAATAATGGTTTCATTCCATCCAGTCTCTTGTATACATATTATATCACATTTTTCTGTTAAAGCAATTACATTTTCAAACTTCACTTTAGATGACAGCCCTCTTACATTAATTGAAACCAAACATAAGTTGTTCATTAGAAATATAAAAGAAAACAAGCCATCCAAACAGAAGAAAATCCAAATTAAACAAGCCATCAATCATTTGTAGTCTTTTTTAATCTAAAATCTTAGATCAGTTCTGTCAGTTTTTAGTTTTGCTTTTGCTTCTTTTCGTAATTTCTGTTTCTTAAGCACTTGCTGAATATTGATTTGTACAGTTTTTCTGCGTCTTCTGTTTATGCTGTCTATTGTTCTGTCTTTAGTCCCAATATTTATTTCATCATTATCATCATCGCTTACCTCTTCATCAATTCTGCTTTCTGTATTTTCACCCGCTGCTCCTTGTTCTTTTTCCATGTCCTGTCCATCGTCTTTCATTAGATGTTGTGCCTCAGTCTCTACTGTATCTCCTTCATCCTCTTCACTCATAGCCTGCTCCTCTTCTTGTTCATTCAAACCATCCGCTGTTAAATCCTGTGCTTCATCCTCACTTTCTTCATTGCTTGATTTCTCCATTGGTTTATGCAGTTCCATTACTCCAGTCTCTTCCTCGTCCGATTCACATCTGCACCACAATGTTGTCTTTTTGCAGCCTTGGCACCGTGGGGCTTTACAGTCCCGCGCAAAATGCCCCTGCTCCAGACATTCTCTACACACAAATTGTGGGCAGTCTTTTTTTTATGTTCAGTGCTTCCACATAATCTGCATGTTTTTATCTGCTGATCATGTATCACTCTAAAATATTTTGGTCCTTCCTCTGTATCAAATTTGACGTTGTAAAGAAGGGTCATGACTTCTTTCGGAAATTTCACCCTGATGAACCTTGTTCCATCAGCCACAGTTGTTCCTGGATGATACCTTCATCTTAGTGGAAGAATTGGAGAAACTCCCCAGTCCACAAGCTTTTGGATGATTTCGCTATCTTGAATATAATTGGGTAAATTTAAAAAAGAAACCATTCTCTCAGTTGCACAGAGTTTTGATATCTCACAGAATTGTTGGTTAATCATGAGTCCATCCATTAAATTATCACAGTCTGTTTCATTTTCCATTGTTAGTTCATAGTCAAAGTTTGATTTTTTTCTCAGTCCAAACAATTTTCCAACTCCAGTCTTTCCTTCCACAGCCTTTATAATCATAACTACTGTGATATTTTCAGGATCTTTCACAGTCATTGTCAAAGTTGTTTCTTTTTTATATTGTCTCTGAAATCTTGCTTGACTTTTCAGTTTGTTTATCATCTCATTTCTTTGACTTGTTTGTTGGGTGTTTTCCAAACGTTCAGGAATTGCTTTACCTTTTGTTTGTTGTATTTCTCCACTTCCTCCTCTACTTGTGTCTGATCTGTTTTTCCTCCTTCTTGCCACAACAGTTGCCCATGTGTCATTATTATCGATGTCCTTGTTTGAATCTCCTGAATTGCTATCTTCAGGAGTAGCTTTGTCCGTGTTGCCATAGTCCATATTCAGTTCCTGTTCCTTTACCGGGGTGTCCATCCTTTCAAACGGTTTTAACCCCAAACAGATAAGACTGTCTGGGGTTTAACTAAAACTAAACAAAATTTATATAACTTATTTCTGTCAAAATCAAGAAAAAAACAATAAAGAAAATCAAAATGGGAGAGCCTTTCTCTCTCTACTGCCACCTCATACTTCCTTGAAAGCAGTGACTCAGTCAAACTCAAGGGGGCGTGCTCAGGGTGGTATGGCCGTAAGCGAGAGCAGCAGTCAAGAGTTGGCTATTTAAAAATAGGCGCAGCACCAGGGGCCGAGCGCCGCTCAGCTTGCCTTGAAACAGCACCGACAGAAACAATGCCCTTGGCCCCTCAATAGTTTACCTCTTTTTTTTTTTCTTCAATATATATATTTATTTATTTATTTTTTTGCCAAATGAAGGAATTCAAAAAGCTTACAGCACCTGGTATTCCCAGGCGGTCTCCCATCCAAGTACTAACCAGGCCCAACCCTGCTTTGCTTCCGAGTTCAGATGAGATCAGGCATTGCCAGGGTGGTATGGCCGTAAGCGAGAGCAGCAGTCAAGAGTTGGCTATTTAAAAATAGGCGCAGCACCAGGGGCCGAGCGCCGCTCAGCTTGCCTTGAAACAGCACCGACAGAAACAATGCCCTTGGCCCCTCAATAGTTTACCTCTTTTTTTTTTCTTCAATATATTAATTTATTTATTTTTTTGCCAAATGAAGGAATTCAAAAAGCTTACAGCACCTGGTATTCCCAGGCGGTCTCCCATCCAAGTACTAACCAGGCCCAACCCTGCTTTGCTTCCGAGTTCAGATGAGATCAGGCATTGCCAGGGTGGTATGGCCGTAAGCGAGAGCAGCAGTCAAGAGTTGGCTATTTAAAAATAGGCGCAGCACCTGGGGCCGAGCGCCGCTCAGCTTGCCTTGAAACAGCACCGACAGAAACAATGCCCTTGGCCCCTCAATAGTTTACCTCTTTTTTTTTTCTTCAATATATTTATTTATTTATTTTTTTGCCAAATGAAGGAATTCAAAAAGCTTACAGCACCTGGTATTCCCAGGCGGTCTCCCATCCAAGTACTAACCAGGCCCAACCCTGCTTTGCTTCCGAGTTCAGATGAGATTTTTTTTTTTTTTTTTTTTTTTTTTTTTTAACAATCATGACATTTATACATACAAATATTTAAAATACACAATATTTAAAAATCTCCTGGTAAGAAAACTTCAAAACCAGTCCAAGTTTGTACAACATATGGATTATTTTTTGTAATACATTTTTCAAAAATGTCCATCTTTTCATACATTTTGCAATAGTTATATATAACCATTATTTCCTCAGTCACAATCTGTTTGTACAACAAAACCAATGGAATTTCTTTTTTCTTTTGTTTCATAATATTTCTTCTTTTCCATATGGTATATCTTGCAAGAGTCAACATATAATTAAGAGCAAACACATTTTTTGTTTTCCCATTAAAACCAAATAAAAACAGTGTGTCCCATTCTTCTAAAACAATGTTTTCACCATACAAAAAAGTACATACAATTGTTTTCAACATCTTCATAAAATCACATAACTTTGTACATTTTAAAAATAGGTGTAACACACCTTCCCTTTTTTCCAAACACACCTTACACAGTTCATCTTGTGATACCCCAATCTTTTTAAAGATGATCTCTGTCATTATGCAGTTGTGTCTTAACATAAAATCAAAGTTTTCCAATGCTGGACTTTTCAAATTTAATCTTACATTTTTCCATATATTCGAAGCATCGAAGTTTTCAAATATCTTTTCCAAAAATTCTGTTGATTTAGGTTTTTTAAACACAGCATTACACAAACATGTATAAAACATCTTGATAGGACAATCATTGATACTAATCTTATCTTCATCCACTTTTAAAAACACTTTTATTTTTCTATTTTCAGTTTCTTTTTCATTCTCTTCAATAGTTTTGATCCAGTGATCTGGTAATGCTAATCTTAACTTCTTGTATTGATCTTCAATTTTTTCTTTATCATCTACATCTTCTATTTCCTCCAGTGTATCTATTATTGCTTGAGTAGGTAAAAACCCAGGTTTTATTTCATATAAAATGTCTTTTACTTGTCTAAAACCAACTGCATACCAGTTCTCATAAAACATTTGTTTTTTGCTTTTATTGTTCTGATTTAAAAACAGGGGTTGCTGTAAATAAAGTTTTCTTCCTTCAATCTCAGTGTGTATGTTATCATAAAAACATTTCCATGTTCTCAACAACTCTTTATAAAACTCAGGAATATTCTCTATCATGCGGTCTTTAAATGCCATCCATAAGAAATCATCTCCTATTTGTCCACATTTATTAATAAAATAACTCATGATGCTTTTCCACAGAATATTGTCTTCATTTAAAAACTTCTTTAATGTTTTAATTCTCATACTTTTCATTCTTATCCATGGATCTATAAGTCCTAATCCTCCCTCATCCACCTTTCCAATGATAGTGTTATATGCAATTTTAGATGGTTTATCATCCCATAAAAACTTTAAAATCATAGTTTTTATTCTCTTATACACCCACGTAGGTAGACTAACAACACTTAAAACATACCACATCTTAGATAGAAAAAGAGAATTTAAAACCAGTACTTTCCCTTTTAAAAACAATACTCTCTGCTTCCAAAAACATAATCTTTTCTCCATTTTATTTAGGAGTTCATCCCAAATTATTTCTCTAGTTTTCATTTCATCATATCCCAGCGTAATGCCTAAGATCTTTAGGTAATTGTTTTGTTCTTTAAATTCCCAATTTCCTTGTGGAGCTTCTGCTTTTCCCATCTTAATGTATTCCGTTTTTTCTTTATTTACTTTTGCTCCCGATCCTCGACAATATTTATCAAATATTTCCATAGCTTTCCCAACACTTTTCAAATCTTTTAAAAATAGAGTGGTATCATCAGCATACTGAAACATTTTCTGTTCTGTTCTATTGGTTTCTATCATAAACCCTTTAATTTCCTTGTCTTCATTTATAGCTAAGCCTAATGGTTCAGCAACTAGTGTGTATAATAATGCTGATAAAGCACATCCTTGTCTTATAGATCTGGAAATCTCAATGTAGTCTGTTAAAAATCCATTTATTTTAAAACAACTAAAAATATCTGTATAAAAACATTTGATCCACTTAATGAAATTCTCACCAAAGCCAAATTTCTGCATTAAGTCAAATAAATAGCTGTGCTCAACTCTATCAAAAGCTTTCTCTAGGTCTATGCTGAATAAAAATCATTCATCTTTTTTTTCTTTTATGTACCAGATTAAATCTCTTATACTTGTTATTGTGTCTGCTATATCTCTGCCTATTACACCATAAGCTTGATTAGTTGTGATAAGAGTGGGAACTACCTTTTTAAGTCTGTTTGCTAAAATCTTTGCTAATATCTTATAATCTGTATTAAGCATGCTTAAAGGTCTATAATTTTGCAAATCATCTTTATCACCTTTATTTTTATAAATTATTTTAATCATTCCTTTCTTCATACTCTCACTCAACTCTCCTTTTTTAAAAATAGCAGTAAAAAGATCTTTTAAAATTGGAATTAAAACATCTTTAAAAGTCTTATAAAACTCGGATGACAAACCATCTAAACCAGGGCTTTTCCCATTGCTTAATTGTGTTATAGCTTCATTTATCTCATCTTCAGTTATATCACTATCACACCGTTCTTTATCCTCTTCACTTACTTTAACTTTTATTTGATTCAATAAAAAATCCTTATCTTCTTCATGAACTCCTTCTCCCTTAAACAAAATTCCATAGAAATCTTTAACTGCTCTTAAAATACTTTCTTTATCTTTGACATTTTCCCCTTTTATTGAGACATTCTTTATCAAATCGGCTTTTTGTCGTGTTTTTTCTAAATCATAAAAGAACTTTGTACTTCTTTCTCCTTCCACTGTATTTTTCATCTTACTTCTTATTCTAGCTCCCATACATTTTTCCTCTTCTACTTTTTTCAGTTTCTCTTCTAATATCACTATTCTCCTAATATCCATATTTCCTTCTGTTATCTTTTCCATTTCATTCTCCCATTCTTTGTTTAATTGTCTTTCTTTAGCTCGATTAGCTTTCTGCATTTTCTTTGAACATTCTATTGAAAATCTTTTGGCCTCTAATTTGACATTGTCCCACCACACACTTATTTCTTCATCATATAACTCATCATTTACACTATTAATAATAATATTTTCCATTTTAATTTTATAAAAATCATTCTTTAAGAGCTCTGTATTAAACACCCATACACCTGGTCCTCTTTCAACTCCACTGAAATCCATCATTACATACAAAAAATCATGGTCACTACAGCTAAAAATCTTGTAAAAAATCTTTGAAATAAAAGATTCTAATCTTCTTGTACATAAGACATAGTCTAATCTACTTTGTTTTAAAACTGTATTCACCCACTGCCTTCTTGAGTATTCTCTTTTGGCTCTATTTCTCTCTCTCCATACATCTACATATTTATGTTTTTCAATCATGTATTTCAGTTCTTTTCTTCCAACATCTGCTCTATAAACCATATAATCATCTACATCTATCCTTTCTAAAACAGTATAAAAATCTCCTAAGACAATAACATTATTCCATCCACTCATTAAAACACTAAGGTTCTTAAAAAAAGTCACTCTTTCCAAGTCTTGATTTGGAGCATGGATGTTACATATTGTTATTTCTTCACCGTTATTTATAATTTTAATAGTTAAGATCCTTCCATAGTTATCTTTAAATAAAACATCAAATGAGCATCCTATTCCTTTTCTAATTAATATTGCCAAGCCTTTTTTCTTATTTGGGTCATTATTATACAATATTTCCCCGTCCCAACATTTTTTAAACTCATTAATAATCGTTTCATTCCATCCAGTCTCTTGTATACATATTATATCACATTTTTCTGTTAAAGCAATTACATTTTCAAACTTCACTTTAGATGACAGCCCTCTTACATTAATTGAAACCAAACATAAGTTGTTCATTAGAAATATAAAAGAAAACAAGCCATCCAAACAGAAGAAAATCCAAATTAAACAAACCATCAATCATTTGTAGTCTTTTTTATCTAAAATCTTAGATCAGTTCTGTCAGTTTTTAGTTCTGCTTTTGCTTCTTTTCGTAATTTCTGTTTCTTAAGCACTTGCTGAATATTTATTTGTACAGTTTTTCTGCGTCTTCTGTTTATGCGGTCTATTGTTCTGTCTTTAGTCCCAATATTTATTTCATCATTATCATCATCGCTTACCTCTTCCTCAATTCTGCTTTCTGTATTTTCACCCGCTGCTCCTTGTTCTTTTTCCATGTCCTGTCTATCATCTTTCATTAGATGTTGTGCCTCAGTCTCTACTGTATCTCCTTCATCCTCTTCACTCATAGCCTGCTCCTCTTCTTGTTCATTCAAACCATCCGGTGTTAATTCCTGTTCTTCATCCTCTCTTTCTTCATCGCTTGATTTCTCCGTTGGTTTATGCATTTCCATAACTCCAGTCTCTTCCTCATCCGATTCACATCTGCACCACAATGTTGTCTTTTTGCAGCCTTGGCACCGTGGGGCTTTACAGTCCCGCGCAAAATGCCCCTGCTCCAGACATTCTCTGCACACAAATTGTGGGCAGTCTTTTTTTTCATGTCCAGTGCTTCCACATAATCTGCATGTTTTTATCTGCTTATCATGTATCACTCTAAAATATTTTGGTCCTTCCTCTGTATCAAATTTGACGTTGTAAGGAAGAGTCATGACTTCTTTCGGAAATTTCACCCTGATGAACCTTGTTCCATCAGCCACAGTTGTTCCTGGATGATATCTTCTTCTTAGTGGGAGAATTGGAGAAACTCCTCAGTCCACAAGCTTTTGGATGATTTCACTATCTTGAATATAGTTGGGTAAATTTAAAAAAGAAACCATTCTCTCAGTTGCGCAGAGTTTTGATATTTCACAGAATTGTTGGTTGATCATTAGTCCATCCATTAAATGATCACAGTCCGTTTCGTTTTCCATTGTGAGTTCATAGTCAAAATTAGATTTTTTTCTCAGTCCAAACAATTTTCCAACTCCAGTCTTTCCTTCCACAGCCTTTATAATCATAACTACTGTGATATTTCCAGGATCTTTCACAGTCATTGTCAAAGTTGTTTCTTTTTTATATTGTCTCTGAAATCTAGCTTGACTTTTCAGTTAGTTTATCATCTCATTTCTTTGACTTGTTTGTTGGGTGTTTTCCAAACGTTCAGCAATTGCTTTACCTTTTGTTTGTTGTATTTCTCCACTTCCTCCTCTACTTGTGTCTGATCTGTTTTTCCTCCTTCTTGCCACAACAGTTGCCCATGTGTCATTATTGTCAATGTCCTTGTTTGAATCTCCTGAATTGCTATCTTCAGGAGTAGCTTTGTCCGTGCTGCCATAGTCGATATTCAGTTCCTGTTCCTTTGTCAAAGTGTCCATTCTTTCAAAAGGTTTTAACCCCAAACAGATAACACTGTCTGGGGTTTAACTAAAACTAAACAAAATTAATATAACTTATTTTAAGCAAAATCAAGAAAAAAACAATAAAGAAAATCAAAATGGGAGAGCCTTTCTCTCCCTACTGCCACCTCACACTTCCTTGAAAGCAGTGACTCAGTCAAACTCAAGGGGGCGTGCTCAGGGTGGTATGGCCGTAAGCGAGAGCAGCAGTCAAGAGTTAGCTATTTAAAAATAGGCGCAGCACCAGGAGCCGAGCGCAGCTCAGCTTGCATTGACACAGCACCAAGAGTAACAAGGCCCTTGTCCCCTCAATTGTTTACCTGTTTTTTGTTTTTTTTTCTGTTTCTGCTCCGGGGCACCAATAGCTCTTGCTAAGTTAAACCAGCCAAGTCACTGTACCCACTTTCCCCCGAATGGAATCAGTCCCTACCACTTAGAAGTCACCCAGCCAACTTGCAGCGTAATCTCTTTCACTTGTAAGTCTCTGAGCTGTAGCAATACCTAAGTGCTCTGATAAAACATGCATAAAAGAAACTATGGCTTTTAACCTCCTCTTGGAGAGAAGAGAGTCTCCGACCCTGGATCTCAGGGGTTCTCTGGAGGGACTGTCAGGAATCCTGTAAGAGCATCCCATCCACACAACGTCTTGCTATAAAACAAAGCAGAATGTGTGGTGACGGAACTCCAGGTTGACAGAGCCTTGTCCTTGTTTCAAATAATGTGCTAACAAGGTGCTGAACGGAGTGCCAGTGGCAAAAAGGATAACGCTTATGACTATGGATCAGAGGATTCTAGCTTAGCAATCGTAAACCCAGCCTACTTCATGCAAACGTCCCTACCAGGCCCAACCCTGCTTTTCTTCCGAGTTCAGATGAGATCAGGCATTGCCAGGGTGGTATGGCCGTAAGCGAGAGCAGCCATCAAGAGTTAGCTATTTAAAAATAGGCGCAGCACCAGGAGCCGAGCGCAGCTCAGCTTGCATTGACACAGCACTGACAGTAACAAGGCCCTTGTCCCCTCAATTGTTTACCTGTTTTTTTTTTTTTTCTGTTTCTGCTTTGGGGCACCAACAGCTCCTGCTAAGTTAAACCAGCCAAGTCACTGTACCCACTTTCCCCCGAATGGAATCAGGGAAGTGGGTACACTGACCTGGCTGGTTCCAGAGTTCAGAGAGGAATTCAGAGTTGTTGTTTTTTTGTATTTTGGGAAGTGTATTAGCTGCCAAATGAAGGAATTTAAAAAGCTTACAGGACCTGGTATTCCCAGGCGGTCTCCCATCCAAGTACCAACCAGGCCCAACCCTGCTTTGCTTCCGAGTTCAGATGAGATATATATATTTTTTTTTATTAAAATCAAATATTTACATTTTTACAAAGAAATGATCACATCACACAAAAATCACATGATACTTACAACACTCATTATTAGACTTCATATTTTTCCCATAACCAACTTAAAATGTTGTCCTTGTATTCAACCATTACGTTCCCTTTTACCATTATTTCTATAAATACATCCTCCTCTTCTTGTACTATAAAATAGTTGAATATCAATTTTACAGCCATCTCCATTCTGTTTTTAAACATACGCCATATATCCACTCTCTTCCCATCATGTTTAGCCATATTTCTCCTTATCCAAATCACATACTTAGCAATTGTTATACATAGATTAAAAGCATACATACCACATTCATTTTGACCAAATAAAGAAAAAAAAAATTCCCAGTTCTTTTGTTCATCCACATATATGTCCCCTATTAACGATTTAGCAATTTTCTTAAATTTTTCCATAATTCCTCCAACTTTTCACAATAGAAGAACAAATGTAATAAACCTTCCCCTTCCTTTATACACACCTTATATGTTATATCTTGTTCAATTCCCATTTTACACAATCTCATTTCTGTTAATATGCAATTATGTCTCAATAAATAATTACAATTTTCGAAAATTGGTTCCATATATTTCATTCTGACATTTGCCCATATTTCTTTTTCATTTAAATCCTCATATCTTTCCTTCCAGTAGTTGAATGCTATAGGTCTTATAAAAGCCTTTGATCTAAAAACAACATAAAAACTCTTAACTGTACATAAGCTCATATTGATCTTTTCTCCATTTTTTTTTCTTAAAATAGACCTCTGGTAATTCTTCCTTCTCCCGCAACTCTTTTTTTTTTTCAATTATTTCAATCCAATCTTTTGGTATTGCTTTTTTCAAATCATGATATTGTCTTTGTAATTTTGTTTTAGAAAGAACTGAAGTTTTGCCAAGACTGCCCTCATAAGTGGCAGCTCCCATATGGTCTAGCGGTCAGGATTCCTGGTTTTCACCCAGGCGGCCCGGGTTCGACTCCCGGTATGGGAAGCCTTGAGTATTTTTGCCACTGCCCTTTTTTTCCCAGCAGTCGGACTGCAGCAACTTTAAGGGGGTGGGCTTGTGTGGGACACTCATAAGCCTTCGATAGCTCAGTTGGTAGAGCGGAGGACTGTAGGTGTGTTGTTGGCAATCCTTAGGTCGCTGGTTCGACTCCGGCTTGAAGGAGGTCTTTTGCCCTTTCATGCCTGTGCAGTTCGCATATATCTTGATAGCTAGAGCTCAAAAGGAAGTTCCCTGACCGGAAATCGAACCCTGGCCGCGGCGGTGAGAGCGCCGAATCCTATCCACTAGACCACCAGGGAAGGTCCTGCAGAAGCTCGCCCTCAAGCCTAGCTGTGGGCCTCCACGCAAGTATGCTGCAGCTGCTCTGACAAAAATAAATCTAACGCTTGTAACCTCCTCCTGGAGAGGAGAAAGTCTCAGACCCTGGATCACAGTTCTTCTAGGGAGGGACTGTCACATGCACTGTAAGAGCATCCTATCGACACCACAACTTGCCATAATAACGAAGGACAGCATGTGTTGAATGAACTCCGTGTTGAATGAACTCCGTGTTAAATGAACTCCGTGTTGACTGAGCTGTGTCCTTATCACAAGTAACAGAATAAAGATGAAAAGATAAGCAGACAGGGCTAGTGGCGCAATGGATAACGCGTCTGACTACGGCTCAGAAGATTCTAGATTCGACTCCTGGCTGGCTCGCTCTGGTCTTTTTGCTTTGATGTCAGCCAGTGCACTGCAGTCGCCTTTCGCCCCCACTGGAGCTGTTCAGGTCCACTCTGGAGTGAGTCGAGTTTAAGGGGCCGCAATCACAGAGCCCGTGGGGTGCTCACCTGGTTTCAAAGGCTGCCCCAACTGCTAGATTTTTATTAACGTCTACTACAGCTACACCAATCGTAAACCCAGCCTACTTGTTGCAAAAGTCCCTATCACTTAGAAGTCACCCAGCCAACTTGCAGCGTAATCTCTTCCACTTGTAAGTCTCTGAGCTGTAGCAATACCTAAGTGCTCTGATAAAACATGCATAAAAGAAACTATGGCTTTTAACCTCCTCTTGGAGAAAAGAGAGTCTCCGACCCTGGATCTCAGGGGTTCTATGGAGGGACTGTCAGGAATCCTGTAAGAGCATCCCATCCACACAACGTCTTGCTATAAATCAAAGCAGAATGTGTGGTGACGGAACTCCAGGTTGACAGAGCCTTGTCCTTGTTTCAAACAATGTGCTAACAAGGTGCTGAACGGAGTGCCAGTGGCACAAAGGATAACGCTTATGACTATGGATCCGAGGATTCTAGCTTAACAATCGTAAACCCAGCCTACTTGATGCAAACGTCCCTACCAGGCCCAACCCTGCTTTTCTTCCGAGTTCAGATGAGATCAGGCAATGCCAGGGTGGTATGGCCGTAAGCGAGAGCAGCCTTCAAGAGTTAGCTATTTAAAAATAGGCGCAGCACCAGGAGCCGAGCGCAGCTCAGCTTGCATTGACACAGCACCGACAGTAACAAGGCCCTTGTCCCCTCAATTGTTTAACTGTTTTTTTTTTTTCTGTTTCTGCTTTGGGGCACCAACAGCTCCTGCTAAGTTAAACCAGCCAAGTCACTGTACCCACTTTCCCCCGAATGGAATCAGGGAAGTGGGTACACTGACCTGGCTGGTTCCAGAGTTCAGAGAGGAATTCAGAGTTGTTGTTTTTTTGTATTTTGGGAAGTGTATTAGCTGCCAAATGAAGGAATTTAAAAAGCTTACAGCACCTGGTATTCCCAGGCGGTCTCCCATCCAAGTACCAACCAGGCCCAACCCTGCTTTGCTTCCGAGTTCAGATGAGATATATATATATTTTTTTATTAAAATCAAATATTTACATTTTTACAAAGAAATGATCACATCACACAAAAATCACATGATACTTACAACACTCATTATTAGACTTCATATTTTTCCCATAACCAACTTAAAATGTTGTCCTTGTATTCAACCATCACGTTCCCTTTTACCATTATTTCTATAAATACATCCTCCTTTTCTTGTACTATAAAATAGTTGAATATCAATATTACAGCCATCTCCATTCTGTTTTTAAACATACGCCATATATCCACTCTCTTCCCATCATGTTTAGCCATATTTCTCCTTATCCAAATCACATACTTAGCAATTGTTATACATAGATTAAAAGCATACATACCACATTCATTTTGACCAAATAAAGAAAAAAAAAATTCCCAGTTCTTTTGTTCATCCACATATATGTCCCCTATTAACGATTTTGTCATGGATTGGTCAGGCTCTCACGACCCCCACTCACGAAGATCACCATCACCTGACTTCTAATGAGCACACAGCTGCATCACATTCACGAGCACCAGATAAAAGCACAGCACTCCAGTCGCTCATTGTCCGGGCTCGTCTCGACGAAAGCGGACAACTGAGCGACCACTCAGCGTAGTCATCCTCAGCTAAAACAAACGATTTACTTACCTGTTCTCTTTGTATTCCTCCTAGTCTTCCTGGTCCTCCCGAATCGTCCTGTCTTCCAGTCCTTCCAAGTCTGTGTCATCCTCTGTCAGCTGTATCTGGTGTGTGCTGTCCATCCTCGTGTATTCCTGTTACCCAGCCACGGAGGAAAAGACCCCAACATCATTCCTGATCCTCCTGGCTATCCTTCATGTGCTCCTTGTTGTCATTTAATAAACACCCTAACGTTTCCTTACCTCTGTCTCCTGTCCGCTTCATAACAGAAGCCCGGACCCATAACGACGACAACATGAGCACCCCCGATCACCTTCAAGAGCTGGTGGACCAGTTGAAGCGGATTCTACAGCCACCAGCTCCACTTTCCAACGCACCACCAGCACCGAGCACTTCCGCCTCCACAGTTTCTTCTTCGGCCCTTCCTTCCAGTCCCATGGCCCGACCAGCGCCCTACTCAGGCGGAGCGGGGGAGTGCAATGGTTTTCTGTTACAATGTTCCCTCATATTCGAAATGCAACCTTCTCTATATCCCACAGATAAGTCGAAGATCGCCTACATCGTATCTCTACTCTCTGGACCTGCACTTAAATGGGCTGAGACGATCTGGAACCAAGCCGGGCCGGTCATGAATTCCATCACTACCTTCACGGAGTATTTCAAAGAGGTGTTTGGACGTTCTGATGGGGAAGTAGCCGCTGGAGAGCAGCTGTATCATCTAAAGCAAGGTACTCTATCTACACAGGAATATGCTCTCCGGTTTCGCACTCTAGCAGCTGCAAGTGGATGGAATGAGAGATCGTTGTTGACCACGTACCGGCTCGGCTTGGAACCCACTCTCCGAATCCAACTGGCCACATTAGATGATACAATGGGTCTGGAGAGATTCATCCAACATTCTCTCCGATGTTCCGATCGTCTCCGTTCCTATCAACAGGACACCATCACCCCCCTCGTCTGCACTCCTCCAATCGCCTGAGTCAACAGCCTCTCCAGAACCAGAACCCATGATAATAGAGTCTGGAAGACTGACATCAGCGGAACGACAGAGGAGGCTGACCCGGGGTCTGTGTCTATACTGCGGTGTCAGTGGACACACCCGTATGGAGTGTCCCCTTCGTCCCATTCGGACTTCAGTGAGTGTATTCAGTACGAATATTGAACAATGTAAACCACTTACTACCACCGTACAAATAACTACTGCCTCTATTTCTCTCCTTGTCACAGCCCTCATCGACTCCGGGTCAGCAGGGAACTTCATCTCCCAATCCCTCTGTCGTCAACTCCACCTCCGTACTGAGGCGTCCTCGCATATATACCAGATACAACCGATAACCCAGAGCACTCGATCTTCGACCCGTATCCATCGACAATGCGAAGACATCCTTCTTCAAGTGGGGTTGTTACATCAAGAGAGGATTCAATTTCTGGTTCTGGAGGGTGCAAATATGGACATCATTCTAGGGCGCCCGTGGCTGGTGAAGCACGATCCCATCATCTCTTGGGGCACAGGAGAGATAAAGAAATGGGGATCTGGATGTACACCTGCCTGTTTTCCAAATCTCCCTCTTCAAGGTCGGAACCCCATTTCTTTGTTTGCAACATCGGTCGAGAGCCCTCCTGAGAAGCAGTCTATCCACATTCCTAAGGAGTACAGCTCCTTTCATGATGTCTTCTGCCCCAAGAGAGCTTCCCAGCTACCGCCGCATCGGCCATGGGACTGCGCGATCGACCTAGTTCCAGATGCCCAGTTGCCAAGAGGTAGGATCTACCCGCTCTCGCTTCCAGAGAATCAGGCAATGGAAGATTACATAAGGGAGGCTCTGAGTCAGGGGTACATACGTCACTCAAAATCACCAGCCGCCTCAAGCTTCTTCTTTGTGGCCAAGAAGGACGGAGGGCTGCGTCCATGCATCGACTACAGGGTCCTAAATAACGGTACAGTAAAATACCGATATCCCCTTCCTCTGGTACCAGCCGCTTTGGAACAGCTCCGAGAAGCTAAAGTCTTCACTAAATTGGACCTCCGCAGCGCGTATAATCTGATAAGAATACGTGAGGGGGACCAATGGAAGACAGCATTCGTGACCCCTACTGGCCACTATGAATATGAGGTCATGCCTTACGGTCTGGTCAACGCCCCCTCCGTATTCCAAAACTTCATTCATGAAGTCCTCCGGGAGTTTCTTCACCACTGTGTAATAGTGTACATAGATGACATCCTCATTTACTCCCGGAGTGAGGCCGAACATCGCCAACACGTTGCGGAGGTCCTACACACATTGAGAGAACATCACCTCTACCTCAAAGCGGAGAAATGCTCATTCCACCAGAAGTCGATTCATTTCTTGGGATACATCATTGACCAAACCGGTATACGTATGGATGGGAAGAAAATTGAGGCTGTTCTATCCTGGTCAGAACCCACTTCCATTAAGGAGCTCCAGAGGTTTCTTGGGTTTGCTAACTTTTATAGACGGTTTATCAAGGACTACAGCAGGATTACATCACCTCTCACTAATCTCCTCAAGGGTAAACCCAAAGGACTGGAGTGGACCAAAGAAGCAGCCGCAGCCTTCCGCCTTCTTAAGAAGGAGTTCACAAGGGCCCCACTCCTGACTCATCCTGACCCAAATCTTCCTTTCGTGG
Source organism: Danio aesculapii (assembly GCF_903798145.1). Taxonomy (NCBI): domain Eukaryota; kingdom Metazoa; phylum Chordata; class Actinopteri; order Cypriniformes; family Danionidae; genus Danio; species Danio aesculapii. Next base: position 5,918,597 of record NC_079438.1, on the reverse strand, counting down.
TGGAAGTGGACGCATCCACCACCGGCGTCGGGGCAGTATTATCTCAACATCATGATACACCGCCCCGACTGCATCCCTGTGCCTATTTCTCTCGGAAGTTGAGCCCGGCGGAGCAGAATTACAGCATAGGAGACAGGGAGCTTCTAGCAATCAAGCTAGCCTTGGAGGAGTGGCGTCACTGGTTGGAGGGAGCCAAACATCCGTTCCAGGTGATCACAGATCACAAAAACCTCCAATACATCAAAGAGGCCAAGAGACTATGTCCACGTCAAGCCAGATGGTCACTTTTCTTCTCACGTTTTGATTTCTCCATTTCCTATCGTCCAGGACCCAAGAATCTAAGAGCAGACGCTCTCTCTCGTTTACACGAGCATCACGATCATGAAGAACTCCCAACGAAGATTCTTCCCGAACACATCTCCATTTGTCCGATCACCTGGAACGCTCCTCCAGTCGTTGCCACTCCGGAAGCCCCTGCTCCGCCGGGATGCCCTCCTCATCGGCAGTTCATACCACCTGAACACCGGGTAGATCTGATCCACTCCTTACATACCTCGCTAGGCACTGGACATCCAGGGATCAACAATACTCTCTCGCTAGTATCCCAACGATTCTGGTGGCCAAACATGGCAAGGGATGTGAGGCAATATGTTCAGGGCTGTAAGGACTGTGCCCAATCCAAGAGCCCACGTCATCTACCCGCTGGAAAGCTCCATCCCTTGCCGATTCCGAACCGTCCCTGGTCACACCTAGGAGTGGACTTTATCACTGACCTCCCTTCGTCAGAAGGTAATACCTGTATTCTAGTCATAGTAGATAGATTCTCAAAGTTTGTCAAACTAATCCCTCTGAAAGGTCTTCCCACAGCCTTTGAAACTGCCGACAATATCTTTAATCAAGTCTTCAGGTCATTTGGTATTCCAGAAGATATTGTGTCGGACAGAGGTCCACAGTTCATCTCACGTCTATGGAAAGCCTTCTTCAAGCTCCTAGGTGTGGCCGTCAGCCTCTCTTCTGGATATCATCCCCAAACCAACGGGCAGACAGAGAGGAAGATTCAGGAGGTGGGACGGTTCCTGAGGACCTTCTGCAGTGGTCACCAGAACTCCTGGAGCCAGTATTTGGGCTGGGCAGAATATGCCCAAAATTCACTGCGGCAACCCTCCACCGGACTCACGCCATTCCAGTGCGTCCTGGGCTTCCAACCACCGCTCTTTCCCTGGGATGGCGAACCATCTGATGTCCCCGCAGTGGATCACTGGTTCCGGGAGAGCGAGAGAGTCTGGGACGAGGCTCATCAACATCTGCAGAGGGCAGTCCGTCGAAGCAAGGTAACCGCCGATAGGAGAAGGTCTGAAGAACCCAGATACACACCCGGACAAAAGGTGTGGCTATCCACCCGGGACATACGCATGCGACTGCCCTCTCGCAAGTTAAGTCCCCGATTTGTTGGTCCCTTCACCATCGTGGAACAGGTTAACCCCGTCACCTACAAACTACAATTACCCTCTCACTACCGTATTCACCCTACATTCCACGTATCACTCCTGAAACCCTATCACGATCCTGTTCTTCCCTCCACAGAGCCTGACCACGAAGAGGACCCCCCTCCTCCACTGCTCCTAGAAGAAGGAGCCGTCTACGCAGTGAAGGAGATCTTGCGTTCCCGACGTCGTGGTGGCCAGTTGGAGTACCTGGTGGACTGGGAAGGGTACGGCCCCGAAGAAAGGACATGGGTTCCCAGAGCTGATATTCTCGATCCTAGTCTCATGGTGGAGTTTCATGAGAGCCACCCTGAGTTCCCAGCGCCTAGAGGCAGAGGGAGACCACCACGGCGTCGGAGGTGTCGGCCCTCAGGAGCGGGCCCTGGGGAGGGGGGTACTGTCATGGATTGGTCAGGCTCTCACGACCCCCACTCACGAAGATCACCATCACCTGACTTCTAATGAGCACACAGCTGCATCACATTCACGAGCACCAGATAAAAGCACAGCACTCCAGTCGCTCATTGTCCGGGCTCGTCTCGACGAAAGCGGACAACTGAGCGACCACTCAGCGTAGTCATCCTCAGCTAAAACAAACGATTACTTACCTGTTCTCTTTGTATTCCTCCTAGTCTTCCTGGTCCTCCCGAATCGTCCTGTCTTCCAGTCCTTCCAAGTCTGTGTCATCCTCTGTCAGCTGTATCTGGTGTGTGCTGTCCATCCTCGTGTATTCCTGTTACCCAGCCACGGAGGAAAAGACCCCAACATCATTCCTGATCCTCCTGGCTATCCTTCATGTGCTCCTTGTTGTCATTTAATAAACACCCTAACGTTTCCTTACCTCTGTCTCCTGTCCGCTTCATAACAGATTTAGCAATTTTCTTAAATTTTTCCATAATTCCTCCAACTTTTCACAATAGAAGAACAAATGTAATAAACCTTCCCCTTCCTTTATACACACCTTATATGTTATATCTTGTTCAATTCCCATTTTACACAATCTCATTTCTGTTAATATGCAATTATGTCTCAATAAATAATTACAATTTTCGAAAATTGGTTCCATATATTTCATTCTGACATTTGCCCATATTTCTTTTTCATTTAAATCCTCATATCTTTCCTTCCAGTAGTTGAATGCTATAGGTCTTATAAAAGCCTTTGATCTAAAAACAACATAAAAACTCTTAACTGTACATAAGCTCATATTGATCTTTTCTCCATTTTTTTTTCTTAAAATAGACCTCTGGTAATTCTTCCTTCTCCCGCAACTCTTTTTTTTTTTCAATTATTTCAATCCAATCTTTTGGTATTGCTTTTTTCAAATCATGATATTGTCTTTGTAATTTTGTTTTAACAACTCTTTTATAACCATCCTCCACAGCATCTACAATTACTTGTAATGGTACAAATCCTTTTATCACTTCATATAATACATCTTTAACTTGTCTTAATCCTCCATCCCACCTTTCCTTAAAATATAACATTTTTCCTTCATTTAAAATATTTGGATTCAGAAAAAGTGGTTGTTCTACAATCTGAGCCCTTCCTTTTGGTATAATAAACACATTTTCTAAAAAAATTCACCCCATGATTCTAAGACCTCAACATAAAATCTTGGCAGACCTGCCATCATCCATATTTTTCATTTTCATCCATAAAACATTACATCCCATATCAAAATGTCCACATTTCTTCAAATAATAGTCTAACACACTTTTCCAAATCACATCCATTTTCCCTTCCAAAAACCTTTGAATAATCTTAATTCTTAATGTTTTCATTTTTAAAAAAGCTATCTAAAAGTCCCAGACCTCCTTCTTTTACCTCCACAATCAAAGTATTATAAGCAATTTTGGCTCTTCCATTTCCCCACACAAACTTTAAAACTACATCCTTCATTTTTTATAGTATACTTCAGGCAATGCAGTTACACTTAAGACATACCAGACCTTTGACAACATTAAAGCATTTAAGATTAATACTTTCCCAATTAACGTCAAATTTCGAGCTTTCCAAAATCTAAGTCTTTTCTCAATTCCATTTAAAACTCCCTCCCAGTTTAAATTATCTGCTTTATTAGAATCCATCCCCACCCAACTTCCCAAAATGTTTGTGTGTTGCTTTTCTTCTTTAAAGGGTATGTGTTGTGTTATTTCTTCTACTCTTCCCACCAGTGGTGTAGTCCTAAAAAAAAGGTGGTGTACTATTACCCACCCAACCCGCAAATGCTATTTTATTATTTTACCTGAACGTTTCAGCGAGACATCATTCAGACTTTGAAAAACTCACAAAATTTTCTCACAGCTGCTGTGGTCGTCAGGGGCAGGGAATGGCGCAAAATATGAACAAAAATGCACCAATTGCAACAAATTAAGATGAGAGTTAAAAAAAGCACTTGGCAGTTAAGGGATGCGAATACACGTAAATTAGGGAAGTCTAATCAGCAAAACAAGTGAGTATACTGAGGGTATACGCAATTATTGATCCTCAGAAGTCGTAATACCCAAAGAGCTAGTGGAAAAAAGTAGGCATACGGAGTATACGTGCGTATAGCCCCGACTACACCACTGCTTCCCACGCTCATGCATATACTTTTTCCAACATTAACCTTAGCTCCTGATGCTTTACAATATCGCTCTAAAATCTCCATCGTGCCTTTAATACTGTGAATATCTTCAACCAACAATGTAGTATCATCCGCGTATTGATACACAGCTTCTCTGTTGTCTTTTTTATTCTATTTGTATCACTTTAATGCTTTTATCTGATTTTATTGCCAATCCCAGAGGTTCAGCTACCAGCGTGTATAATAAAGCAGACAATGGGCATCCCTGCCTTATTGATCTTGTTGGTTGAAGACATTCTGTTAAAAGCCATTACATTTTATACATGTTAAAATATCTGTAGAAAAAAATCTGAATCCATTTCCTAAAATTTTCCCCAAATCCAAACTCTTTAAGAACTGCAAATAAAAAAATCCTGCTCTACCCTGTCAAAAGCTTTCTCTAGATCTAAACCTATAAAAAACCCTTTCTCTTTTTCTTTCATATAGTCTATTGTATCCCTTATACTTATAACCACATCTGTTATGTTTTTTCCTTGCACCCCATAAGCCTGTGTCGTTTTAATTATCTTGGGTAAAATTCTTTTTAACCTATTTGCTAAAACTTTTGCTAGAATCTTCATATCTGTATTTAACATTGTTATTGGTCTAAAATTCTTTAGATCTTTTTTGTCCCCTTTTCTGCCGTATATCATTTTTATCATTCCTATTCTCATCTTTTCACTCAATAATTCTTTAATAAAAACCTCTTCATAGATCTCTTTTAAAATCGGTACTAAAATATCTTTAAATTCTTTATAAAATTCATTTGTTATGCCATCTACACCTGGACTTTTTCTTGGCATTAATTGCTTAATAGCCACCTTTATTTCTTCTTCTTGAATTTCTTCATCACAAAATTTTTTGTCTTCTTCTGTTACCTTTGATTTGATCTGTTTTATAAAATATTCTTTCTCTTCTTCATTTGTTCCTTGTCCCTCTTTATTTAATACCTCTTTTATTAATTCAGCTCTTTGCCTATTGCTTTCCAAATTAAAGAAGAACTGTGTAGATCTTTCTCCTTCTACTGCATATTTAGCTTTACTTCTTATTATTGCACCTTTGCATTTTTCTTCTTCTATTATTTTTAACTTATCTTGTAACCTTACAATATCTTCGTTTCCCTCACCCTCTGTCCCTTTTCTTAACTCTTTATCTAGCTTCTTTCTTATTTCATTTTCTTTTTGTTTTTTCATACATTTACTATATTCTATTGAAATTTTTTTTAACCTCTCACTCAGCCATTGCTCCTCCCAGTGAATTATCTTCCATTTCATCTCGATTTCCCGCATTACTCTCTGTATTCTCAATAATTACTTTCTCAACTTCACCAATCTTTCCCAACTCTGTTTCATCCATCATTTGCCTTGCTTCCTTAACAGTCTCTGGGATTTGTGTAACATTTTCTTTCTCCATCCAACACTCACATCTTACCATCACCTTTCTGCAATCCAGGCATTTCACTGCATCGCAATCCCTTGTGAAATGTCCTTGCTCCTCACACTGAAAGCATTTAAAATCAGGACAGTCTTTAAACACATGTCCAGGACCCATACACAAGCGACAAGTTTTCACTTGACGGTCATGCATAATTCGGAAATATTGTGTTCCTTCTTCAGTATCAAATTTTGCACTGTTTGGGAGTGATATCACCTCCTTCTGGAATTTAACCCTTAAATACCTTGTACCATCTGCAATGTCTGTACCCGGATACATTCGCCTTCTGATATCAGATGCAGGTGTTACTCCCCAAAACGTTTACGTTTATCCAGAATTTCATCATCCTCAATATAAGCCGGCAAATGTATAAAAGATACAATATACTCTCTTACTTGTAAGTGTCTTACTTCACAATTCTTCCCTTTTATCATGAGTCCATCTTCCAAATCCTCGCCGTCCTCTTAACTTGGCAGAGTTATTTCACATTCCTTTTCCTTTCTTGGTCTTACAGCTAGAACCTTCCCTTTTCCTATCTTCTCAGTCAGAGCCTTTATGATGTCTTCTGCTCTAGCATCATTCACTTCTGTCATATGAACAATCACTGCTTCTTTAGTATAGATCCTTTTATTGCCCATTTGTCCGTGTCCAAAGTGTTGTCCTACTTCCAGTCCATTATCCAGTTGCCCTCTTCGTTTTCTATCCATGTCCATATTTTTACGCTTGAGTCCTTCCACATTTGCACTCATAACAGAACACAAACTTCCCAGACAGCAAAGTGCTGCTGGGAAGTGGACAAAATTATCAAAAAAAGAAAAACAAAAAAAAACTCAAACTTTTTCTGAAAAAACAAACAAACAACACAAAAATCGAGTGATCCTTTCTCACTCTCTGCCTACCACTTCCTTTGCTGCAAGTGCACTATTGCCCTCTAGCATTCCAGGGTGGTACGGCTGTAAGCGAGAGCAGTTGTCAAGAGTTAGCTATTTAAAAATAGGCGGATTCACGTCGAGGAGGCAAGAGGAGGGTTGAAAACTGGGCTTGGACAGCTTTTTCTTCATTAATATTCCTTAATTCTTCATCAGCCTTCGACTGGTCATCAGCAGTAACATGAACAGTGCACACAGAACATTATTAGCATGTTTTGCAGCAAACAAAGCACCCCATTTAATCATACACATAGCCCAGCTTTTACTCCACAAAATGTCAGCTTGCCCTTTCATGAGCTGCATCCAGTCAACCCTTGCAATGACATTCAAACCGGGGGAGCTCATTACAGTGAATACTGGGTGACAGAAGATGAGAACTCCACCACTGCAGAGTGAAATTATTGACCTCTGTTTTTTTTTTTGGTGAGGTTGTACCTTCGAACGCTTTATCCAACCTCAAAGTCAGAAAGAGATGGCATCCATACTTGACTTTTTTTTTTCGCTCACACAAAGAACTCCTCGGTCGAAAGCTTTTAATTTCTACACTTCTGTGAGAGGATGTCCGCAAGCGTTGGTAATATAGTGGTGAGCATAGCTGGCTTCTAAGTAGATTCCCAGCCAATGTATACCTTTTGGCTGCCGTAACATTACATGGCCAGGCGCCACTCTTGTGAAGATGTGCCATGACATGTGGGTAGATTAGTGCATCTTGAGATGGTTGGGAACCATATGCTGGACATGTTTTTCAGTGCAGAACCAAGACAAAGAGGGCCTTGGTTGAAAGCATTCTTTTTGAGCTCTTCTGGCACGAGACATCTGCAAGCAGTGGTGGTATAGTGGTGAGCATAGCTGCCTTCCAAATAGTTGACCCGGGTTCGATTTCCGGCCATTGCATTTCCTTTGGCTGCTGTATATATCACTTAGTCCGTTGCCACCATTGTGAAAGGCAACAGCTAAAAAGTAAAAGACAAAAAAAAGGGACTCCCTGTCAGGGAATCGAAGCCTGGGCTTCAGCGTGACAGGCAGAGATACTGTCCACTATAGTAACGAGGATCTGAAGTGTAAGAGGACCCTTAGGAGGAGTAAGAGCTCCTCTGGCAAGAGACGTCTGCAAGCGTTGGTGGTATAGTGGTGAGCATAGCTGGCTTCCAAGCAAAAGCCATTTGCACGTAGGTGTAGATCACTGTCTAGGCAATAGGTGGGACAAGTAAAATTGAAGGATGTTCCTGCAAAATGTTATGTCGTCTGTACCGAAAATAGCTGCAAATACATACTTACGTGCCATAGTCCAGCCCCCATCTGAAAAGTGGCTAAATGCATGATGAGTTGGCCGAGTGGTTGAGGCGATGGACTGCTAATCTATTGTTCTCTGGATGCATGGGTTCGAATCCCATCCTCGTCGTTCATTTAAGAGAGCCTGGTGCTTTCGTGGGAGTTATCTTACTCACACAATCTTCGTGCTTCGAAGCATGTCATGGCAAAATTGAAAGTCATCTTACCGAACATAATTGCAGAAACATACATATACAAATAATAAAAAAAATAAATTCCATCCTGGTCATTCGTTTAAGATAGCCCGGTGTTTACGTGGAAGGTAACGTACTTGCACCCTTTTCGTGCTTCGTACACCTACAGCAACCATAAAACCAACCTCACAGTAACCTGTTGTGTTTTAGCAACATCTAAACCAACCACAAGTCCAAACCCCACCTCACGGTAACCCTAAACCTTGCCTACTTGCGATGTATAGCCATGGAGCCCGGGTAGCTCAGTCGGTAGAGCATCAGACTTTTAATCTGAGGGTCCAGGGTTCAAGTCCCTGCTTGGGCGTGTAAGGCTCTTCTTGTGGAGCCACAGTTTTTGCCAGTGAGCTATCGCTTGCTGAAAGTTTCATCTGGATGCACAACACGTGTACTAGGCATGAGGACATGGAGAGCACAGGCAGTCTTGTAGTTGCGGCCGAGTGGTTAAGGTGATGCATTAGAAATCTGTTGGGGTTTTCTCGCGCTGGTTCGAGTCCTGCAGACCACGTGCTCGTCCTCTTCCTTTTTAAACTTGCAACAGTCATCAAATGTTTGCAATTCCAGCGTTACTTGGGAAAAGCGTCGTGCTGGTAGGAGGAGAAAAACAACAGCGTGCGCTCACTGAACCGAAAGGGGCAAATCAGAGGGAGGAACCTGTCGCACAGGGGCCACGATGGCTGTCCGGTAACTCGCCGTGATCGGATTGTGGTCAGTACTCTGCATTGTAGCCGCAGCAATCCCGCTTCGAATCAGGGTCATGGCAGGATTCCTTACGGTGACATTGGCATCACGCCCCCCTCTTGCCACCTGTTTTGTACAGCCCACTTTTCAGTGCACGCTGCTACTCTTAAATCTAAGCTAATGCCCCAGTGATCCGGGATAACTTAGACGGTAGATCATCAGACTTTTCATCTGACGTTCCTGGGTTCAAGTCCCTGTTTGGGCGTGTAAGCCAACTTTTGTAGAGCGTGGAGGATTCGAATTTCTACCTTCCTATCCATCTCAGCATGAATCAACCTTTCCTCATCATCTTGTTTCTCATTATTTTTATATAATTATTTGATTATCTGAATGAGTAAATAACTTTGAATTGATTTTAACTAATGAATAAGTTAACACATTGCTTAATATAAGAACGTTCAGTGCGTTTGCCTGTCTCTTTATAACTTTTTCAGGAGCCACCAAACTAAGTCAGAGGTCACGGAGGCCTTGAGTGGAGCTGAGGGCTGAGGACCGGAAGCAACTGTCTCCGTTGTTATTTCTAAGAGTTAATACTATCTAAAATGTCTTAAGGGATCTTGCTGTTTTTACGGTTAATTCTTTTAAGGTGATTCTACTTTTTATTCAAGATAGACTTTGTGTAGTAAGGATATAACTGCCTGAATGTAGATTATACCAGTTTTTAACCAGTTTTGATAAAGACGGCTGAGACTACACTCAGCCTCGGATAAGAAACAGATTATTCTTTAAGTGTGTGTGTTCTATTTGATTGTGGATCCGTTTCATAGGTCTGGAGTCAGCTCTGAACAGTCTAGTGGATGTCTGACGTTTATGCTTGAGATACTGTTCAGAATTGTACGCACGCACCCCACGTGGACATTTTCCTAGTCTATCTGTGTTTTATCCAATCAGGTTAGAACACCTATATGCATGACGCAGTTAATGACCTTATGTGAGAGTAAAATTGTTATTGATTTGTGATTGTAAGCAGAGCGGCCTAGGAAGTCATGGCGAGTGTTGAAGCTGGCTTCTGCTGATGTAACTGCAAACTATCTTCAGTAACCTTTATTTATTTATATAAATCTCTGACTCCGGCTCTTCTTCGTCTGACAGACTGATCATTCTTTGGGTTAAACTGCATACCATCCCTACAAAAGACATCTATTGCTGGTGAGCTCTTGCTTGCTCTACATGTCATCGGGCAGCACGACCAATGCGCCAGGCAAGAGCACAATGGAATGGTCAAGCTTCGTAGTCGTGGCCGAGTGGTTAAGGCGATGGATTAGAAATCCATTGAGGTCTCCCCGCGCAGGTTCGAATCCTGCCGACTATGTCCAGGCTGCGCGCAGGATTTAGTTTGCGACTTTCCTTGATTGTTTGCAACCCCAGTGTTTCTGGGGAAAAGGGATGTGCTGGTAGGCAAAAGCAACAAAAATAAAATCGCAGCGCGCGCAAACTGACTGCCCTGGGGGCCCTCCATTTTCAAAGACGTATGACAGAGAGCGAGGCTCCAGCGGCTGTCCCGTAGCTCGCCGTGATCGTATAGTGGTTAGTACTCTGCGTTGTGGCCGCAGCAACCCCGGTTCGAATCCGGGTCACTGCATGCTTTTCAAGGTGGCATTGACGTTGCACTCTGTGATGCCATCCGTAATCTCCAGCCTCCTTTTAGTGCAGGCTGTGCTAATGGCACGTCCTGAATGTTTACGTTTCCTAAAGTGTGGAAGACTAGGGATTCGATATGAGCAGCGGGTCCTTTGATGCCAGCATGCTGTGTAGGTAAGCATTGATCAAGTCACGCTTCTAAGGCATGGAAGGAATCATTTCAATGGTTAAGTCTCCATTTATTGCCACAACAACAGAAAGACCTTCTGCAGTTGTCATTGATCTTTTTAATGTCTCCCACATGACATGGAGTCCAAACTACTGTGTTTTACTGACGTCTACACCTACAACAACCATAAACCCAACCTCACAGTAACCTGTTGTGTTTTAGCAGCATCTACACCAACCACAAGTCTAAACCCCACCTCACGGTAAACTTTTGTGTACTGTACAGGTCTGCGCCGACCACAACCCTAAACCTTGCCTACGTGCGAGGCGCTGCCATGGTAGCTCAGTCGGTAGAGTATCAGACTTTTAATCTGACGGTCCGGGGTTCAAGTCCCTGCTTGGGCGTGTAAGGCTCTTCTTGTGGAGCCTCAGCTTTGCCAGTGAGCTATCGCTTGCTGAAAGTTTCATCTGGATGCACAACACGTGTACTAGGCATGAGGACATGGAGAGCACAGGCAGTCTTGTAGTTGCGGCCAAGTGGTTAAGGTGGTGCATTAGAAATTCACTGGGGTCTTCTCGCGCTGGTTCGAGTCCTGCAGACCACGTGCTCGTCCTCTTCCTTCTTAAACTTCCAACAGTCATCAAATGTTTGCAATTCCAGCGTGACTTGGGAAAAGCGTCGTGCTGGTAGGAGGAGAAAAACAACAGCGTGCGCTCACTGAACCGAAAGGGGCAAATCAGAGGGAGGAACATGCCGCACAGGGGCCACAACGACTGTCCGGTAACTCGCCATGATCGTATTGTGGTTAGTACTCTGCATTGTGGCCGCAGCAATCCTGCATTGAATCCAAGTCACGGCAGGATTCCTTACGGTGACATTGGCATCACGCCCCCCTCTTGCCACCTATTTTGTACAGCCCACTTTTTAGTGCACGCTGCATCTTTGACAGGTCACAAGCTAATCTAAGCTAATGCCCCAATGACCCCAGATAACTCAGTCGGTAGAGCGTCAGACTTCCCATCTGACGATCCAAGGTTCAAGTCCCTGTTTGGGCGTGTAAGCCAACTTTTGTAGAGCGTGGAGGATTCTGATTTATACCTTCCTATCCATCTCAGCATGAATCAACGTTTATCCTTTCCTCATCATCTTGTTTCTCATTATTTTTATATAATTATTTGATTATTTGAATGAGTATTTAACTTTGAATTGATTTTACCTAATGAATAAGTTAACACATTGCTTAATATAAGAATGTTCAGTCTCTTTATAACTTTTTCAGGAGCCAGTGAAGTGCTGGAGGAAATTTGTGAGGTAGAAAACTAAACTAATAGTATGTGGGGATTTCAATGCTCATAGCTCATTGTGGGGAAGTACAAAAACAGATAGCAACAGGGGTATCATAGAGGAGATAATGGATGATAAACAATTAGTGTGTTTAAATGATGGAAGAGCCACAAGATATGATGTTACTCATGGTAGGGAATCAGCAATTGATCTTACTTTTGTTTTACAGCAACTGGCAGGAACGTGTGTATGGGAAGTAAGCAGTAATACAATGGACAGTGATCATTATCCAATTTGGACAAAATGAAGAAATCAAAATGTCATTTTAGAAGATAATTGGGCTATAAGATGGAAAACGAGAAAAGCTAATTGGGAACTGTTCAGTTTTAAAGCAAGCTGTAAACTAATTTAGGCCATGCTGAACACAAGTAACAATGTTGAGGAATTAAACAATATGATTACAAGCATAATACATGAGTCAGCAGAAGTAATAGGTAAAACATCAGGGGCTAGGAGAAAGAACATGGTACCATGGTGGACAGATGAGTGCAGAAGTGCAGTTAAAAATAGAAACAAAATCTTCAAAGTTGTAAAGTTAAATCATACTTTTGACAATTTAATGGAACATAAAAGAGCACAGGCAAAAACCAAGAGAAACATTAAAGAAGCCAAAAGGAAATACTGGAGAGATTATTGCAGCAATATTGGGACAGAAATACACATTAAGGAGATCTGGGGAATGATTAGAAAGATGGGAGGTGTAAGAATGGAATTTTCTCTACCGATATTAAGAAATAACGGAATTGAAGCAATTACTAATGAAGACAAAGCTGATATGCTTGCAAAAGGTTTTGTAAAGAAACATAGTTCACAGAATCTCTCACATGAGGAGCTAAATAATAGAAATAGGATAATTGAAGAAAATAAAGAAGCTTTGGCGAAATAAGATGTAGAGGAGAGCCCATTAGTAGCAAATTTCACACTGTTTGAATAAAAGAGAGCCCTGATAGGAGTTAAAAACACATCACCAGGGAAAGATGGAATAAGCTACAAAATGATTGAAGAACTCTCTGATGTAGCAGAAACCTTAATAATTGATCTTTATAATAAAATTTGGGAACAAGGACAGTTACCCAGTGTATTGAAACACTCAGTAATAGTCCCCAAAGGAAAACCTGGCAAAGATAAATCAAAAATCACAAGTTATAGACCTATAGCCTTAACATCTAACGTATGTAAACTTATGAAGAGAATGATAGCCAAAAGGTTAATGTATTATTTAGAAAGCAGGGGAATAATTACACCTTATCAGAGTGGGTTCTGCAATGGAAGAACAACAATGGATCCAGTAGTAAGTTTAGAAAATGAAATTAGAAAGGCACAAGTAAATAGAGAATCAGTCTTGGCAACCTTTTTCAACATAGAGAAGGCGTATGATATGCTATGGAAAGAGGGATTGTTAATTAAACTGAATAATATGGGTGTAGGTGGTAAAATGTTCAGTTGGATTAAAGATTCTTTAATGGGAAGAACTATAGAAGTTAGAATAGGGAACAGGACATCAGGCACATATTCAATAGAAAATGGCACTCCACAAGGAATTGTGTGTAGCCCAGTTCTTTTTAAAGAGCCCATATTATACATGAAATAGGGTCATACTTTGGTTGTAAGGGTCTCCAACAACAATCTAATATGCATGCAAGGTCAAAAAACACTTTGATGGTCTTATAATCTGCGTTTATTTTTACCTAATTATCCCACCGACTCCCATATGAATCGTTCAGCGATTCATTTGTTCCCAAACCCCTCCTCAGCGCGAAGCTAATCTGCGCTAATTGGACCGATGACAGCCTGCTGCGATTGGTCGACAGTGACAGGCTTCAGCACGAGACAGAGTGAAATGCCCAGCAGCGGTCATTATAGAAGTGGTCACAGTGCATATACGCTTCATAGTGTAAGGCTTTTCACACACACACACAACCCTCCTCAGAAGAACTGGGGAGATCGACACGAGTCTCCTAGCCGTCACACACTCTACATGCTCTTTTTCTCACACTCACACACACACACACACACACACATTAAGCTCCTCAGAAGAACTAGGGAGATTGACACGAGTCTCCTGTCTCCTAGCCGTCACACACTCTACCTGCTCTTTTTCTCACACACACACACACACACACACATAGCGCAGATACCCACACAAACAAACACAGAGAGAGAGAGGGAGACAGAGACAGCGCGTGTTTATTTTCGCACTCTGTTTGCACGCATATGTGACAGGATACAGATTAATCCTTACTGCTGTATGGATATCTGTTATGTTAATGTACAAATTAAACCTGATTTATCGTCCACAAACCGGGATTGAAGTGTCTTCTTTTATAATTGTTCTGACCCGCGGCTGTGCTGATGAAGTGAATCTGAAGTGAATCACTGTAATTCATTACACACGTGCACTGTTTTAAAACATTTTAAAACATTTTTTTTTTCAATTGGTCCACCATTTTTATGATGTTAAATTTGAAAAAGAAAAAAGGACTGGGTGTGTTTATATCACCCCAATATGACTGTCTATACACTATATCTACACACATGTCTGTGCAAACAGCTTGAAAAGTAGATTTTTCACCATAGGTGCCCTTTAAATCAGTGTGTTACCACCATGCTATTATTTTAATCAACCTAAACTAACAATCCACTGTTATCTCAACAACTTTGGTGAATCTAGTTGACTTGATAAAAAAATATGCTGTGATAACAAATAAAGGATATAATTTTATACAGAATAGACAAAATCAGATAAAACAAAACTAGACAAAACTTAACAAAATTAACAGAAGTAGACAAATTCAGGCAAAACTTAACTAGGCAAAACTATACAAAATTGGACAAAACAAAACTACACAAAACTAGACAAAATCAGACAAAAAAGCTAGACAAACATAGACAGAATCAGACAAAAGTAAACCAAATCGGACAAGACAAAAGTAGACAAAATCAGACAAAACAAAGGAGACAAAATAGGACAACAAAACTAAACAAACGTAGACTAAATCAGACAAAACAAAGGAGACAAAATAAGACAACAAAACTAAACAAACATAGACAAAATCAGACAAAACAAAGGAGACAAAATCAGACAAAACAAAACTAAACAAACGTAGACAAAATCTGACAAAACAAAAGTAGACAAAATCAGACAAAAGTAGACAAAACTAAATTAGACCAAACTAAACAAAACTAGACAAAACAGGAAAAAACAACACAAAACTAAACAAATCTAGACAAAACTAAACAAACCTAGACAAAACAAATCACACAAACCTAGACAAAACAATCAGAAAAAACAAAACTAGACAAAACAAAACTAGACAAAAGAAGACAAAATCAGACAAAAGTAGACAAAATCAGACAAAACGAAATTAAACAAAACTAGAAAAAAATGGACAAAACTAGACAAAACTAAACAAATCTAGACACAACTTAACAAACCTAGACAAAGCTAAACAAAAATAGACAAAATCAGACAAAACTAGACAAAATCAGACTAGACAAAAGTAGACAAAATCAGACAAAACAAAACTAGACAAAAATAGACAAAATCAGACAAAACAAAACTAGACAAAAGTAGACAAAATCAGACAAAACGCATCTAGATAAAATCAAACAAAACAAAAGTAGACAAAATCTGACAAAACAAAACTAGACAAAAGTGGACAAAATCAGACAAAACTAAACAAAATAAGACAAAACTAAACAAAAGTAGACAAAATCAGACAAAGCAAAACTAGACAAAAGAAGACAAAATCAGACAAAACAAATGTAGACAAAACCTGACAAAAGTAGACAAAATCAGACAAAACGAAATTACACAAAATCAGACAAAAGTAGACAAAATGAGACAAAACAAAAAAAGACAAAAGTAGACAAAATCAGACAAAACAAAAGTAGACTAAATCAAACAAAAGTTGATAAAAACAGACAAAACAAAAATAGACAAAAGTAGACAAAATCAGTCAAGACAAAAGTAGACAAAATCTGACAAAACAAAAGTAGACAAAATCAGACAAAATGCATCTAGACAAAATCAGACAAAACCAAAGTAGACAAAATCTGACAAAACAAAACTAGACAAAAGTAGACAAAATCAGACAAAACTGGACAAAAGTAGACAAAATCAGACAAAAAGAAATTAGATAAAACTAAACAAAACTAGACAAAATTGGACAAAACTAAACAAATCTAGACATAACTAAACAAACCTAGACAAAACAAAACTAGACAAAACTAAACAAAACTAGACAAAATCAGACAAAACTAAACAAAACGAGACAAAACTAAACAAAACTAGACAAAGGTAGATAAAATCAGACAAAACAAAACTAGACAAAAGTAGACAAAATTAGACAAAACACATCTAGACAAAATAAGACAAAACCAAAGTAGACAAAATCTGACAAAACAAAACTAGACAAAAGTAGACAAAATCAGACAAACAAAACTAGACAAAACAAAACTAGACAAAATAGACAAAAGCAGACAAAATCAGACAAAACGATATTAGACAAAACTAAACAAAACTAGACAAAAGTAGACAAATCAGACAAAACAAAATTAGACAAAACTAAACAAAACTAGACAAAAGCAGACAAAATCGGACAAAACTAGACAAAACTAAACAAATCTAGACAAAACTAAACAAACCTAGACAAAACTAAACTAAACAAAGGTAGACAAAATCAGACAAAACTAGACAAAAGTAGACAAAATCAGACAAAACGAATTTAGACAAAACTAAACAAAACTAGACAAAAGTAAACAAAATCAGACAAAACTAAACAAACCTAGACAAACAAAATTGAACAAAAATAGACAAAATCAGACAAAACGAAATTAGACAAAACTAGACAAAAGTAGACAAAATCGGATAAAACTAGACAAAACTAAACAAATCTAGACAAAACTAAACAAACCTAGACAAAACAAAACTAGACCAAAATAAACAAAAATAGACAAAATCAGACAAAACTAAACAAAACGAGACAAAACTAAACAAAAGTAGACAAAATGAGACAAAACGCATCTAGACAAAATGAGACAAAACAAAAGTACACAAAATCTGACAAAACAAAACTAGACAAAAGTAGACCAAATCAGACAAAACAAAAGTAGACAAAATCTGACAAAACAAAACTAGACAAAAGTAGACAAAATCAGACAAACAAAACTAGACAAAACAAAACTAGACAAAAGTAGACAAAATCAGACAAAACTAGACAAAAGTAGACAAAATCAGACAAAAAGAAATTAGATAAAACTAAACAAAACTAGACAAAATCGGACAATACTAAACAAATCTAGACAAAACAAAACTTGACAAAACTAGACAAAATCAGACAAAACTAAACAAAACGAGACAAAACTAGACAAAGGTGGATAAAATCAGACAAAACAAAAATAGACAAAAGTAGACAAAATCAGACAAAACACATCTAGACAAAATCAGACAAAACCAAAGTAGACAAAATCTGACAAAACAAAACTAGACAAAAGTAGACAAAATCAGACAAAACTAAACAAAACTAGACAAAAGCAGACAAAATCGGACAAAACTAGACAAAACTAAACAAATCTAGACAAAACTAAACAAACCTAGACAAAACAAAACTAAACAAAGGTAGACAAAATCAGACAAAACTAGACAAAAGTAGACAAAATCAGACAAAACGAATTTAGACAAAACTAAACAAAACTAGACAAAAGTAAACAAAATCAGACAAAACTAAACAAACCTAGACAAACAAAATTAAACGAAAATAGACAAAATCAGACAAAACGAAATTAGACAAAACTAGACAAAAGTAGACAAAATCGGATAAAACTAGACAAAACTAAACAAATCTAGACAAAACTAAACAAACCTAGACAAAACAAAACTAGACCAAAATAAACAAAAATAGACAAAATCAGACAAAACTAAACAAAACGAGACAAAACTAAACAAAAGTAGACAAAATGAGACAAAACGCATCTAGACAAAATGAGACAAAACAAAAGTACACAAAATCTGACAAAACAAAACTAGACAAAAGTAGACCAAATCAGACAAAACAAAACTAGACAAAATCAGACAAAATGCATCTAGACAAAATCAGACAAAACCAAAGTAGACAAAATCTGACAAAACAAAACTAGACAAAAGTAGACAAAATCAGACAAACAAAACTAGACAAAACAAAACTAGACAAAAGTAGACAAAATCAGACAAAACTAGACAAAAGTAGACAAAATCAGACAAAAAGAAATTAGATAAAACTAAACAAAACTAGACAAAATCGGACAATACTAAACAAATCTAGACATAACTAAACAAACCTAGAAAAAACAAAACTTGACAAAACTAGACAAAATCAGACAAAACTAAACAAAACGAGACAAAACTAGACAAAGGTGGATAAAATCAGACAAAACAAAAATAGACAAAAGTAGACAAAATCAGACAAAACACATCTAGACAAAATCAGACAAAACCAAAGTAGACAAAATCTGACAAAACAAAACTAGACAAAAGTAGACAAAATCAGACAAACAAAACTAGACAAAACAAAACTAGACAAAGTAGACAAAATCTGACAAAATTAGACAGAAGCCGACAAAATCAGACAAAACGATATTAGACAAAACTAAACAAAACTAGACAAAAGCAGACAAAATCGGACAAAACTAGACAAAACTAAACAAATCTAGACAAAACTGAACAAACATATACAAAACTAAACAAAAATAGACAAAATGAGACAAAACTAAACAAAATGAGACAAAACGACTAAATCTGACAAAACAAAGTAGACAAAATCTGACAAAGCAAAACTAGACAAAACAAAACTAGACAAAAGTAGACAAAATCAGACAAAAGTAGACAAAATCAGACAAAACGAAATTAGACAAAATTAGACAAAACTAGACAAAATCGGACAAAACTAAACAAAAATAGACAAAACGCATCTAGACAAAATCAGACAAATGCATCTAGACAAAATCAGACAAAACCAAATTAGATAAAACTAAACAAAACTAGACAAATTCGGACAAAACTGAACAAATCTAGACAAAACTAAACAAACCTAGACAAAACAAAATCGGACAAAACTAAACAAAACTAGACAAAAGTAGACAAAATCGGACAAAACTAAACAAATCTAGACAAAACTAAAACCTAGACAAAACTAAACTAGACAAAACTAAACTAGACAAAATCAGACAAAAGTAGACAAAATCTGACAAAACAAAATTAGACAAAACTAGACAAAATCGGACAAAACTAAACAAAACTAGACAAAAGTAGACAAAACGCATCTAGACAAAATGAGACAAAACACATCTAGACAAAATGAGACAAAACAAAACTAGACAAAAGTAGACCTAATCAGACAAAACAAAACTAGACAAAATCTGACAAATAAAAGCAGACAAAAGTAGACAAAATCAGACAAAATGCATCTAGACAAAATCAGACAAAACCAAATTAGATAAAACTAAACAAAACTAGACAAATTCGGACAAAATTGAACAAATCTAGACAAAACTAAACAAACCTAGACAAAACAAAATCGGACAAAACTAGACAAAAGTAGACAAAATCAGACAAAATGCATCTAGACAAAATCAGAAAAAAACAAAGTAGACAAAATCTGACAAAACAAAACTAGACAAAAGTAGACAAAATCAGACAAACAAAACTAGACAAAACAAAACTAGACAAAAGTAGACAAAATCAGACAAAACTAGACAAAATTAGACAAAATCAGACAAAAGAAATTAGATAAAACTAAACAAAACTAGACAAAATCGGACAATACTAAACAAATCTAGACATAACTAAACAAACCTAGACAAAATAAAACTTGACAAAACTAAACAAAACTAGACAAAATCAGACAAAACTAAACAAAACGAGACAAAACTAAACAAAACTAGACAAAAGTAGACAAAATCAGACAAAACACATCTAGACAAAATCAGACAAAACCAAAGTAGACAAAATCTGACAAAACAAAACTAGACAAAAGTAGACAAAATAAGACAAACAAAACTAGACAAAACAAAACTAGACAAAGTAGACAAAATCAGACAACATCCGACAAAATCAGACAAAACAATATTAGACAAAACTAGACAAAAGCAGACAAAATCGGACAAAACTAGACAAAACTAAACAAATCTAGACAAAACTGAACAAACATATACAAAACAAAACTAAACAAACATATACAAAACAAAACTAAACAAAATGAGACAAAACTAGAAAAAAATATACAAAACTAGACAAAATTAGACAAAACCAAACAAAAGTAGACAAAATCAGACAAAACAAAACTAGACAAAACTCAACAAAAGTAGACAAATCAAACTAAATAAAACTAGACAAAAGTAGACAAAAATAGACAAGACAAAACAAAACTAGACAAAACTAAACAAAAGTAGTCAAAAGTAGACAAAAGTAGACAAATCAAACAAAATAGAATTAGACAAAATCAAACAAAAGTAGACAAAATCAGACAAAACAAAACTAGACGAAAAACACAAAAGTAGACAAAACCAGACCAAACAAAACAAGACAAAACTAAACAAATGTAGACAAAATCAGTTGAAAGAAAATTAGACAAAACTAGACAAAACTAGACAAAACTACACAAAAGTAGACAAAATCAAACAAAACAAAGTAGACAAAATCAGACCAGAAAACTAGACAAAAACATACAAAACAAAACTAAACAAAATTTGACAAAATCAGACAAAACAAAACTGGACAAAAATATACAAAACAAAACTAGACAAACATAGACAAAATCGGACAAAACAACATAGACTAAATCAGACAAAAAACTAGATAAAATCAGAAAAAACAAAACTAGAAAAAATTTGACAAATCAGACAAAACAAAAGTAGATGAAATCACACAAAACAAAACTAGACAAAAGAAGACTAAACAAAACTAGACTAAATCAGACAAAAGTTGACAAAATCGGACAAAACAAACCTAGACAAAAATACACAAAATCAGACAAAAATAGACAAAATCAGACAAAACAAAATTAGACTAAATTAGATAAAACAAAACAAGAGAAAAGTAGACAAAATAAGACAAAGCAAGACTAGAGAAAAGTGGACAAAATCAGACAAAAAACTAGATAAAATCAGAAAAAAACAAAAGTTGACAAAATCAGACAAAATAAAACTAGAAAAAAATTGACAAAATCCATTTCTTTCTTTCTCTCTCTATCTCTCTGTGGCCCATTTGACCTGCTGGCGTGACTTTTTCTCTCCTCTCGGCTGTTTTATAGTGATACTTCTGGATTCAGACACAAGCACATGCCTGCAGAGTTTTCTCCACCGTATTTATGATGGATCAGCGGTGATCGCCGCTGCCGCCTGCCACTTATCAGTGTTGCTCATCTGTAAAGAGCACAGCGCGCAAGAGCCAATCGCGGGTGTGACCAATCAAAGGGGTGTAAGAGAACTAGACAAGGATCAGAAAGCGAGCAGGATATTTATATTTGTTTAAATTAATTGCTATAAATGCTCGTGTTGTTTAAAGCTACAGTTTATATATCTGACTGTTTATATTAAATGACAAGATTGTATTACAAATAGTATATAAATTTATTCATACATTTTAATACAGGAATTGCTGCTATGAAGAAAATATAAAACTGTGTATGGAAAGCATCGTCAATGCACAGAGATATCGAATTGAACCTAATCGATTGCATGATAATTGTAACCGAACTGAACCGTGAGACCAATGTAGGTTCACAGCTCTACAAACTATCATACTCAAAATGAATTTCCTTCCTAAAGTTACTTCTCTACTTCAGTATATCCCTGTAAATTTTTATTTACAATATTTAAAACAGTTTGATAATTTGCATAAGGTTGCATAGGAGTACATTGCAATAGCCAGTTGATAAAAAAGGGTTGAGACTTCCTGTGCATTTATTTCATTATTACGCCTTAGTCTGAGACATCTCGCGCACTGGTCCATCCCTCCTGAGAGAGCTTCATCTTAGTTCATAGTTGAACAAGCCATCCTACTTCCCCTTCCACCACTACAATGTCTATTTCATTTTGTAAATGTGTTATTTTTAAGCCTGATCTCAAA
Source organism: Danio aesculapii (assembly GCF_903798145.1). Lineage (NCBI taxonomy): Eukaryota > Metazoa > Chordata > Actinopteri > Cypriniformes > Danionidae > Danio > Danio aesculapii. Next base: position 5,896,679 of record NC_079438.1, on the reverse strand, counting down.
AATATAATAATTTTTACTGAAAGAATTTTAGGTGCAGGCTAGGACTGTCTCTGCCATTTGCATATAACGTCATTTTGGCTTCACAGGACATGGACCTTCAGCATGCAGTGAGACAGTTTGCTACTGAGTGTGACATGGCAGGGAAAGAAACAGCACCTCTAAGTCAGAAACCATGAAGCATGACTCCAGTTTGGCGTTGAGTTCTTACCCTAAATAGAGTATCTGCAATTTTTTTTTTCATGAGGAATGGAATGTGAGATTAAAAGATGGATCAGTGTAGTGGCAGCAGTAATGCAGTTGATGTGATTGTCTGTTGTGGTGAAGGAGCTGAGACGAAAGGCAATGTTCCCAATTTACTGCTCAGTCTAGGTTCCTACACTCACCTATGGTCATGACTGAAAGGACAAGATCTCGGATACAACCGGACACATTTTACAAAGTGTTATGACCCGCTTGTTTGAGTCGCAACATAAAAGAGAAATGAGCCAACAAAATAGCCTGAATGCAAATTATTTATTATAAAATGTAACTCATAGAACAATCAAAGCAATCAACAAATGTCTAGAGATAATAATGAAGATAAAGAACTCAGGATATAATCACAACAACGCTTAAACTACATGATACAAGTAATGCATAACAAAAATATAAGGTTAAAGAGTCAATGAGATGGCAGGTCTTGACATGAGGACGCCTGAGTAGCCACAGCGTCCTGGGGTAGCTAGCACAACAACTTTTATATACCCATTGATAAGTAATGCAGGCATCCAATCAGGATTTACCACATACTCCAATCTGGAGTCTTGGGATCATCACAGTGTATTAATATTGTAAAACTTAATACCCGTCGCTCTGCCTAAATCATCAAATATTCATCAAGTATTCTACTCAAAAAAGTAAATTTAGTAAACTAGAAAGAATCTTGAACCTAAAATTAAATAAACTTTATCAATAAAAGATGTAACACATGACAATTGAATAGGCTTTCTAAACTTGAGGCCCTGGTATACTGCAAACTAACCGTCCTGGAGCTCCACCTTCTTTGATGTGCGGCGTCTTTCCAGTGATTTGTTTCTCATTCAGGGAGCCAGACAGAGATCATTATCCAAAACAACACTAGCTACATGAATACACTGAAGAGTAAAATACAGATGTATCCGCACCTGTACAATCACTTGCAAAGAGATTTTAAGCCACAGAGGTTCTCTTTGCCAGATGTTCATGAAACTGTTCTTCTCTCAGCCGCCATCATTGTGTTTACGGTAAACGTGAGGAGCGCAACACATTTACAACCCCACCTACTGCAGTGTAGGAGTGTTGGAAAACAGTATACAGTCACTCAGCCTTTTCAAACATTATTCAGACATGACACATCCTATGCACATGAGAATGTTTTGCTGTATTCGTGTCATGTATGCAACTTTTTGTCCATGTGTTTCTTAAGCTGCACCGATTGAGCGAAACTCTGTAGACACTGATCAGATCTGTACGGTTTCTCTCCAGTGTGAATCCTCTTTTGTGTTTTTAGATGTGTTAACTGATAAAACCTCTTGTCACAGTGTGAACACTTGTACGGTCTCTCCAGTGTGAAAAGTCTGGTGCAGTTTCAATTTTAGAGCTGTAATAAAAGTCTTCTCACACTCAAGCATATATACTCTTTCACACAAGTGTGGATCTTCATGTGTTCATTAAGGTTTGCTGATCGGTTGAAACTCTTCCCACACTGAGTGCATGTGAATGGTTTCTCTCCAGTGTGGGTCTTCATTTATTAAGGTCTGAGGAGTTGCTGAAACTCATCCCACACCGAAGCTGCGGTCACACTAGAGTATGAGCATGCGAAATTCTGTTGTACGGCTGTGCAATTAATTGAAAATCTGGTTTCGGTTTCGGATTATGAAAAACAATTAATCGAGATAAACGATTATTGCATCATATACCGCCCCTTTCCAGTTGTACACGTTCGTTGCTCTGCAAAACTCAGTTCCACTTGAAAATGACTAAAAGCATGTACTGTATCGTTTGCAGCATGGGATGCGCATCATTCATAGATGTACATTTGAATCATTCATGTTTTAAAAGTGCAAAAGAGCGCATGTTGTTATGTGTGTGTGCGCGCGCGCTTAGCCTCAGAGATGAGCAGCAGGTTAAATATCTGCACATTTGTGTTAGAGTGCGGTGTTTAGTGATTATTCATATTAATCCTCATTTGTGTAATAAACAAACAAGTTGAGAATCAAAAGACATGTGAAAGAGAAACCATATCAGAGCCGCACTGTTCTTAAAGTGACAGCATGCAATATTCCTGCTGCTGACAGTTTTTATCATTAATCAAACAACAAAAGGAGAAAATCCCTCACTGCTCTTGACTGAAGGACTTTTGTAGCTAAAGTATTTTTCTTACAGTTAAGATTCTTAAAGCACAGTTTGTTTCATATTTTTATTCTATTGTATTCATTTCCCTTTCTTTTTTTACAGGGAGGAAAATAACTGTGCATATATACAGTTAATGTCAGAATTATTTGCCCTCCTGAATTATTAGCGACCCTTTCCCCGCAAGTTCTGTTTAAATGGAAAGATTTATTTTCAACCCATTTTTAAACATAACAGATTTAATAATAACTCATCTCTAATAACTGATTTCTTTTATCTTTGCTGTGATGACAGCACATTATATTTTACTAGATATTTTTCAAGATACTAGTATTCAGCTTAAAGTGACATTCAAAGGCTTAATTAGTGTAATTAGGCAAGTCATTGTATAACAGTAGTTTCTTCTCAGACAATCAAAAACATTAAAAACATTGCTTAAGGGGGCTATTAATATTGAGCTATTAAAATAGGTTTCAAAATATTTAAACCTGCTTTCATTCTAGCCGAAATAAAACAAATAAGCCTTTCTCCAGAAGAAAAAATATTATAGGAAATGCTGTGAAAAATTCCTCTGTTAAATTTGGTAAATATTTATATACAAAAAAAATTCACAGAAGGGCGAATAATTTTGACTTAACTGATAATCGTTTTGAATAATCATGAAATACAATTATGACCAAAATGATCGTGATTATGATTTTTCCCATATTCGAGCAGCCCTAGAAAAAGGGTGGGATAAAACAAGATTATTAGACATTAAAAAAAGTGAGCGATTGGTCCATATTTTAAATTTCTGTCCAGAGAGGTCATGTTTTGATCTACGACTGGTCTCACACAGTCAAGTGATGTGATTTCACAGGTCAGAGTTCATCAAGCTTGAATTTGCAATGCAGTGAACTGCGAAACTTGACACTCGAACCTGCGTTTCGCATGCGTATGAATGGACGTCTATGAGGAGAGAAGTCCAGTGTGACCGCGGCTTAGGTGCAAGTCAATGGTTTCTCTCCAGTGTGGATCCTCAAGTGTTGATTAAGGTGTGATGAGCAGTTAAAACTCTTCCCACACAGAGTGCATGTGAATGGTTTCTCTCCAGTGTGGATCCTCATGTGTTGACTAAGGTGTGATGAGCAGTTAAAACTCTTCCCACACAGAGTGCATGTGAATGGTTTCTCTCCAGTGTGGATCCTCATGTGTTGACTAAGGTGTGATGATTGACTATAACTCTTCCCACACTGAGTGCAAGTGAATGGTTTCTCTCCAGTGTGGATCCTCATGTGTAGATTAAGGGATGATGAGTGGCTGAAACTCTTCCCACACTGAGTGCATGTGAATGGTTTCTCTCCAGTGTGGATCCTCATGTGTAGATTAAGGGATGATAATTGGCTGAAACTCTTCCCACACTGAGTGCATGTGAATGGTTTCTCTCCAGTATGGATCCTTATGTGGTGATTAAGGTGTGATAATTGGCTGAAACTCTTCCCACACCGGGTGCAAGTGAATGGTTTCTCTCCAGTGTGGATCCTCATGTGTAGATTAAGGGATGATGATAGGCTGAAACTCTTCCCACACTGAGTGCACATAAATGGTTTCTCTCCAGTGTGGATCCTCATGTGGTGATTAAGGTGTGATGAGCGGCTGAAACTCTTCCCACACCGGGTGCAAGTGAATGGTTTCTCTCCCTTGTGGATCCTCATGTGTTGATTAAGAGACGATGATTGGCTGAAACTCTTCCCACACTGAGTGCATGTGAATGGTTTCTCTCCAGTGTGGATCCTCATGTGATTATTAAGGTGTGATGAGCAGCTGAAACTCTTTCCACACTGAGTGCATGTGAAATGATTCCTGTCTCTCCTTTTCAAAATACCATCAGTCTGTAAATGAATTTTTTCCTCAATTTTGACATGATGTTCCTCCTCTTTACTCCCCTCATTCTCTTCAATTAGGTCTGAAATAAATAAATAAAACATTAGTTTTCATTAAGTCTTAAAATGTCTCATTAAAAGCTGAAAAGTGAAAAGACACTGGAAATATTGGCTATACACACTGTAATTTTGATGCACATTAAATGTAAAATAAATCAGATCATATTTTGTTTGGTCCATTAACGTGTACAAATTTAAGCAGATTCAATGCATTCATTGTTATTTATCTAGTGCTTTTACAATGTAAATTGTGTCAAAGCTGCTTAACATAGAAGTTATAGTAAATTGAAACTGTCAGTCCAGTTTTCAGAGTTTCTTACATAATTGATCATAAAAGTCATTTTGGTCATATTGACAAGACACAGATTTAAACGCTGTAAATTGACTATTTTTATTCGTATATATTAATAATTTCAACAAAACGTTTTTCTAAAATTTGTTAAGCAGACAGGGTGTCATGTTAAACAGAGTAGACCATCGCTTTAGAACTCAGAATATAACTTTATTAAAGCATGCACTCATTAGCGATCTTTCTGCCTTCTGTATGAGCTTGCTCGTGCTGGCTCTGCCCCTGTTGCCTCAGCAACCCTGGACCCCGACACAGAACAGCCAATCTCAATAACCTGTTTACATATCACCACATCTCCCCTCTTTAAAGTGATGAAGCCCCCCTTTAGTAAATATATAACAAGTTCCCTTTTAGCAACATGGAATATCCGGGACACTCTGAATGTGTCTCTGTTTCGGCAAGAGATTGTGCCTTAATTTGTTTGCACAATAAACTTTCTTTGGTAGTATAGGAAATGTCTTTCTGATCTGACGTCTGATTATCAGTTGAGCTGGGCTCAGTCCCGTGGCATTGATGGGTGTAGCACGATAGCTCATTAAAGCTAGCTGTGGATCTGGCTGCCTCAACACTCTTTTTGCAATAGCAACATTCCTCTCAGCTGCACCATTAGCCTGTAGGTAGAGAGGGCTGGAGGTAGTGTGAGTGAAATTGTATGTCGTTTTAAACTCCACAAACTCAGCAGATGTAAACTGAGTAGCATTGTCAGTTATAAGTTTGTATGGGATCCCCCACCGAACGAACATAGTTTTCAGATGCTTAATCACCTGCTGGCTTGTAATAGTTTGTAGAGGTGCAATCTCAATATCATGAGAATAATAATCTAACACTATTAGAGATTTCTTACCATCTAGTTCACAGATGTAAACAGCGATCTTTTGCCATGGCCCACCAGGAAGGGTTGTAACCATCAGGGGTTCTCTCTTTTGTGTCGACTTATAGACTTGACAGAACTCGCATGTCTCTACTGTTTTTGTGATGTCTTTGGCTATTCTAGGCCACCATACAGACATATTAGCCCTCTCCCTGTACTTCATGAGGCCCTGATGACCTGTGTGAAGCAGACGAAACACTTCCGGTCTCTGTGAACCATGAACCACAATTATATCCTCATACAGCAAAAGTCCAACAATTTCCGAAAGGTGAGCTCCAGCAGCATAAAACCTGTGCAGCACACTTGTCAACTGAGATGTCTGACTGGGCCATCCTTGGCGGATGTACTTGCAAACCAACTGGAGATCTGTATCTTGGAGCGTGGCTTTCCTTACGGCATTTAACCCATCTCCACTCACCGGTTTAGTGGACAGTACTGCCTGTACAAACACTGTCAGGTCATGCTCCGTGTCAGACTCAATGAGTAATGAGTCAGAGGATTTCTAGAAAGAGTGTCTGCCACCATGAGCTGTTTGCCTGGTACATGCACTGCTTTGACATTAAATCTCATCAAACGTATCAGTAACCGTTGGCACCTTAAGGAAGCTTTGTCAACATCGTATGTGTTAATCAATGGTACAAGTGGCTTATGATCAGTCTGGAGCTCAAATTTGTCCATATCTTGCAAGTAACGTGAGAACTGTTCACATGCCCACACTCCAGCTAGGCATTCCATCTCGAATTTGTGAGTAGCGGCGTTCAGTCTCAGTTAAAGTCCTTGAACAGAAAGCAATCGGAAGTAGTCCTTCTTCTTGCTGCTGAAACAGGGCAGCACTTAGACCATAACTACTTGCGTCAACGCTGACTACTGTGGTCTTGTAGTATCATAGAACGCTAACGCTGGTGCTGTGGTCAACATGCTCTTCACTCTGTTAAACACCTACATCTGTGCCTCGCTCCAGGTCCATTTAGTGTCACCCTTAAGCCGCTCAGTCATTGGATGAAGAACTGATGAAAGACCGGGAAGGAATTTACAGATGTAATTTATCATCCCTAAGACCTGTCGCAATTTAGTCAGATTCGTAGGGCAGAGGAGCTCCGTTATAGATCTAAATTTGTTAATGTCAGGCCGGATCCCATCGTTTCCAATAATATGTCCAAAGAATTGAATTTCAGATTTTCCAAAGTGACACTTCTCTTTATTCAAATTAAGACCAGAGTCTCTGACAGAATTTAGGACTGCTTTGAGGTTGCGATCATGCTCCTCCTTGTCTCTACCAAACATCAGTATATCGTCCATCACTGCAACAGAGCCAGCATGGTTTTTGAGAAGAGTGCTCATTTCTCTCTGAAATATCTCCGGAGCGGAGGTTATTTTAAAGGGTAGACTCCGGAAACAGAAGCAGCCAACTGGTGTTATAAAAGTGGTGAGTTTTCTGCAGCTTGAATCCAATGATATCTGCCAGAATGCACTGGATGCATCTAACATGGCGAATATGCATGCACCATTTTGAAACACAGTCCTCCATGTTGACAGAATCAACTCTACTCACCAGTTTCATTTCACAGCCAGTTTTACGACTGAGGACGTTGTTAGTGTATGGGCCTGTAACAACATAAGTCCAGAAACTGACACTTTGTCCTTTCCTTTCTGTACAGGCTAAGAATTTACCAATACAGTACAATTTGCCACCGGGACTTATGATGTCAGCAGATGTTTTAGTAAGATGTAGGCAAACAGGAAGTTTTAGAAATGTTTGTTCAGACATGACTGTGATATCTGCACCAGTATCATTCTTGAAATTAATGGTAGTCCCCTGCATTGATAACTTTATATGCCGCTCATCCACGTTAGCATCATCAGAAACTGACCCCAGAAACCATGTTCCCTTAGTTTCATCATCTTGTTTGTCACTGGTCACTTCTTTTACAGTTTTTGTTTTACAAGCGACTTTGAAATGTCGTGTTTTATTACACCTTCCATGTATTTCCTCATATGCTATGTTTATTCCAACCAACCAGGTTAATTAATGTGTTGTTTTAACCCTTATAGCAGATTAAAATGATCTGTATGTGTCTGAAATGTATGATGTCTGGTATTGAACGAAAGCTAGTGACATTTGTAATACATTGGTGTAAATGAAAAACTAGTAGCACAAACAGTATTCGTCTTGTAACCTTTGATGTGATAAACTTACCACGAGAATTCTACATGCAGTCTGTTAATTATTGACCCCTTCTACAATGGTACGGGGCGTGGCCCCGCCCTTCATGGCAACTGCTCATTGGAAGACAGTGCCATGGGGATGGACCAAACCAGGTCACTTAAAAACACCCTGCATCAAAGAAACTTTTTGCATTAGCTGGCTTGCGCATGCTATTGCTTTCTGCACACGTTCGCCTGCCCGGACACCGCACCGCCACGCGATTGGGTCACCACAAATTTCCCATGCAAACCTCTTGAGTTTCGGGACCGCTGAAACCGCACAAACTTCCGACTCTCAGCAGTCCGTAACCTCGGTAACCGACAGCCGCCCACGAGCAAATCCCAAGGACGTCACAGAAGCCACCAGCCAATCAGGAGCACTGTGTTTCCCCAAGACCTGCCGGCGAGGGAAAATCGACTCCAGCAAACTCGCAAGTAACAAACAAATGTTGTCTCTTGCTGATCTGGTGCAGATTGATCTTAAGCAGTTAAAGATAAGCCAACTCTCTGCTTTTGTGGTTTCTCAGGTGTTATTCTAAGATCTTGTAAGAAGTATTAGAATTAATTTGGGACGGTTGTTCAACTCATCTTACATCCTCTGAACTACTTCTGTGTGAATGTGTGTGTGTGTGTGTGTGTGTGTGCGCATTTGTTTGTTGTTTGCTTATTACGTAGTTTCATGTACCGTAGTGTAGCTCAATAAATCTTTGTTCTCATTTTGTAAGAACTGTGTTCTAGTTTATGTGTCATTGCCTCGAGCTGTAGATCTTGTTACCTTGCTTTGAGTTAACCCAATACTGTTTTATGTTATTATCGTTGGCCACGTAAATAATATTAACAAGATTGGTAAGATACAATGTCTTCTATTTGTGGGACAAATGGTAGATAAAGTGTGAATCTTTTTATCTGATTCAATCTGACTCAATTGAGTCGAATCAATGATTCGAATCTTCAAGATCCGGTTCATTGAAATGAGCTAATAAACCCCTGATCAATCTTAAAACGTAGGTTGATCCCCTACAAAATCCATGACAGCATATAATCATGCATTTATGATTGTTGGTGTTTTCTATGACGACAGTCAACATTGTTTAATTGGTCACCACCCATGGGACGGCAAAAAGGAAATAGGTGAGAGAATAAAGGAAGAGGAGGAGAGTTGAAGAGGGCAGCATTATGTGGTGTGCAGAAGAAAGAGTTGACTGAACTGTTGCAGTGCGGGGAAACGAGTAGAGAAACTGGGTCGAGACAAATAGTGTAAACAACTGGCTGTGAGGAAAAAAAAGCAAATGTATCGAAGCAACGGAGCAAAGACCGCTCGTGATGTCTGTGAACGATTGAGTCACCTAAGTCTTCAGTGCAGTGTTTCCTGAACAAAATCAACTTATCGATTTATCTTGCTGACATGGAGTCAGCTGCCGAAAGCCTTAATTCCGCAGTCAACAGTGTCGGAGTTTCCTGTTAGGCACCCGTGGCTGCTACTCACCGGCTGGGTTTATCGATGCCCTCAACCTTTACATCCACACCTCCACATTCGCCATTCCCCTTTCATATTTCTTGACACCTCCGCTCCGTTTCATTTGAGTTATACGTGCTGAGGGTTTTGTGTTTCATTGTGATTACTGTTATATTGTTTGTTTTGAACTTCCGGTTGGAGCGGCGCCATGTAAAGACGCAAACTGTTGAGGTCCTCACGTGAAACTTAAAATTTCATTTAATACTGCTCTTATTCTAAATACTATTACCTTAAACCTACCTATGCTGGAAAATAAGTGTTTATAGGTGTCAGAGTCTAGCTGTTCTGAGCGTAATTCAACTTGAATCAGGATGAATACAGGCAAAAGCAACCATAGGCAGGCGGAATTCGCTATTAGCCTCAATGCTAGTGCTAACTCCAAAGTGCAAGCTGCATCTAAAAAAAAAAAAAAGAGACTGCTCCGGTAAGTGATTACAGTGCGGTCCTTTAAGCTATGGAAGCACTAAAGGGTGATTTGATTGCTAAAATTGTGGAAAAGGCAGTTGCACAGTCAAATTAACTTTTCAATCAAATTGACCAGTTTCGGACAGACTTACGCAATGCTGTGAAGCACATTTTTGCCCGAGTGGAAGCAACGGAGGAGCGAGTGACCGGTCTGGAGTCTGTGTTGGGTGGATACTCCGACTCTATTACTACCCAGGAAAAAGAGTTTAGTACCGTGAAAAAGGAGCTGGCTCTGCTGAGAGACCGAAGCGAGGATCTTGAGGAGAGGTATCGCCGAATAAATCTCCACATTACGGGAATTAAAGAAGGACGGGAGCATGGCAGACGCATGACGGAATTTGTAGCTGGCCTCCTGAAAGATACCCTGAACCTCAAGAAGACTCCACTTCTGGACTGGGCACACCGCACTCTACGCAACAAACCAGTGGACGACAAGGAACCGCCACGCGCCTTCGTGATTATATGCCACTACTTTTCCGAAAACGAGGATATTTTGAAGAAAGCCATGGAAATGAAGGCAATCACGACAGTACACTGGGGTGTCAAAGACAATACAAATGTTAATATCACTCTCCGGTTAACTTTTAAATTACCACTGTAGCACATGTTCGTTGTTGCCAATTCCAGTTCTCAAGTATATTTTGTCAATAATGGGTGGGGTAGCTTTGTAGTAAAACATCAAGAGCTGTTCAAATAGTTTTGTTTTATATGTGAGGTCCCACATGGTCAGCTAGTTAAGAGTGGGAGTAGCTGGAAGTGTGAGCAAGTTTACACGCAAGGTTTCAACATTGTGTTGTTTCGTGTTTATGAGTGTATGTGCGATCACCCCCCCCCCCCCTTTTTTTTTTTCTTTCCTCTCTCACCCCTACACATCCCCCTACATACAAAACCCACAGATATCTTTCGGATGCTTCTGATAAATGTTTTCGACAGCCCTCCATAAAATGGGTGAAGTAAAGACAAACTTTTCCAGTTGGAATGTGTGGGGGCTAAATCACCCAGTGAAACGAAACAAGGTGTTTGCATATCTAAAGTTAAAATATGATATTGTATATTTACAGGAGACACATCTGTTGCAAAAAGACTATTCTAAACTTAATAGAGGAGGCTACACACAGATATATCATTCTAACTTCCATAGCAAAAGTAGGGGCGTTGCTGTACTCATACATAAGAATGTACAGTTTGTTATGGAGTCAAATGTGTTGGATAAAAATGGCAGATACGTAATAATCCAAGGTTAACTTTTTAACATGTCTGTGGTCCTGGCCAATCTGTATGCTCCTAATTCGGACAATGTACAACTTTTCAGTGATTTATTTTCAATTATTCCTAGTCTCGACACACACAATTTAATTTTAGGAGGCGATTTAAATTGTGTTTTAGCACTTCAAGTAATACATTAAGTCAGCCAGCACAATGCATTAACTCCTTCCTTCAGACCTATGGTGTAAGTGACCCCTGGAGATTTAAATATCCATATTCCAAGCAATTTTCCTTCTATTCATCTGTGCATCAAACCTATTCCCTGATTGACTTCCCTTAATGTCAGAAGTAGAGTATGGTAGTATTGTTATTTCGAACACTTGTCCAGTGTCACTAAAGCTATGTTTTCCAGGCAATGTAATCCCCCAACGTACATGGTGGTTTAACTCAAGACTCTTGGCAGATGACGATTTTGTAAAATTTATTGATGCTCAAATTGATTTCTTCCTTGAGACAAGTGAATCCCCAGAGATAAGTTATAGCATCCTATGGGATACTCTGAAAGCATATATAAGCGGTCAGATAATTTCATATCAAGCTAGTGCAAATAAAAGAATGTCAAAACGGCTTACAGAGATTGTGAATAAAATTAATACAATTGATCAGCTACACTCAACATCACCTTCCGAAGAGCTCCATAAGAAAATACTTCTTCTGCAAGCGGAATACGCAGAGGATCTCCTCATAAGATCACTTTGAAAGAGACAATAAAGAACCCTACACCAGGATCACTTCCTCAATCAACCCCTCTTTTATCACACTCACCTCCTCAGAAGTCTACACCGCATTGAGTCGGATTAATGTATGTAAGGCTGCTGGACCAGACAGTATTCCTGGGCGCGTCCTTAAAGCATGTGCAGAACAGCTCGCTGGGGTATTCACAGACATTTTCAACCTGTCGCTTAACCTAGCAGCTGTGCCAACATGCTTTAAAACCACCTCTATTGTGCCAGTGCCCAAACACTCCAGCCCAACATTCCTGAATGACTACCGCCCTGTAGCACACTGTACCCACATCAGTTTGCCTACCGTGGCAACAGGAGCGCAGAAGATGCCGTCTCCATAGCACTGCACTCTGTACTCACACACCTGGACAATAAAAACACTTGCTCACAAATGCTGTTTGTTGACTTCAGCTCAGCATTCAACACTGTCATACCCTCTAAGTTAATGGTCAAACTTTGAGACCTGGATATCCACACGTGTCTCTGCAACTGGGTTGTGAACTTTCTGCCTAACAGCCCTCAGAATGTTAGATCAGGCCACATCTGCTCCACCACCGTCACACTCAACACTGGTGTACCACAGGGCTGTGTGCTGAGCCCTTTCCTCTACTTTCATTTTACCATAGACTGTAGGCCTGTGAACAGATCCAACACCATCATCAAATTTGCAGATGACACCACAGTGATTGGTCTAATCAGCAACAATGATGAGACTTCCTACAGGGAGGAGATACAGCATCTGGGCACTTGGTGCACAGACAATAATCTGCTCACTGACACCAACAAGACCAAGAAGCTCATTATGGACTTCAGGAAGGGAAGAACAGGCTCACATGATCCCATCCACATTAATGGGATGGCTGTTGAGCCTGTCTTATCCTTCAAGTTCCTGGGGACTCACATCTCAAAGGAACTTTCCTGGACAACCAACACCTCCAGCCTGGTCAAGAAGGCTCACCAGTGCCTATTTTTCTTAAGGCAACTTAAGAAGAACCAACTTTCATCAGCTGTCTTGGTAAACTTCTACCACTGCACAATAGAAAGCATCCTGACCAACTGCGTCACAGTCTGGAAGCTGCTCTGTTGCTGAGCATAAGGCACTGCAGCGGGTGGTAAAAACTGCCCAACGCATCACAAGGACCACACTGCCAGCCATTGAGGACATCCAGAAGAAACACTGTCTGCGCCGAGCACGCAGTATTCTTAAGGATTCCTCTCACCGTGCTCACAGACTGTGTTCTCTCCTGCCTTCCGGCAGGCGCTTCAGGCTCCCCTGGACAAAAACCAGCAGACTGAGGAACAGCTTTTTCAACAGAGCTGTCTCCCTTTTGAACTATGCCCCTCACTGTCTCTTTTGCCCCCAATACACCCCCACACTCCTCTAACCTATACTCCTCACAATCACTGCACTGTTTAACATTTGCACATTTAAAATTTGCACAAATCCATTGCACTATATTGCACTGATTCACTTATTTATTATTACACAACTGTACATACCCACTGCACATGGACATTTGTAATTATGTACACACCCACTGTACATATACATTTGTAATTTGTTTTATCTATCTGCACACTTCTGATTATTAATAGCAATCTGTACACATTGTAAATATTGTAAATTTCTATTCATAGCTAATACAACATGTATAAAATGTTCATAGTACATCTTTAAATATCACCATAGTTTTTCTATAACTGCACTTTGTATCCTGCACTTGCTGCTAATGCACTGCTGGTTAGACCTAAACTGCATTTCGTTGCTTCTTTTTCTGTCAAATCCAGATTCATGTATTCCAAAAGCTCTTACAATAATTTCAAAATTTGGAAATGTTTCTGGATACAAAGTCAATCTAGCAAAGAGTCTCCTTTTCCCTGTCAATGATATAGCACAGCGAACGTCCTTCCAATCATTTCCATTTTCAGTAAGTCCTGATAAATTTGTATATCTGGGTGTGAGTGTGACACGCAAATATAAGTATTTGTTCAATAATAATGTTAAAACGACATTAGACAAAGCCAAATGAGACATAACACGGTGGTCAACCCTTCCTTTATCTTTGACTGGGAAGATCAATTCCATTAAAATGAAAATACTACACAGATTTCTGTTTCTATTTCAGACCATGCCTGTTTTTATTCCCAAGTAATTTTTCAAGGAGTTGAATAATTGTATTTCTACATTTCTCTGGGATAAGAAAATTCCTTGCATAAAAAAGGAATTCTTGGAAAGAAGAGTGTGGATTGGCAATGCCAAATATTTTATGCTATTATTGGGTGGCCAATTTACACAAACTGATATTATAGTTTTCCAACATCTGTAATGATGAGGCCCCACTTTGGTTACTGATGGAACAGCACACGTCTAATCCAGTGTCACTACTTTGTGCTCTGATTCCAGTGAGTAAACAATATTCTATGAATGGATCACTCAGAATATGGCCACAAATCTAACCTCACTTTAATAATAAACAAGCCAAATATAATTAATAATAAAATGCCTTCTGCTCCCATTTTGTTAAATCTGTCATTCCCTCCCTCTCTTATAGATTAAGCATTCCAATTATGGTCTAGGAAGGGAGTTAACTGTGTTAAGGACCTGTCTAAAGATGGAATATTTATCTCATTTCAACAGTTAAGAACAGACATCGAAATTCTCCAGTCTAATTTTTTAGGTACCTTCAGGTCCGTAGTTTCGTTAAAAAACACTTCTCTCCTTCACTGAACCAACCAGAAGCATGTTGGATAGATGAATTGGTAAATATGGACCTATATCAAAGGGGTATGATGTCCATGTTATATGAAGTGATTCAAAGACCTGCATCCCCTTTCCTAAATCGTATAAAGCAAAAATGGGAAGACGAACTGGGACTAGAAATATCTGATACAGCCTGGCAATATCCCATAGAACTGGTACACTCATCTTCTGTATGTATTAGACATGGTCTTCTTCAGTTTAAGGTGCTTCATAGGCTTCACCTATCTAGGAGCAGGCTGATTTTTCTCAGGTGAAAAAAAACAAACCCGCCATCCCACAAACATTGGATATTAGAAGTGTTATCACATCTTAAACTCGAGCACCTTAAATACACTCCGAGGCTTTACAAAAAAGTTTTATGAGGTTTGGCAGCCTTTCCTATCCTACATTGAATGCTCAGGGGTTATTATATCCTAAGTGAGAGTTTATCCCTAATTTGTTTTATCTATTTTTATTTATTTAATTAATTTATTTTTATTTAACTCTTTCTCCCTTTTTCTTTATGGGGTGTGAGTATGTCTGTAGCTATGTACCATGTTAATTTGTTGTTTAATATGTGTGTTGTGGAAAAATTGAAGGTTTTTGAAAAAAGTCAATAAAACTATTTGAATAATATGAATGTAAGCAGAACTAAAAAAAAAAAATGTTTTTAGAACGAGTAATAATCCCATTAATCTAGTTACAGTACATGTCGAAGGTCTGTGAATTTAAGCTAATTATTTATTAAAGAAGGACAAGCCATTCTCGGACATCACTTTGTTCTTTGTGTGACTGAAATGTAGGCAATGGCTATGTTGATGCAGTAGGTAGTGCTGTCACCTCACAGCAAGAAGGTTTCTGGTTCGAGCCTCGGCTGGGTCAGTTGGCATTTCTTTGTGGAGTTTGCATGTTCTCCCCGTGCTCGTGTGGGTTTCCTCCGGGTGCTCCGGTTTCCCCATCAAGTTCAAAGACATGTTCTATAGGTAAATGCGGTAAGCTAAATTATCCATACTGTATGAGTGTGAATGGATGTTTCCCAGCGATGGGTTGCGGCTGAAAGGGCATCCGCTGCATAAAAATGTGCTGGATAAGTTGGCGCTTCGTTCCACTGTGGTGACCCCAAATTAATAAAGGCACTAAGCTGAAAAGAAAATTAATGAATTAATTAGCGTTTCCAGCCAATGAATCAAAGCGAACAAAATCATCACTTCCTGACTAACTGGTGCCAAATATCAACAGTAAAAACAGAATTTACTGCAGTAGAAGAAGCAACAAGAATCTTTTCTTTATTTAATAAATGACTTTCACCTCAGAGGACAATGCCAACACACTGTGAACACGTGGTGGCATTTGAAGCCATGAGAATCAGAGAACAGACGCTCTTGATACGATTCAAACGCTCTGGAGGTCATTAATAATCTAATAACTTTAATACTGAAACGTTTTAGAATGACCAAAACAACATTTCAGATGTTTTACAGTGTGCTCAGTCTGCTGGTTTGTCCATTCACACACATTTTCATCATCATATGATCTCTTATAACAAACCTTTTTTAACACACATACTGGAATTTGTTCCGTAAAAGTGCTTGCGTAGTTTACGTGAGTTTATCTTTTCTCAAAAGTTATGTGCATCATGACGTTTCAACTGATTTTTTTATGCTCATAGCCTATCCAAAATGCACATAAAAATAAGTAGCTGGAAACGTAAGGCTAAGTGAGAAATACCGCTTAATCTTTAAAAAAAAAATCGGAGGAGACCAACAGAAACTCAGAGATTAGAGAATAAAACCTGCTACTGACCAGGTTAGGTTCACAGAGCAAGTTACCACGGTAACTGACTGAGTTAAAGTTACCTCTCTTTAAGAAACAGGCTTGACTTGAAACGGAAACCCAGAGTTTCTCTCATTTCAGGGATTAAGTACTCTGAGTTTTCACTTAACCTCCTGTCTCACGTCGTCCTACAGCAACATCATATAGTTTTAGAATACTGTACAATGTTTTTATAATAATTAATTACTTTAGTGTCCATTTCATTCAGCATGTTTAAAATTGGGGGCATCCACGTATTTTGACATACTTTAAACCAGGGTTTCTGCAGGTTTCACCAAGTTAAATTTAAGACTTTTGAAGACAATTTCAAGACCATTATGAATGAAATTTTACACTAGGGCTAAAGAATTTTTCAAATGGCCCAGATAGAAAGGATTTTATTTGCCCTATCAAAAAATAAATAATAATAATAATTTTATACATTTAATAATGCAATAATAAATGAATAATAAAAAAAGTTAATATTTTAGAGATTTCTTAGCAAAAGATCTTAAATATTGTGTAAAAACAAGCAAGCTTTACTTGTATCCACACACTTTTTTCCAACATAAACTTTCTTTAAAATAAAAAAACCAATGAACAAATGCTTTAAAAGTTTTAAAAACTATAATAAACTAAATCTATGCACAACAATCTGTCCAGGTCAATGTCCTCAGCAGTAAATACATGGAGCACTTTTAAACAAATGTTATTGTAAGGAAAATAATTAAACCATTATGATAAATAGAGTTAAAATGACCGTTTTGAATAAAAAGTTGAAAGTTTTATTGAGATGGATTGTTGGTGATTGTATGGGTTTTGACCAGATTGGGCAGCAAAACATGAACAAAGGAAAATGAAGACTTGTTTAAAAAAGATTTAAAGATCTACAACACAATATTTCAGTAAAATTAAGACTTTTTAAGACCCCGTAGAAACCCTGTTTTAACACAATAGCCTGGGTAATTAGTTATTATAATAATGATGTAATTCTAACTCAGATACTATCTGTGAGAACTAGTAACAACTACTAAAAATAAGTTTAAACCCAGTAAGTTGATGAAAAAAGGGAATTGTGATCAACGTGACATATGCAAATGGAAAGTACTAAGTCAACACTATCACTGTAATAGCAGATATCTTCTATGAGAATACTGTAGGTCAAATATGCTCAGCTCAATTAAACTTTTTTTTAATATAGCGCCTGTGCTCAAGGACGCTTTATAAACAATAGAAGAACAGGAAAAGCAATAACCTTCAGAAGGTAGAGAAGACGAGAGAATAATAATACATAAAACGAATGACAAAAGACATGAGAACAAGTAACAAGAAAGAAACTCATTCCTGTCTTTCAATGAGTGCTTATGTGCATTTAGGAGAACTAGGCAGCACACTCAGGGCTGCAAGATGGATTTAATTTAGTATTCTTATTATTAAAATATATCTGAATGAGGATCAAATGACTGAGTTGGTCTTTGAGAGTGAAAACCAACCTGTTTGTTCCTGCAGATCTTCCTGTTTGACTGTGAATGTTTCTTCAATCTTCACATCTTCACTCTCCTCTTTAATAAACGCCATCTTTATAACAGTGTGGAGATCAGTCGCTTCAGCAGGAGTTTTTCTCTGTGTTTGGACACTTTATCCTGTTTAAAATGAACAAAACAATAAAAAATGTCCTGGTTAAATAAATAAAACAATGAACAGAAACAAAATAACTTCTCTTCAACACTTGCTTCAATGGTTACTTTATATGAGAGTAGAATGAACTGACATTATGCTATTTAATAAACTAAACCTTCATTAAAACACTTATTACACACATTTCTGTTGTTCAAACAATAGCCCTCACTACTGTGAGTAAAACAGTGCTACGTTGTATAAAGGGTTAAAATAATAACATCAGGTACAAAATTTAGCATTGGATAAAAATCTGAAACTTTAATCAATCGCTTTATATTAATGTAAACGCTTTAAAACAAACCTTTCTCCGGTCGAATTACAGTGCGGGACGGCGCGGCCTTGTGACGTCACACGTCACGCCAAAATAAAAGTCTTTTATGTTTAGCGTTTTTGCCACTTACTGTTGCAGTCATGACTTATTGATACATTTCTCCCTCGTTTTCCACTTTCTCACAGACACACATATATTCAGCATTTGGAGTTCAAAACCTTTATTATAAACATTTTAAGACATTTTAATTCTAAACTTTTTTTAATCCACTAAGACTAAGTGTTTAAAGCAGATAATCTCAACATTCTAAAAAGTATAACAAATAATCTGATGAGTGTTTTGAGCTGAAACTTTACACACACATTCTGTGCACACATTAACAAACATTAACAAACATTAAATAAGTGCACTTTAAGTAAAAAGTACCCATTACTACTACATGTTTTAGTTTCACTAGCTGGGTCATTATCGCTATAAAGTGCCTTTGATGTCCCACAAGATTGAATCAGTCCTATATAATGCACAATAATGAAACTCTGAGTTTTGATATAATTAGTTAAACCTTTACACACATACAGGTAGAATTATAAGTGTTTTGTTTGTTTTGAAATATGTTTTTGTCTGTTTTTGCCATATTCTTTCATTGAATAGATGTGATTTTGCCATGTCCCACACACTGCTCAGATAACTTCAGTGAGTCTAAAAATTAGGTAAATTAGATCAAATTAAAACAAAAGATTTATAAATATTCTTTTTATATTTAACAAGTTATTTGACAAAAAAAATCATTTTAATATCATTAATCATTTTGCACGTGTCCTTAAAATTGCTGTCCACCCGATCATGATGTGGTAAATGCCCCTTTAAGATGTACTCTGATGTACTCATTGGCATCCCCGTGCCCATTTTGCTTTTCTTCAGAGCAGGTTAAAATATCTGCTGTGCACACAGTAAATATCTACACTTATGTTTCCTATTTTTCCTCATGTTGTGTTTGAAAATGAATGTTGTCAAGCTTAACATGTCCACCCTGTCAGAGTGAAATATTAATTAATATAAACTTAAAAGTAAAGCTTTTAGACTGAGTACAAAGAGCTTAAATAGGGAAACACTTTACCAGCTGCAGGTGCTACATGTGTTGAATAAATGCTGTCTTTAGCCAAAAAATGTCCTCCTTGTCATTGTCCACCCTGTCACAAATCCTTCCTTGACATGGTGGACATAGGTGCATTGTTACTGACACTTTATTTTCTTTAATATTTTATTGTTAATTAGTTAATGTTTTTTATGTCACAACACTCATACACTGCAGGAGTAGATGCAATATGAGTCGTGGACAATACAAACCTTTTGGCAATATCTGTCTTAGTCTATATTTAGGATATCCTTTTAACGTCCATATAATGGAGCTCACTGACTGTTTGAAATAAAATTAAAGCCCTAAGTATTTGTACAATTATGTGAACATCTGTAATCTAATTATTTACCTTATTCTGAAGAAGAAAAAAAAACAGTATTAAGGTGTTCAACTTGAGTTGTCTCCAACATTCCCTTCACTCCTCCAATACAGTGTACAATATAAAGATTTACATTCATTAGCAAATTTAGATTAATTTGAAGGACAATAATTGTTTATTTTACCATTAATTTGCATATTGATAAAACCTAATTGATAACAGAAGAGGCGGCATGGTGGCTCAGTGGTTTGCACTATTAGTGAAAACAGAAGTTGAATTCTTGAAAACTTTATAACCCTTTTATATGAACCCTTTAATATTTCTTGTTGTACCTGTTGTTTTTCAAATGTTCTTCTATATTTAGTTCACTAAATAAAGCCTTTGTCCACACTGTCATGCTAATGTCCACCATGTCATCTTGTTTTCAAAGTCATGTTCAAATTTTAAGAATATAAACAAATTATTTATAACCTCAGCAAAACATCTTGTGTGATTTCTTAATTAACCAATAAAGGACAGTTAATATTATCTGAAAATTAATGTTTTTGTCTATTATTTCATTATTATAAATAGAATTTCTCCATAAAGTTGGGTTGGTAAAGGGACACATTACCTTTCTGAAAATATACATGTTATAATCACACTGCAATGAAAATATACTTATACTACTTTGAATTTGTTCATGACAGGATTGACACAATTTGAGGTTTGTTTCCTGATTTTCTGCTTGCAGATTATTTGTAAAAAAGTGCAGGAGCTTGACCAACATTAATTTCTTACAGCCTAAGGTCTAATTAATACAACAACTATGAGGTTAAATCAAAAATCTCAAACCTTTTTTTATTTTTTTTATTTTGATGTCTCAAAGGCACTTTATAGTGATAATGACCCTAAAAACGTTTTTCAAAATTGTCTTAAAATGTTTAGATTAAAGGTTTTGATCAACAACTCTAAATACTGAATATTTGTGTCTGTGTGAGAGATAGCAGATATGTTGTGTAAAGTGGGAAACGAGGGAGAAATGTATCAACATATAACTGCAAGTGGCAAAAAAGCTAAACAAAAAAGACTTTTATTTTGGCGTGGCGTGTGACGTCATAAGGCTGCGCTGCTCCCGTGATGTGATTCAAGTGGAGAAAGGTCTACTGTTTGAATAAAGTAACAGAAATGTGTGTATTAAGTGTTTTAATGAAGGTTTAATTCATTAGATAGCATAATGTCAGTTCATTCTATGTATACATCACTATATTTACAAAAATGGAGTACTGGTTTTAATCAGCTCGCTTGTGGCAATTGTTTCTTGCTCGGATTTACCTGATTTCTTTATATAGAGGTAAAGTTGGTTTTGTATTCGCACATTCGTTCATCTAGAAGTCTCTATATTGTTTACCATGTTACCTTAAATATTAAATCAGAATTAACATGCAAGTATGACTTCTAAACAACATTAACACTATCTAATTTATTGTGAACAACGCTGTACTTTTGATAGTCATTTGCTGCATGTATGATTTCGATATTTACAATTTGCAAAGAATACTTTTCTGAACTTTTCTTTAAATTTTTTTAAGTCTGAATATCCGAATATAAAACAAACTTTACCTCTATTCTCTTTATTGAGATAAAATTGGTTTTATATTCGCACATTTAGACTTTCTCCTAAACTAACTTAATATAACTTTTTTTATAATTATTTGCTGATTTTAAATAGGGAAATCATGTTATCAAAATACAACAATTTGTTCAGACTCAAAGTACCATGGTAAACAATACTGGGACCATGTCACAAGTTGTCACTGAACAAATGTGCGAATATAAACTCATTGATTTCATTTTGATTTCTTGTTTCTTTTATCTTTTTGTTAATTACTCTCATTAAAAGAAACTGTTGAAGAGAAGTTATTTTGTTTCTGTTCATTGTTTTATTTATTTTAAACAGGATAAAGTGTCCAAACACAGAGAAAAACTCCTGCTGAAGCGACTGATCTCCACACTGTTATAAAGATGGCGTTTATTAAAGAGGAGAGTGAAGATTGAAGAAACATTCACAGTCAAACATGAAGATCTGCAGGAACAAACAGGTTAATTTTCATTCTCAAAGACCAACTCAGTCATTTGATCCTCATTCAGATATATTTTAATAATAAGAATACTAAATTAAATCCATCTTGCAGCCCTGAGTGTACTGCCTAGTTCTCCTAAATGCACATAAGCACTCATTGAAAGACCGGAATGAGTTTCTTTTGTTACTTGTTCCCACGTCTTTCCCATTTTCATTCTTTTATGTATTATTAGTCTCCCGTTTTCTTTACCTTCTTAAGTTTCTTACTTTTCTTGTTCTCCTACTGTTTGTAGAGCGTCCTTGAGCACTGGGGCTATATAAAATAAATAAAAACAATAAATTAAAACAAATTTAACTGAGCTGACGATATACAATATTCTCATAGAAGATATCTGCTATTACAGTGATCGTGTTGGATTAGTACAGGAGTGTCCAAACTTCATCCTGGAAGGCCGGTGTCCTGCAGCTTTTAGCTCCAACTTGCCTCAACACACCTGCATGAATGTTTCTAGAAAGCCTAGTAAGTAGGGATGGCTGACGTGAAACTGATGTTTCGACACAGTATCGAGATCCCGAAGCGCAAGTGTTTCGAAACACTGCATTGAAGCATGATCTGAAACACCCAGGTCACGTGACTAAAGTGTTTAGAAAAACCTGGTCACGTGACTAAAGCAATTTAAAGCATAGATCAGTTTAGAAGCGCTTCGAGACCTGGCGAATCTGCGTTTGACAAACAGAGTCTGAAGATTTTTCTGTCTCATATAGCCTAGCGGAACATGCGTGTGAGTGTTGTTACTGAGCTTCAAATGACTATTGGGTTTGAATCCCGACTTGTACAAATACTCTGAATTCATGATTTTATGTATTTTAATAATGTTACTGTTTTATTATGTAGTCTAGATAGGATACAGCTGCTGATACGCCATCAATTTAGCATCATTTTTGTAACACTGTAAAACAATAATGAATATTTTACAGTACTGTGATGGTTGGGTTTAGGTTGTGGGTAGATGTTTATAAAATACAATGGGAAATTTATTGAATAATATAAATAATTCTTGTTAACTTCTGGCCACAACCATGTCTGATCTAGCAACAACCCTGTTTCATGACCAAAACAAGACATATTTATTCACAAAGTGTTTATTCGGATGTCAGACCAATGTTGAAACAAAACGATACAAGAACAAAGCATTTCACACAGATATTAAAGCATTTCAAAATAGCTTCATCAGTCTGGGTTCGAATCCAGTATCCCCACACGGTAGTCAGGAACCCTAACCGCTTCACTAAATCGCTTGTAGATCCTAGCTTACAAAGTGGGGTTTCACACCTCTCTTTCCACTTGCATATGTCACGTTGATCACAATTTCCTTTTTTTCATGAACTTCTTTATAGATTAAAACTTGTTTCTAGTAGTTGTTACTAGTTCTCACACATTTTTGCATGCACATTTTTTCACCTGCTACTCTGCCAGGAACTTTGCAGCTTGAGAGCACCTTCAATAATAATCTAAACTTTTGATTGGAGATGGACCACAAGACGTGCTCGAAAGAGTGGCTACATGTGGTGAAGAACGATGGCAAAGCTAAGTGTAATTATTGTAATAAACTAATAAGTTATAAAGCAGAGTGTCGCGACCAACATGACAAAGCATCTGCGGTTGGGTCACATACTTCACGAATATTGAATTAAAAGAATGGCGTGTTCGGTTCATTGTGCTTCCCTGCAGGTGCAACTAACAACAGTTTTGCATTTAACTTAGTGTAACTTTTTGAGCGTGATGAGCAGTTCAGTGTTAGTTTTTATTTAAAAATCTTGAGGTGAAACTAAACTGCGTATTCTCTCGGCCTCCTCATTCATAAACAGTGGGACGTGCTGCTAAAGCACGCAGGAGAGACGGCTTTACACTCCGTCGTTCATAATCTTAGCTGTTGTATTGAGTTGAAAGAATATATAAAGTAGAATGTTCTTTTAACAGTCCTGATATATTTAATCTTTTCCTTTTGCTAAATTTTAGTCATTTCTCTTCTGTAAATTAGATTTTTTTTTAAATCTGCTTGATTCTTTTAAAACCGAAAGCAGTGCCCGTCACTTGGTGTTTTTCTATTAGATACACCTTTGTGAATGTTTTATTTTATGTGTTTAGTCTTTAATGTGTTTTTAATCATGTTATTTAAAAAAAAGTGTGTATATACCTATTAAAACTGAATAAAGAGCATGGTCTAATCAGAAATAAAGGTAATTAGTTATCTATTTTATTATTTCATGCATGAAATAGGCTAGTCTTTTTATAAATTGACATCAGATTACTGAAAACTAACCTGAATATCTGCGTGAACAGGACCACAATGACTTTTTTTTTTTATATATTGAAACAATGGGATAGTGTCTTTCTGTCTACATGACTGGCAAACGTGTCAGAAAAAAAAACTGCTGAATCTCCACGAATATTTTGTTGACTTATAAAATAAATGTTGTCTGGTTTAGTAATGCATAAAAAATGCAAAGCAGAATTCCCCTGAGCTTATTAACCCACTGATGACAGCCACTTTGTGATGGCTTTTAAGGTGGTTAATGAGGTTTGTTGTGTTATTTTAGGAAGTTTGGACTGAACAGAAGCAAAGGCTACCTGATCAACATTACATTCCTCAAAAAACACTTGCAATCTAGACTCAGTCACCTCGTGCTTGTTGCACTACAATCTGTAAACTCCACTCATTAAAATAACGACTTGGTGTTTAAACTGTAAAATCATGACAATATTTAATTATTGATCGTGGACCACAAATTGTTATTGTGATAATAATACGGTTTATCATGCAGCCCTATACCCTTTCATTATGTTCTTGGCTGTTTTTGACCCATTGACCCATTTTTAACCGCAAAGCCATGACACCAAATAATCATGAATTCTAGATTGTTGGTGTTTTCCCTGTTGGGAAGAGGTCAAATGTGTCATTTTTACTGTTGATGATCAGTTGGCAGCATTAACCCTTCAGAAAATTTCCTAAATCGTTTATACGGAGTTCAGTAAAGGAAAAACAGCAGATCATAGTGTGCGTGCATAAATACACTTTGTAGGCGGACCAACAGTTTTAACCCAAAAATGACATGTCTATCAGATGAAGAAGAGCAGTAGTCAGAGATTCAATTAAAAGAAAGTTTACTGTAGATAGTTTACAGTTTCATCAGCAGAGGCCAGCTTCAACACTCGCAAAAAGTTTGTAGATCGCTGTACATACAATCTCAGAACAACAACAATTAGACTCTTACGTCACACCATTAACTGCGTCATACATATAGGTGTTTAACCCCAGGGGACGAAGACCGTCTTCTCCTCAAATCGCTTTCAGTTTTGATCGTACAGATAGGATCAATACATCAATCGAATCTGTTAAGTGTCTAGTTTTTACTGTGTACACTCACAATGCCAACAAACGTGTGTTTTTGCAATATAAGGATAATAAACAGTGTAGGCATTCTCTCTTTTGTCTCTCCGCGAACTGTTTTTAGAAATGCGTCAGTAAAGTGCACTGAAACTCCACAAAAACAAAACGCACAGATAACTGGAAAGGAATATTTGAACCTATCGGTTTACAATATACTGATGCCCTGTTTTTCTAGGCTTTATTGGTGATAACAGTCAGGAATGTTGGACCATTATTGCCTTTTTAGCATAAGCAGAGGAGAGAAACTAGCCAGACGGTAATGTGTGAGTTGTGGAGCGGGCTAAATCTAAAGAAACATCTGTATTTTTTTAGTAAGTCTTTTTTTTTTTTTTGCTTTTATTCTTGCCATAATAAAAATATATATTTGTAGAGCAACCCATGTTCTGCTGTCATTAATATTTTAATAAATTATAAAAGGTAGAACTGTCCGAGAAATGAACAAAAGCAAGTGATGCATCAAAGTTTGATTTATTGATCCTTATGATCAATAAAATAATTTATAAAAACAATAAAAATAATTACTTTAAAAACATTGAATGTATGATGTAGTTCCAAAAACTTTTAACTTCTGTTTATCCGTCTGACTTTATATTGTTTTTCTTTTGACCGCTCCCCTGTCGTTTTAAAGAATATCACAACAGCGAACGCAGCGAGTATAATAGCCTTGTCCGTTTCGCGAGGTGTGCACGCAGTCAGTGGAGGTATAAATCCAGTGTCTCTCTCTCTCTCACACACACGCTTTACTCCATATAAAAGCAGAAACATTTTTTTGCGCTATAACCGATGATCAATAGTAAAAATCACAAATCTCTTCCCAGGAGGGAAATGTAATGATGGTGTGGGATAAAAAAATAAAAATAAACAAACATTACAAAAAATATGTTTGTCATCTTGGGAGCCAGAGAGAATATCTGTAAAAATACCTTTTAAAGAAAATATACTACGGCTAGTGCTCACCACCAGTTACAAATATTTAAAACAATAAATAAATAACGAATAATGAAGAAACCCAAAACCCTCAGCACTTATAACGCAAATGAAAGTGAAAGGAAAAATGGGTGGAGACCAGTTAAACAATGTTGACTGTCGTCACAGAAAACACCAACAATCATAAATACATGATTATATGCCGTCATGGCTTTGCAATCAAAAAAAAAATTCTTATAATAGTCCAATGGAGAAAAAACAGCCATGAATATAACGAAAAGGGAGTAAATTTGCCCAGAGTGTATTGAGTTTATTTATTTATTTTTATTTCAAAACATTTTTCCAGAATATGTCAAAATAAGATGTTCCCAAATATCAGTCCGTTTGCTGAAACACAGAGAAAGTTTTGGCCAAATTAAGCCTCAAAATCACTCCAGAATGGATGAAAATGACCCAACAGCACACAAGGGGAGAGGTGCACATTCCAGCCTTTATACAGATGCTGTACAGGTATGTCTCATGTCTGTGAGGCAAATATTCAGCTGTTTGTTCAGCTGTTACCCCAGAACATTTTTTCTTATGCATTTACCAGTCAGGCACAGAGTAAACAACTGTTCCCTGTCTTCTTTACAAATTTTAGAAAAACATTTTGTTGTAATTATGAATATATACAAATAAAAATAGGCCATTTACAGCTTTAAAATCTGTGTCTTACCAAAATGACTTTTATGATCAATTATGTAAGAAAGTCGTGTGACGCCTGCTGTGCTGTCATTTGTCTGCCGTGTCTGTCTGTGTGTCTGTTTTGCTCCTCCTTCAGGTGCGCTGCAACATTGCAGGGCATAATCAGGTGGATGGGGAACAAAGTGTGTGCTCTTTTATCAGCGTCCTGCTACTGTTTGGGACAGACTTTTTCCTGATGCTAAGGGTTGGACGGAGACCAGCGGCGTGCGAGTTGGCGAGGCGTTTTGCCTTATGTTTGGTCACAGTCGACTTAAAATAAACTTTTGAAACGTGACTTTTATCTTCCCCCCTTGTTTCGCCTCGAGGGCGTAACAATTGGCGGCTCGTCCTTGTGTATTTTTGTGTCCATCGTCTTGTTTATTTTGGCTAGATTTTCGCTTGGTAAGTGTTTTTTTTTTGTTTGTTTTGTATTTTGTTGGGAGGGAGGGAATTATTGTGGTGGCTTGCAGGCAACTTGTGGTCTCCATCCTGCCCAAGTGAAATACTGGATTAAATTACATTAAGCTCTAGTACGTCATAGTCTAATCCGTCAAAAGAAATATACATAGCCTATATTGTGCAGAAATAAACTGTCCCCGGTTAGGTGAAGAATGTGTCTTCAGATATGTTATTTTTTATTTTAGTTTGTTATTTTTGGCTGGATCGGGGCTTAGAAGCATTTGTCTTAGGAGCACGGATGAGGTTTGGGGAATCACTGATTCATTGGTGGTTCTCCCAAACTTGGGGTGTATAAAGTGCATAAATTCCCGGTCTTGGGCGTGTTGAAGATTAGGGTCCACATTTTTTTGTTTGTTTGAATCAGGCAAGGCGTCCTAAAAGTCCATCAAACAGACACTATTTGATTTGTAACTGTTGCTTGGAAGAAGGGCATTGGAAATCTAGTTGTCCCGTTCTTAAATCAAAAAGTGCTAAACCACAATGACTAAATCCACTGTTTTTGTGAAGCCCGCTGCGCTTGTGGCCACTGCACCGCTGTCCGCTCAGACTGTGTCTGCTGAAACTGGCAAATACATCAAGCGTGTTGGACCGCCATAATCCGTTTATTTCGGATGGTTTTGTGTCACTTAAAGGTGGTAATAGAATAGCAGAAAAAAATTCTCAGAGATACAGGATCATCGGCTTCCTTTATTTTAGAGTCTATATTGATGTTTTCACTGTAGTCTGACACTGGTAAGTTGTTGTTAATTCATGGTATTGGATTGAATGCTTTATCTGTACCCTTACATAAAGTGACTCTGAATTATGATCTGGTGCAGGGAGGTGTTGAGGTTGGCATGCGGCCTATTCTGCCTGTTGAAGGCGTGTCACTTATTCTTGGCAATAATCTGGTGGGCGGATGCGTTTGGGTTGGTGAAACGCCACCCTTTGTAGTTTCTAATCTGCCTCCCTATTGTGACTGTCTGGACAAGAGTGCTCTGCAATATCCTGACGCGTTTGTTGCTTGTGCAGTGACTCGATCCGCTATCTGGGTGCAGTCTGAAGTAAAACCCGTAAGTATTGAACGTTTTTTTCCGTTAACTGATTACCCACTGGCTGTTTCTAGGGAAGAGCTATCAAAGAAACAGCAGAACGATGTAACTTTAAAAGCTCAGTATGAGCAGGTAGTTGATGATATTGAAATTCGAAACCAGGAACAGGATTATTTCATCAGAGATGGGGTTTTATTGAGAAAATGGTCTCCCCATGCTGGTTTTTGTGTGGGTGATCCTTTTGTCCAGGTGGTGGTGCCCATTAAATGGCAGACG
Source organism: Danio aesculapii (assembly GCF_903798145.1). Lineage (NCBI taxonomy): Eukaryota > Metazoa > Chordata > Actinopteri > Cypriniformes > Danionidae > Danio > Danio aesculapii. The sequence continues at coordinate 5,868,100 of NC_079438.1, read as the reverse complement.
GTAGTTTTAATAACTGCCCATGATGGTCTTGCCGGTCATGCTGGCATAAAAAAGACGTACGATAGAATTCTTTGTTATTTTTACTGGTCTCGTAATATATATATATATATATATATATATATATATATATATATATATATATATATATATATATATATATATATATAAATATAAATTGTGACTAAATTGGATTTACTTAAGGCCTATTGGCAGGTCTTATTAACTGAGCTTGCACGGGAATTATCATCGTTTCTAACACCTGATGGGCTATTCTCTTACCGGGTAATAAGCTTCGGCCTGCGGAACGCGCCCGCAACATTTAAAAGATTAATGAATAAAGTAGTTGCGGGACTTGAAGGGGTTACCGTTTATTTTGATTAAACGATTGTGGTGAGTGACAGCTGGCCAGAGCATCTTTGTCGTTTACATCGCCTTCTTGATTGCCTCTTGCAGGCCAAGATCAGATGAATATCCGGTGCCTGTCACTAAAAAAGAATTTATGTGCTTTCTGGGACTTGTAGGGTTTTACCACTGTTTTTGTAGAAATTTTTCCACAGTGGTTGACCCTTTAACTGATCTGCTTAAGTCCAAAGCTTTATTTGGTTGGTCCGAGTCTTGTCAAACTGCGTTTGATGCAGTGAAAGCATTACTTGCGTCAGCACCAGTCCTGGTGGCTTCTCGGCTAGAAGAACCATTTAAGATTATGGTGGATGCCAGTAAAGAGGGAGCGGGTGCAGTGTTAGTTCAAGAGGATGATGTGAGCATCGAGTGTCCTGTTTGTTTTTTCTCACAAAAATAGTTATCAATGGCTTATGCGTTGGTGCTTTTTTTTTTCTCCAACCTTTCCATTTGGATTTTCGGCACTTAGAAGGCTCTGAGATTATAGTGGCCGACGCCCTGTCTAGGACCCCCTTGTAAATATGGGTTTGTATTCACTTTTTTCAAATTTATGTATTTAATTGTTTATTGTATAATGGAAACGTTGTTTCCTGTTTATGGGGAAGGGTGTGACGCCTGCTGTGTCATTTGTCTGCCGTGTCTGTTTTGCTCCCTCTTAGGGGTGGGCGATATGACCTAAAATTAATATCACAATATTTTTCATCTTTTGAACGGTGACGGTATAATATCATGGTATTACTTTAAATAGCAAAATAATATACATTTCAAGGAAGAACGGACAAAAAAAAGTCTCACTTCTATCACTCTTTAAATTTTGGTTTCGGTTTGTGTCATTTTAAATGCTCCATCCCATTATGAGCTGATCTTCATTTTTCTCTGGAATAAAGTGGCACCATTTTATGAGCAGACAGAGCAGGATTCTCACGATGACCACCGGCGCAATACTGCTTTTTGTTATGAGCTGTAGTTTCAGTGTAAACTTAGACTAGTTTCTTTGGCGATGATGTGTACAGTATTAGATTTTACATTTAGCGGACATTTGCGCTGAACACGCAGTGAAACCAACGCAACAAGATTCGGGCACCTTCTCCGAAAACCCTCGATTGATCTCAGCTGGTGGATCAACATTTACCTCATGTCATGATCGCTGTCATCTGCGCCATTAATATTATTATTATTATTATTATTATTATAACTTTAAGTGAGGTTTGCAAACCTGTGTACTTTTCATTCTTCAGCCGTTTGCGTTTCCTGCGGTAACAAAAGCTCCCTGTCATCTGACAGTGGGAAGCGTTGAGTGATTGACAGCTAATATGAACCAATACAGCGGCAGCGTAGAGCGATTCAGCAAGTTTATAGAGAAAATCAAATGCTCCCAAATATATTATGAGGGCGCATAGATTAAATTTCGGGCGCACATGCGACCAAAATGGTTGCAATTTCGAGCCCTGTAGTATAAGGACAGGTATTCAGACCACAACTGAACGTTTGAAGAAAATTTAATGCCTTATTATTTAGAATTAGCTATTATTGATGTAAATGCAGCTGTTCAAGGCACATAATTGATTTATTACGGTATTAGAAAATACATGTCGTGGCGCAATGTCACACCGGTGATGACTATGACACCGGTGTACCGCCCACCCCTACTCCCTCTACAGATGCGCTGCAACATTGCGGGGCATAATCAGGTGGATAGAGAGCAGCTGAGTCTAAGTGTGCGCTCTTTTATCAGCTTCTTGCTACTGTTTGGGACAGACTTTTTTCCTGATGCTAAGGGTTGGACTGAGACCAGCGGCGTGCGAGTTGGCGATGCGTTTTACCTAGTGTTTGGTCACAGTGGGCTTAAAATAAACTTTTGAAATGTGACTTTTGCTTCCCCCTCCTTTGTCCTTGTTTCGCCTCGAGGGCGTAACACGCTGAAAATTGGACTGACAGTTTCAATTTACTATAACTTGTATGTTACAATTTACATTTCTAAAAGCACTAGATAAATAAAAATGAATTGAATCTGCTTAAATGTGTACACGTTAATGGACCGAACAAAATATGATCTGATTTATTTTACATTTAATATGCATCAAAACTACAGTGTGTAGCCAACGTTTCCAGTGTCTTTTCACTTTTCAGCTTTTGATGAGAGTATTTAAGACTTAATAAAAACTGTTTTATTTATTTATTTCAGACCTAATTGAAGGGAGTAAAGAGGAGGAACATCATGTCAAAATTGAGGAAAAAACTCGTTTACAGACTGATGGTATTTTGAAAAGGAGAGACAAGAATCGTTTCACCTGCACTCAGTGTGGAAAGAGTTTGTTAAGCTAAAGCAAACTTAAGATTCACTTGATGAACCACACTGGAGAGAAACCATTCACATGCACTCAGTGTGGGAGGAGTTTCAGCCAATCATCATCCCTTAATCCAGTGTTTCCCAACCCTGTTCCTGGAGGCACACCAACAGTACATATTTTGGATGTCTCCCTTTTCTGACCCATTAACTTCAGCTGTTGGATTCTCTTGTGATGTTATGATGAGTTGATTCAGGTGTGTTTGATTAGGGAGAGGTTGAAAATGTGAACTGTTGGTGTGCCTTCAGGAACAGGGTTGGAAAACACTGCCTTAATCTACACATGATGAGCCACACTGGAGAGAAACCATTCACATGCACTCAGTGTGGGAAGAGTTTTAACTGCTCATCACACCTTAATCAACACATGAGGGTCCACACTGGAGAGAAACCATTCACATGCACTCAGTGTGGGAAGAGTTTTAACTGCTTATCACACCTTAATAAACACATGAGGATCCACACTGGAGAAAAACCATTCACATGCACTCAGTGTGGGAAGAGTTTCAGCCAATCATCACACCTTAATCAACACATGATGATCCACACTGGAGAGAAACCATTCACGTGCACTCAGTGTGGGAAGAGTTTCAGAAAATCATCATCCCTTAATCAACACATGATAATCCACACTGGAGAGAAACCATTCACATGCACTTAAGCCGTGGTCACACTGGACTTTTCTCTTCATAGACTTCTATTCATACGCACGCGAATGCGTCAGTTCGGAAACGCAAGTTCGTGCATCAAGTTTCGCAGTTCACTGCCTTGCAAAGTTCAAGCTTGGTGAACTCTTACCTTGGAAATTGCATCACTTGACTCAATGGAAAATCAAAACATGACCTCTCTGGACAGAAATTTAAAATATGGACCAATTGCTCACTGTTTTTAAATGTCTTAATATCTTGTTTAATCCAGCCCCTTTTCGCAGCGTCAAACAACAGTATTTTGCATGCTCAAACTCTAGTGTGACCGCAGCTTCGGTGTGGAATGAGTTTTGGCAACTCATCAGACCTTATAAACACATGAAGACCCACACTGGTGCGAAAGAGTATATGTGCTTGAGTGTGAGAAGACTTTTTTACAGCTCCAAAATTGAAACTGCACCAGACGATTCACACTGGAGAGACCGTACAAGTGTTCACACTGTGACAAGAGGTTTAAACGGTTAACGTATCTGAAAACACAAAAGAGGATTCACACTGGAGAGAAACCGTACAGATCTGATCAGTGTCTACAGAGTTTCGCTCATTCGGTGCAACTTAAGAAACACATGGACAAAAAGTTGCACACATGACATGATTGCAGCAAAACATTTTCTCATGTGCACAGGATGTTTCATGTCTGAATAAGGTTTGAAAAGTATGATCCCAAGACTTTGTAAAATGTGTTGAAATATCATGAAAAAAAAAACCCAGATACTTGAACTCCATTTGGGGTAAGGACTCTCCTCCAAACTGGATATGGCCACCTTTTTCCAGTCAAGCACCATGGTTTCTGACTTACAGGTGCTGTTTCTTTCCCTGCCATGTCACACTCAGCAGCAAATTGTCCCTCTGCATGCTAAAGGTCCATGTCATATGAAGCTAAAAGGACAACGTTATCTACAAATGGCAGAGACAGTCCTAGCCTGCACCTAAAATTCTGTCAGTAAAAATATATTTTTGAGATCATCCTCAAAAATAACACATTTACAAAATAAAATGAACAAATAGATGGATGGATAGACATTGTAGTGGTGGAAGGGGAAGTAGGATGGCTTGTTCAGCCATAAACGAAGATGGAGCTTTCTCAGGAGGGATGGACCAGTGTGCGAGATGTCTCACACTGAAGATGTTATTGTTCCAGATAAATTAATTGATTAAATTATTAAACTGTTTTCAATATTGTAAAGAAATATTTACGGGGATATATGGAAGTAGAGAAGTAACTTTAGGAAGGCAATTCATTTTGAGCATGATAATTTGTTATTTTGAGTACCTCAGAGCAGTGGTTCTTAATTCTGGTGCTTGTGCAAAATTAGTTGACAAACAGCTAAAATCTGAAAATATGACATGTAAGAGCAATTTATTTAAAAACAAGGACAGGAAAGTGTTTGGTGTTTCAGGACATAAGAGCAAGTAATAAAATAGGCTATAGCCTATATTTCGCCCCGTGGAATCCCAGCTTTGGCCTGATCAGGCCCTGGAAGCGACAGTGGAAAAGCAACTGGACCTGGCTCGCTTGCTTTAGGCGCGATAGTGGAAATGCAGATAATGGTTCTGGTGGCTCTCAATGGTTTGGAACACTGGTCAGTTTGTGTTGGCTTGTCACTGGGCTAACCCTATCCAGTGGCAACACAGTAGTCCTCACTGTGGAGGGCAGATTCTTAAAGGCAGCTCACTTTTATTCCCTTCCCCAAATTACCTTCATCGAGGGAGACAGCAGCCATTGTCTTGGACCACGTGTTCCGTATTCATAGCCTCCTAGTTGACATGATTTTAGTCAGGGGTCTCCAATTTGTGTCCAGATTTTGGGCAGAATTCTGCCGACAGCTGGGGGCGACTGGTAGCCTTTCTCATGAGCACCACCCACAGACCACTGGCCAGTCCTAGCAAGCTAATCTGCAGCTGGAGAGGGTCCTGCATTGCGTCGCATGCAGGGAACTGTCATCTTGAAGTTCCAGATTAACCATGGTTAAATATGCATATAACTCCCTTCCCATCTTGTCTATGGGCTTGCCTCCCTTTCAGTGCTACTTAGGCTACCAGCCCCCTCTGTAGACTGATTTCACAAGGCCGCCATTTTAAAAGTAAAATCGAGGCTACATTGGGAAAAAAAACCTGGTATTGAGGTAAGTATTGCCTGGAGTCACACAGGAACATTGTGTACCTGGCTGTATCTTAATCGCAGTCCTTTCTGGTGGGCACCAGTGAACACAATGGCAAATCAGTGCTGTTTAAGAACACGCTCAAGCGGCACTTGAATATTTGTGGGAAAAGGACGTTTTTAAAACTTCTGTACCGGGATAACACTATTACAGACAACACAAGGGTGTGCTACAGAGGACTGCATTGTTTTATCGCTCAACCGGTTACAGAGGCTGAAGCAAGGAATTGTCCCCACAGTGTTTACCTGGTGCCATGAAATGAATCCTAGGAGGACACTTAAGCGTATTACTTTTAAAGAGATTGTAATTTTGTTTGATGCTTAATATGCTTTTAATTGTTTAAATTAAACTGAACTGAATGATATTAAAGTGATGTTTACACAATCTGCATTTTGAAATCGCGGCAATAGCTGGAGGTTTGTAGTCCACAGCATGTTGTTGCAATATTTACAGAGCTGATCCTATACTTCCATGTTTTTCCCACTGCAGCCTAGCTTTCGTTCTTTACAATGGTGGCCGTGTGAAATAAGCGTATTCTCTTCACAAGAACCAGATACCATTGTTCCCTCATGCATTCGTTTATTCAGAGATGCCTCCAGACATGGAGACAAGCGTCTGCCCCCTCTATACATGTGTGGTCAGAAAGTCTGGTTGTCTTCTAAAGACATTCCTCTCAGACTTCCCTCACATAAATTTGGACCTAAATTCATTGGTCCATTTCCCATTATCAAGGTGCTCAGTCCAGTGTTAGTTTAACTCAAATTAAGCTCTAAGTTTTAAAATATTCATCCATATATTTTCCAGGTGTCTAGGATCAAACCCATTCTTCTCTCCCCCCTGCAGCCCTTAACCTCTGCTCCTCAGCCCCCCCAGACTGGTTGAGGATGCACTCACATACGCAGTGAGTGCACTGGCTCCTGGATGTAAGGAAGAGAGATTATCAGTATCGGGTAGACTGAAAGGAAGTCCAGAGGAGAGATGTTGGATTCCAGCTCTGAATATTCCGGACCTCTCTCATTGATCAGTTTCATCAGGTCCATAGTGCATTTTAAGGGAATGCCAGGGGCCGTTCTTGAGAGAGGGGGTACTGCCACCATACCTCACGCTTTTGCTCACTCCTCCTGTTCTGGGTTACAGATTATCTCTTGTCATCTGCTTTTATTTGCAGTCACAGGAGCTCTCGTTTCCCTTTTACCTGTTTATACCACTTCATTTCTCTTCGTTTGTCAGTATGTTATCCATCGTTTGTGTGCATATTATTTTGTTACTCACCCTGTATTTGTGTCCAGGACTGCTAGTGAGCGAGTGTCTCGTTGTTGTTTTTTTCCCACGGCACTTACTTAGCGCTCACCCGACTGGGTGTTTACTTTGACTATGATTTTTTTCCGGGACTCACTCCTCAAAGTCTTGTTGTTTTTCTGCATGTGAGTTCATTCTTTTTTTCTTTTTTTTTTTTTACTCATGACACAAGTATTTTCTTTCTCTGTTGTGTTTAAATGTCTTTAGATTTTGGCATGATGTCTAGCTTTTGAGGCTCTTTTGGTCAACTTCACAATGTCAGATAGGTCCTATTTAGGTGATTTCTTGATTGCAAACATGTGGTAGTAATCAGGTCTGGGTGTGGCTAGAGAACTTGAAGTCGGTGTGATAAATTAAAGTTGTTTTAATGGGGGAAAAACATTTTCACACAAGGCTATGCAGTTCAGTATTTTGTCTTTTTAAGAATAAAAACCTTCATTTAGAAACTGCACAATGTGTTTGTGTTATCTTTGACTAATATTTACATTTGTTTGATCTGAGACCGTAAAGTATTAGAATTCTGCACTGCATTCATTACAGTGCAGATTTAAGGCTTTATGCAGATATGTCTGTGAGGCAAATATTCGCAGAGATTCAGCTGTTTATTCCTGACAGGTTTACCAGTCAGGCATAGAAGGAGAAAGCATTTCTTATTTACAAGTTTTGTTGTGATTACGAATATATACAAATAAAAAAAACTGGCCATTTACAGCTTTCAAATGTATGTCTCATCAATATGACCAAAAATGATCTGGGATCATTCATATAAGAATCTGCTTAAATGTGTATGTGTGTAATAGACCCTGGGATGTTGATATGACAAGATCAATCTAAATATGATCTGCTATGTTTTTACATTTAATCTGCATCAAAATTAAGGTTTGTGTAGCCAATGTTTTTAGTGCCTTTTCACTTCACCTTTTGATGAGAGTTTTAATGATTTACTAAAAACTGAACTTTTTATTTATTTCAGACCTAATTAAAGACTATGAGGAGAGTAAAGAGGAGGAACAGCATGTCAAAATTGAGGACAAAACTCATTTAGAGACTGATGATATTTTAAAAGTGAGAGACGAGAGTTGTTTTACCTGCACTCAGTGTGGAAAGAGTTTGGCAAGCAAAAGCAAACTTAAGATTCACACGATGATCCACACAGGAGAGAAACCATTCACATGCCCTCAGTGTGGGAAGAGTTTCAGCAAATCATCACACCTTAATCAACACATGATGATCCACACTGGAGAGAAACCCTTCACATGCACTCATTGTGGGAAGAGTTTCATCCACTCATCACACCTTTATCACCACATGATGATCCACACTGGAGAGAAACCATTCACATGCAACCAGTGTGGGAAGAGTTTCAGCCAATTATCATCCCTTAATAAACACATGAGGATCCACACTGGAGAGAAACCCTTCACATGCAACCAGTGTGGGAAGAGTTTCAGCCAACCATCATCCCTTAATCAACACATGATGATTCACACCGGAGAGAAACCATTCACATGTACTCAGTGTGGGAAAAGTTTCAGCAAATCATCACACCTTAATCAACACATAATGATCCACACTGGAGAGAAACCATTCACATGCCCTCAGTGTGGGAAGAGTTTCAGAAAATCATCACACCTTAATCAACACATGATGATCCACACTGGAGAGAAACCATTCACATGCACTCATTGTGTGAAGAGTTTCATCCACTCATCACACCTTAATCAACACATGATGATCCACACTGGAGAGAAACCATTCACATGCAACCAGTGTGGGAAGAGTTTCAGCCAATTATCATCCCTTAATAAACACATGATGATCCATACTGGAGAGAAACCATTCACATGCAACCAGTGTGGGAAGAGTTTCAGCTTATCATCAACGCTTTATAGACACATAAAGATCCACACCAGAGAAAAACCATTCACCTGCACTTAGTGTGGGAAGAGTTTCAGCCAAGCATCATACCTTAATAAACATACAAAGATCCACACTGGTATGAGAGAGTACATGTGCTTGGAGTGTGAGAAGACTTTTATGACAGCTGCAGAATTGAAACGGCACAAGAGGATTCACACTGGAGAGTAACCCTAGACATGATCAGTGTGTATAGAGTTTCACTCATTTGGGGCAGCTTAAGAAACAAATAGGATGGTTTCCGGTATGGCGTCGACACATGTAGCAGCATAGAAACAGCGCTCCTATACACCATCCTTTTTACATCATATATGATAACCTAAACCATATTTAAATAACTTGGAGGGGGACAAAAACAACCATTGAAACCTGAGAAAAATGAGAAATCAACTGATGAAAAATTAGAGATGGACGGGATAGCTGATAACCTGTCAGCTAGCATTGCAGCAATACATACGGACATCAAAGCTTTCCAGATGGATATTAAATCCGATTTAACCGCCTTCCAAGATCCTCTCGCAAAAGATGTGAAAATGGAACTAAGTAACTTTAAACAAGAAGTCAATCAAAAACTGGATGGCCTTATCACGGACCTAAATGCAACGGCAGGTCAACGAAGTGGAGAAGCGAGTTGGAGAATTGGAGGAGAACGAGATGAAAGAAATGCTCGATCAAACCATCCAAATTCAAGAAAATTTACAAGAGAAACTGTTAGATCTAGAAACACGCTCCCGTAGAAATAATATTCAGATTTTTGGAATCCCGGAAGGAAGCAAATGAAATAATATCCAAGACTTGGTGGAAAGAATATCAAAATGGAGCTGTCACTCGACGAATTGGACCTTAAAAGCCAACGGTGTTATCGGGCACTCGGACCAAAACCACCTGCTGACACCACCCTAGATCAGTGGGGGTATTCTTCCTGCAATACAAAACGAAGAAACTGGTCCTCCGCATGGAGAAAGAAAGTAATACACTGGAACGAAAAAAGGATTTTCTTTGACCAAGACTACCCACCTAAGATCCAACAGAAAAGACGGGCTTTTGCTCCGATAAGAAAAATTCTGAAAGAAAAGAGGATTAAGTTCCAAACACCACCACCAGCGAAACGTAGAATCTTTCTGGAAAACGGGCCGCTCATGTACAATTCGATGACGGAGGCATCAAGAGATCTGAAAGAAAAAGGACAGATAAACAGCGAAGAAGAAACTATTATAGGAATCTCTGGGAAAGTGAAACAAAGACCTTGGCAAAAGGAGTGACATGGAAGAAAAGTAAGGAAAAACATCCAGTGAAGATCTGGGAAAAACTACGTGAATTTCAAAGGGACAACACTAGTTTCATTTGAAAGAAGGGTAAAACCTGACAGATCCTAACAAAGAACTCTGAGAGACTGGTAAAACTTCTTGACTTAATTCACAGATGATGGACATTTAAATCGTTTGAAGCAAGAATGGTATTTAACCGAACTGACCAACAACACAAGATGAGTGATTAGAGCACACCAAGACTCGAGTCATTGAGTAACATACTGGTAGGAAGACATGAAGGGATTTTAATTTATACAACTAAAATCCCTTGCTATAATTAGTAGAGATATTTAACTTAAAAACCTAGCCAGAAATACAAGAATATAATAATGCCAGATATGGGCGCTGAATATATTCGTTAACATTTTTTGTGCAATAGGCACAGCAAGTAAGGGGCCCTTTAGAGAAGGATGGCTTTCCCTTCACATTAAGAAGTTATTTTAAGACTTCAAGGTTTGGAGACCTTTTTCGTTATGTTTTTTTATGTGGTTCAAGATATTCATGTTTGTGTTTTTCTTGTTCTGGTCACCGTGATCTTCGCAATAACATCTGATTATAGTATATGCAAAAACAGGAATATAGAGTAATTATTTTGAATAATAATGTGTTACTAAATCTGATTAAAAGAAGCAAACTCGTGGCTAAAATGAAAAGTAATCTTCTGGCAATAGACACATCTTTCTGATACAGAACATAAGAAAATAGAAAAAATGGGATTTAAGGTTTTCTTTTCCTCATATAATAATGGTCGTAAACAAGGAGTAATGACATTTATCTCAAATAAAATCAACTTCCAATTAATTTCTAAGATTACTGATAAAGAAGGACGATATAACCTAATTATAGGAACTATCGACCAAAACGAAGTTACATTAGTTAATATATATATAGACCACCTGAAAAAGACAAAGCATTTCTCAAAAAAACATTTACTATTATAGCCAAGGAGGCCTCAGGTGTGTTGATTTGTGGGGGAGACTGGAATGTACAACAAATAAGATATATGATTGTAAGAATGGGTTTTAAAACCACAGCGGTTCGAACTGTAGTACTGCCGAATGACTTAAAATGTGCTTCACACACACACAAGGAATTTGTTTTGGCTACAGAAGCTTCCAGTGTACATCAAGTGACAAGTGACAACACAAAATAAAAATGAAAAAAAAAAAAAGATGATAAACATTAAACAGAGATGCATTTATTCAAAATAAAAATCTGGATGTTGAATTGTATGTACAGATTTGTTATAAATATACAGGTTATAAGGTGCTGTGTACAAATGCGAATGGAGAAGGTATTGCATTGCATATTGATATAAGGTGCTGTGTACAAGTGCATATGAGAAAGTATTACACATGTTTATTGCACAGTAGGGGAATATTTAACTGTTCATAAGGTAGACAGCCTGAGGAAAGAAACTTTTCCTGTGTCTGGCTGTTTTTGTGCTTGGTGCTCTGAAGCACCGACCAGACGGTAAAAGTTCGAACAGGAAGTGTGCTGGGTGTGAGGCGTCCAGAGTGATTTTGCGAGCCCTTTTACTCACTCTGGAAGAGAACAGTTCTTGAAGTGTAGGAAGGGTAGTGTCAGTGATTCGTTCAGCCGTCTGGACTATTCGCTGTAGTCTATGGAGGTCGGTTTTGGCAGCTGAGCTGAACCAGACGGTGATTGAAGTGCAGAGGACGGATTGGATGACAGCTGAGTAGAACTGTACAAGCAGCTCCTGTGGCAGGTTGAACTTCCTCAGCTGACGAAGGAAGTACAGTCTCTGCTGGGCTTTCTTCACAATAGAGTCTATGTGAATGTCTTACTTTAGATCCTGAGAGATGGTGGTGCCCAGGAACCTGAATGACTATTGCAGCCACAGTGCTGTTCATGATGGTGAGTGGGGAGAGTGCAGGGGGGTTTCTCCTAAAGTCCACTATCATCTCCACTGTTTGAGCATGTTCAGCTCCAGGTTGTTGTATCTGCACCATAAAGCCAGCCGCTCCCCCTCCTTTCTGTATGCAGACTCGTCACCGTTTCGGATGAGGCTGATAACAGTAGTGTCATCTGCAAACTTAATGAGTTTGATGGAGGGATTTTTTGCGATGCAGTCATTGGTGTTCAGGGAGAAGAGCAGTGGAGAAAGAACACATCCCTGGGGTGCACCAGTGCTGATGGTGCGGCTGTCGGATGTGATTTTGCCCATTCTCAGTAGCTGCTGTCTATCTGTCAGAAAGGTAGGAACAGAGAGCTGGGTCAGTTTGTACTCGAGCAGTGATGGGACAATGGTGTTAAAGGCAGAACTGAAGTCCACAAACAGAATCCTTGCGTATTTCCCTGGTTTGTCCAGATGTTGTAGGGTATAATGCAGTCCCACATTGACTGCATCATCCACAGACCAGTTTGCTCTATAGGCGAACTGCAGGGGGTCCAGCAGAGGTCCAGTGATGTCTTTCAGATATTCTAGCACCAGTCTTTCGAATGACTTCATGGCCACAAATGTTAGGGCAACAGGTCTGTAGTCATTGAGTCCTGTGATCTTTGGCTTCTTCGGGATTGGGACGATAGTGGAGCGCTTAAAGCAGGATGGAACTTTGCACTGTTCCAGTGATCTGTTGAAGATCTGTGAAAAAATAGGAGCCAGCTGGTCAGCACAGGTTCTCAGAAAGGTTGGTGAAACACTGTGTGGTGTGGGCCTGGCGCTTTCCCTTTCTTCTGTTTACTGAAGATCAGTACATCACTTTCTTTAGAAATTAACCCTTCCATCCTTGAGGAGGTAATCTGAAATTTACCAAATTTAACTATTGACACGATTTACAGTCTTGTAATTTCTGTTTCATGCAATTTAAGCAAATGGAGGTACAATAAAAGCAGACAGACTGATTCTATTTTATTGCAATATAGAGCAATTAAGTGTGGATGTTAAATCAAAAGTAAATCACAAATACTTGAAAATGATATGGTTTAATGACAATAACTTGCTATGGCTACAACTGAATTAGTTACAAATAACTGTCTAAAATCATAAAATATGCAATGATAAAACATAATATTAATTGTACCCAGCTTAAATGTAAAATTAAAGTTACCAGAGGTAGAAGGAGACAGTGGGAGAGAGAGACAAAGAGAGCAAGTTGGCCTTAAAGAGGCAGAGAAGATAGACTGCAGAGCAGAAAAAGAACAGACCAGGAAAAAAGCAAAGCTAAGTTTACCAGCTATTTTGAATCTTTCTTGACCATGTGAATAAAGCCCAAATACTGAGACATTTAAACTGACCAATTAACATGTGACCACATCGTAAAACCCCCAAAGTCCACGCACCAGGTCCTGATCTTATCAGTATCTGCCTTTGGAGTCAGTATGGACCTTCTTTGTTGAAAAATATATGATAAACAAATGCATATGATAATTTTCATTCCTACACCAAACTAAAACATTTTTGGTATGCTGAAACATTTCAGATACTAATAATTTGGGCATACTAAAACAAGACATAACAAATACGATTATATTTTCAAAGGGAAACATTTAGGCAAGGCAAGGCAAGTTTATTTATATAGCACATTTCATACACAGTGGCAATTCAAAGTGCTTTACATAAACAGGAATAAGAGACCTCATCAAGATGGCGCCACGGATGGCCGCTTCGGTGTGGGGCTGTCCAGTGTTTGCACTGTTTTTGTTAGTCTGTCCTGTTTTATGTTTATCAAATACGATCAGTTACACCAGGGACGAGCTGCTGAACATTCGGCAGTGCACACCAACTAATCAAGAACTGGATTTTGATTTTTGTGGCGTTTTGCGGAACATTGTGGTCGGCGGAGCAGCCGCATTGTGGAAACGCTACAAGACGCGCAAGCGTGGGAAGGGAGCCGGCGCGCTCGTCAGGCTAAGACAGCGCGGCTTCAGAACGGCGCTGCCCAGCATTCACCTGGCGAATCTCCGCTTTCTTCCTAACAAAATGGACGAACTACTTCTGCTCACATGCAAAAACAAGAACTTTAACAACTCTGCTGTCCTGTGTTTCACGGAAACCTGGCTAAACGAAGCCATTCCGGACAGCGCATTAAACCTACCGGACTTTCAGCTGTACAGAGCAGATCGCGATACGGAGTCAACGGGCAAAACGCGCGGTGGTGGGACATGCTTTTACATCAACAGAAGGTGGTGTACGGATGTAACTGTGTTAAAGAAGATGTGCTGTCCTGATGTGGAAGTGCTTTTCATTAACTGTAAGCCGTTTTATTCACCAAGAGAGTTTTCCTCGTTCATTCTCGTCTGTGTTTACATTCCACCGCAAGTACACGTGACTCTGCGCTGCAACAGCTGGCTGATCTGATCACAGAGACAGAACAACAACACCCAGACTCTGTTTTTATCATACTTGGGGACTTTAATCAGGCAAAACTCACACATGAGCTGCCTAAATTCAAACAGCACATTACATGCCCCACCAGAGACAATAACATTTTGGACCATTGCTACACCACAATAAAGGATGCATATCGCTCCGTCGCCAGAGCAGCTCTAGGACTCTCCGATCACTGCCTGGTTCATCTTATACCAACGTACAGGCAAAAACTTAAAACTACTAAGCCAGTTTTAAGGACTGTCAAGAGATGGACCAACGACACAGAGCAGGTCTTACAAGCCTGTTTTGAATGCACTGACTGGAATGTTTTTGAAGCTGCAGCCACAGATCTGGACGAGCTCACAGAGACTGTAACATCATACATCAGTTTCTGTGAAGAGTTATGCATCCCTACCAGGACCTACTTGTCATTTAACAATGATAAACCATGGTTCACACCAAAACTCAGACAGCTTCGTCAGGCCAAAGAGGATCCTTACAGGAGTGGTGACAGGATCCTTTACAATCAGGCCAGGAACACATTGACAAAGGAGATTGGTGTGGCTAAGAAAAGCTATGCCAAAAAGCTGCAAAACCAGTTTTCAGCTAACGACCCTGCATCAGTGTGGAGAGGCTTAAAAGAATTCACTAATTACAAGACACCGTCCCCCAGTATCGACAGCAATAAACATATTGCAAACGAGCTGAATATGTTCTACTGTAGGTTTGACACCTATGACCAGACACCTCACACCCACCCGGACCATCTCCCTACACAGCCATCAACACCACATCAACACAGCCCGGACCGTCTCCCTACACGGCCATCAATACCACATCAACACAGCCCGGACCATCGCCCTACACAGCCATCAACACCTCCAGCCATCTTCCTCTCCCCCCTGCTCTTCAGATCAGTGAGGATCATGTGCGTCAGATCTTCAGTAAACAGAAGAGAAGGAAAGCACCAGGGCCAGACGGTGTCTCACCAGCCTGTCTGAGAACCTGCGCTGACCAGCTGGCTCCCATTTTCTCACATATCTACAACAGATCACTGGAACAGCGCAAAGTTCCATCCTGCTTTAAGCGCTCCACCATCATCCCAATCCCGAAGAAGCCAAAGATCACAGGACTCAATGACTACAGACCTGTGGCCTTAACATCTGTGGCCATGAAGTCATTCGAAAGACTGGTGCTAGCATATCTGAAGGACATCACTGGACCCCCTGCAGTTCGCCTATAGAGCAAACCGGTCTGTGGATGATGCAGTCAACATGGGACTGCATTATACCCTACAACATCTGGACAAACCAGGGAACTACGCAAGGATTCTGTTTGTGGACTTCAGTTCTGCCTTTAACACCATCGTCCCATCACTGCTTGAGTACAAACTGGCCCAGCTCTCTGTTCCTAGCTCTGTCTGTCAATGGATCACCAGCTTTCTGACAGATAGACAACAGCTAGTCAGAATGGGCAAAATCACATCCGACAGCCGCACCATCAGCACTGGTGCCCCCCAGGGATGTGTTCTTTCTCCACTGCTCTTCTCCCTGTACACCAACGACTGCACTGCAAAAGACCCCTCCATCAAACTCATTAAGTTTGCAGACGACACTACTGTTATCGGCCTCATCCAGAACGGTGACGAGTCTGCATACAGACAGGAGGTGGAGCGGCTGGCGTTATGGTGCAGATACAACAACCTGGAGCTGAACACGCTCAAAACAGTGGAGATGATAGTGGACTTCAGGAGAAACCCCCCTGCACTCCCCCCACTCACCATTATGAACAGCACTGTGGCTGCAGTAGAGTCATTCAGGTTCCTGGGCACCACCATCTCTCAGGATCTGAAGTGGGACATTCACATAGACTCTATTGTGAAGAAAGCCCAGCAGAGACTGTACTTCCTTCATCAGCTGAGGAAGTTCAACCTGCCACAGGAGCTACTCGTACAGTTCTACTCAGCTGTCATCCAATCCATCCTCTGCACTTCAATCACCGTCTGGTTCGGCTCAGCTGCCAAAACCGACCTCCGTAGACTACAGTGAATAGTCCGGACTGCTGAACGAATCACTGGCACAACCCTTCCTACACTTCAAGAACTGTACTCTTCCAGAGTGAGTAAAAGGGCTCGCAAAATCACTCTGGACGCCTCACACCCAGCACACTACCTGTTCGAACTGTTACTGTCTGGTCGGCGCATCAGAGCACCAAGCACAAAAACAGCCAGACACAGGAAAAGTTTCTTTCCTCAGGCTGTCTACCTCATGAACAGTTAAATATTCCCCTACTGTGCAATAAATATGTGCAATACTTTCTCATACGCACTTGTACACAGCACCTTATATCAATATACAATGCAATACTCTCTACATTCGCACTTGTACACAGCACCTTATAACCTGTATATTTATAACAATCTGTACATACAACTCAACATCCAGGTTTCTTCACTAACAGCATCTGTTTAATGTTCATCATTTTTTTTTTTTTTTTATTATTATTTTATTTTATTTTTTTGTTTTGTTATTATTTTGTGTTGTCACTTGTCACTTTATGTACACTGGAAGCTTCTGTAGCCAAAACAAATTCCTTGTGTGTGTGAAGCACACTTGGCAATAAAACTGATTCTGATTCTGAAAAGAAACAAGTATAAGAAAAATAAAAACAAATAATAAAAATGGTAAAAAAAAATAAAATTATTAAGCATAAAACAGATAAAATGTGTTATAAAAGAATGAAAAAGAAGAGAAAAATAGAACAGTGCGATCTGTCGGACGTAGCACAGTGCTCATTCAGTAAAGGCACAGCTAAACAGATGTGTTTTCAGTCTTGATTTGAATGTGCCTAATGTTGGAGCACATCTGATCATTTCTGGAAGCTGATTCCAGCAGTGAGGGGCGTAGTAGCTGAAAGCCGATTCACCCTGCTTTGACTGAACTTTTGGAATTTCTAGTTTATTTGATCCTAAAGATCTGAGTGATCTGTTAGGTTTGTATTCAGTGAGCATATCTATAATGTATTGAGGTCCTAGGCCATTTAGTGATTTATAGACCAGTAATAATACTTTAAAATCTATTCTGAATGTAACTGGGAGCCAGTGTAAAGACCTGAGGACAGGTGTGATGTGCTCTGATTTCCTGGTTCTGATCAGAATTCTGGCCGCAGCGTTCTGGATGAGCTGTAACTGTCTGACTGTCTTTTTGGGGAGGCCAGTGAGGAGGCCGTTACAGTAATCCACCCTGTTGCTGATAAAAGCATGAATAAGTTTCTCTAAGTCTTCACTGGAAACAAAGCATCTAATTCTTGCAATGTTTTTGAGATGATAGTATGCTGATTTACTAACTGCCTTGACATGACTATTGAAACTCAGATCTGACTCCAGAGTCACACCAAGATTCTTGACCTTATTTTTTGTTGTTTGATCCTTAGAGCCAAGGTACGCATTCACCTTCATCTATGTTCCCAAACGCAATCACTTCAGTTTTCTCTTTGTTTAACTGAAGAAAGTTTTGGCACATCCAACTGTTAATTTCATTAATGCATTGGCAGAGGGTGTCAATGGGGCTGTAGTCATTAGGCAGTAAGGGTAGGTAGATCTGAGTGTCATCAGCATAGCTGTGGTAGGAGATTTGTTTTTTTCTCATTATTTAACTCAGAGAGAGCATATAAAGGTTGAACAGGAGAGGTGCCAGAATCGAGCCTTGTGGGACTCCACATGTCATGGGTGTCCACCTCGACCTATGATCACCTATACTGACATAGTAACCTCTCCTTTCAAGGTAAGATCTGAACCATTTGAGGACCGTCCCAGACAGCCCAACCCAGTTTTCTAGCCTATCCAGAAGTATGCTGTGATCGACAGTGTCAAATGCGGCACTGAGATCGAGCAGTACCAGCACTGTTAGTTTGCCTGAATCTGTATTTAGGCGGATATCATTGATTATCTTTATAAAAGCGCTCTCAGTACTGTGATGTGGTCTGAAACCAGATTGAAAATTGTCTAAACCTCCCTTGAAGTTTAAGAACTTGTTAACCTGGTTAAAAACAACTTTTTCAATGATTTTGCCAATGAAAGGGAGATTTGAGATGGTCCTGTAATCGCTCAAAAGGGTATTATCCAGGTTGCTCTTCTTCAAGAGGGGTTTACAACTGCAGTTTTTTCTTAGATTTTGCCATTAATTGCCATGAAATCGAACATGATGTCTGATTTCTTAAGTTGTGGTAGAGCTAGTCTGATTCAACACAACTTGGTTGATTGATTGAGCTGATTGCCTTTCTGATATTATTGATCTTGTCAGTAAAGAAATGAGCAGACTAATTACATTTGCTTTCAGAAAGTAGTTCACTGGGAATCTGACTTGGGGGGGGGGGGGGGGGGGCACATACCCTCTGCAATCTCTTGTAGAAGTTTGTGGCAGTTTGTACAGCAGTGAGAATCTGAATTAATCCGATCCAGAGGCATTTTCACAGCTGTGTTTTCCCGTCTCAGGAATGTGAGCAGCTGATAGCTGGTAGCGGGAGGATTGTTTAGATAACAATTCCCCTCTTGTTAAGTAAAGCTATATTCCAGAAAGTTTGTAGAATCGATGCGGATCTTCAAGCTGTGTCGTTTTAGCACTGTGCTGATAGGCTCAAGTTAAAATTAGGGTTTAAGATATAAAAGCGTGTGAGCAGAGAGCGGAGCCGTAGGCAAAGACGTCCGAACAGTAGCAGAGTAACAGAGAAACTAACACATGACTAATCAACATTATATTACTAACATTCATGTTGTTATTGTTACAACTTAAAAGCTCAAAGCTGACCTTGCTAGCTAGCTGACCCATTGCAATATTGCATGTTCCACTATTGCACAGTGTTGCCATTTGGTAACACATACAGTTGATGGATTTACAAAAAACCTAATTTGATTTAAAAAAAATTGAGTTGTGAATATGTCATCACAACTTACTGGAGGTGATGTTTCATATTTTTTTGTGGATCTGACATAATTTGATCCTGTTTTTATTGACGTTTACATTTAGCAACTACTCACAATAAACCCAGTCTGTTAGAAATCGTGCTAGAGAAAAACACTGCATGTCATGTGACTTAACCAAAGCACATCATTGGCTACTTTAAGGTCTTCTCTTTCCAACAAAAAAATCATGTTGCCATATGGTTAAGCCGTGCAGTAGAGGGTTAATTCATAGGAATTAAAAAAAAATAAGAACAAGTTACATTTCTTATCTAATTCTCCCCAAAATTTAAGAGCTTCAGTTTAAAATGATTAATGATGTGTATCCATCAAAAGAATTCCTGAGATTAAAATGTGATACTGAGGTTAACTCTTGTCAATTGTCAATGTTGTGAGAGTGACATTGAAACCACTGAACATATTTTCTACAATTGCATATACTCATGTACATGGCAGAATGTCTCAAGTCAATATCAATGTAAAAGCTTTTTGCTATAAACAAATTAAATTTGGTGTAACTAAAGAAAATTGTATACAGCATTACCTGGTTAACAACCTTTATGCTTTGCAAAATTCTTCATTCATAAATGTAGGTTTTTGTAGTACTGGTATTAGCATGTAAGCTAACAAATCACTCATGTTCGCATTCACAATAGCGACACTGAGTTTCCCATACATTTATTTATTTGTAGTAATGTGGGAGTTTTCACATTAACGTATCTTTAAAGGCAACCAGTTGTCCACAGAAAAGTTTAATTGTCTTCATGAAGAAAACTTGTATCTTTTTTCAAATTAGTCAATTAAAATAAATGTGTAGTGTTTAAGTCTTCATTTGTTACCCACAACACATCAAGATTAGATCAAATCAAAATCTCATAATCTGACACAAATCTGATCTGTCGTAACTGGCAAATGACATTGTGAAGTCTGAATAGGGCTTTAGGGAGTCTGCATCAGTCGGTCACTGTCATTGCCTTATGGTGAGTTCACACCACACAAGTTTAGCCAGACTTTCATTCGCCAACAAGACAATCAAACAATGTGAATAATTAAAAACACAATCTAAGGATGTAGGACAGTGTTCCCTGCATCTCCACAAACATTTTCTCCTCTCTAATCTTTCTAATTCTCTTTGCAGAGCTGACCATTTGATTGGTAAATTAAAAAAGAATTTGCAAGTGTGCAATGTGCATACCCTCAGCTTTTCTGCACTGTTTTTTCATCATTTGTACTCTTGGTGACCTTGTCCAAGATCCCTTTTGCCTGCTAGTCATCTTCTTGTTTTTAACAGGAGCAATGTCGTCTATGACATTCTTAACTTTAGAGTTAAACAAATCAAGGACCGAATCAACAGAGTCGGCTTCATAAACTGCTCATTAGTGTTCTCATTTATGCATCTCTTTCTGACAGAGACAGCTCTATCTTTAATAGCTGGAGTGATCAATATGTTAAAGAAAATACAGAAATGATCAGATCATCATTAACAACAGTCGAATAAATGTGTAAACCCTTAGTTATAAGTAGATCAAGAGTGTGTCCTTTCCTGTTACATGTTTTCTGCAGCCATACATTTAGACCAAGAAGCCGTTAAAACATATTTGTCCCTCTTGCAGGGAGTGGACCACTGATGAAATGCTAAATTTTTAATCTTTCAACTGTTTCCTAGAGCTCACAGACCGTTTTGCAGTCTTGTGCTTTTTCAGAATTTCCTTAAGTTCTTTCTTTACATCAGAAACTGTTGCATGAGGGAAGCAGTATGTGATTGTAGATTTGCTCCTAAAATTTCTGATTATTGAATCTCCTACAACTAGTGTTCTTATCTCAGGTGCAATCGGAGCAGAATGCCGCTGTCTAGTCGGCCTTGAGCCTCTGTTCCATGCAGAGTTAGCTGCTGAGTCATGCGATCTCTGTCTGACTGCATTTGGGGATTCTTCACCCATATTACTCAATACTTCATATCTGTTCTCAAGCTGTATTTGAGTCCGAGCTGTATTTGGGGTAGAGGACGCTAATGCGGCAGCATATGATCTGACCCCACGAGTACCCTTTGGTCTCGCACCTTGTTTATGCCAATGCTCATTTTCAACAGTTTTATTCTGTTTTTCTGTGCTCGAAATAGTGGTAGGAATAGATTTATGGGACTCACCGGCTATTTGCTGTGAGCGTCCACAATGACGCTGCAGTTCTGGTTGGATCGCAAGTAACTTTGTTTCAAGAACTGCAATCTTTTGTAGAAGTTTGTGGCAGTTTGTACAGCAGTGAGAATCTGAATTAATCCGATCCAGAGGCATTTTCACAGCCGTGTTTTCCTGTCTCAGGAATGTGAGCAGCTGATAGCTGGTAGCGGGAGGATTGTTTAGACGATAATTCCCCTCTTGTTAGTAAAGCTATATTCCAGAAAGTTTGTAGAATCGATGCTGATCTTCAAGCTGTGTCGTTTGAGCACTGTGCTGATAGGCTCAAGTTAAAATTAGGGTTTAAGATATAAAAGCAAGTGAGCAGAGAGCGGAGCAGTAGGCAAAGACGTCCGAACAGTAGCGAAGCAGGAAGCCAACAAGGAAGCAACTTGAAGCGGAAAGCGCGAGAATGTAGCAGATGTGTTAAAACTTGGTATTATTTATTAATATGTTATTAATGTGTTTTTGTGTTCCTCGTCTTGTACATCGCCGTGTTATTGTGCGTCGACGTCACGTTTATCTGTCCTTAAGTGCGCATATAGTCGAACATTTCTGCTCGACATCGGTAGAAACAAACTTCACAAGTTAAACTCCGCGGACACTGATGAGCTGCAAGATCTCGGCTTGCCGTCTACTTCGTTCATCACATAGCACTGTAAAGGACTGTTGTGCTTTTGTGTTTACGGAAACTGCACATTAGTGAGCAACAGACAGCCCACCCCGATGGTTTTCTCATCCTGGCAGGGGACTTTAACCATGCAGACCTAAAGAGTGTGTTTCCAAAAATACAACAACACAAAGACTTTCCAACACGGGGCAATAACACAATAGACTTTGTTTACACCTGTTGGACTCAAATGGTCCATTGCATGTTCAAAAATTGACGGAGATCTGAATTGAAAATTAACAAGTTTTATTTTGAATGCAGGAAGTTAGAGAGTACAATTTCTGCGCAGGAGAGATGTACTAATGTATCAGCCTCTCTGCCTTTATGCTGTCCTTCCGGCTTTTTATACGTCTCTCACACACACACTTAGCAGCAGGCCTCCAGTAGCAGGAAGTTGGGTTCCTCTTTCTTGTACACACATTATCACTGTTAACCCTTTAAAAGAAGAAACCCTTTATGTTTGCATTTATTAGTAAATGTTTAGCAAAATCTAACAATAAAAAAAATGCTATCCTTCAATCCCTCTCTTGGCCTCTGAAAAGAGGCCACATCACTTTAATAAACACTTTAAAATCTCAGAATTCTTGGTCCAATATGTCCAGATGAGCTTGGGTCGAAAACCTCTGTGAGGAAAGACACCCAAGCGGCCCCCTAGTTGGCTTATGGGCAGCCACCACATGTTCACCTGACACATCATATCAGACTACTAGAAAGAAAAGTACTTAAAACGTAATAATAATAAAAAAAAAATTAAAAAAAATAACATTCCCTACAAACCAGTGTGCTCAGGCTGGACTGGGCCGAAAACCCCTGTGGGGAAAGGCACCCAGTCGATCCCCTAATTGACGTTTGGGCAACCACAACATGTCAGCTGAGTCAATCACACTGAAATTATCTAGACTACAAACATTTCAGTAATCAAAATTTAAATCTTAACACATTTTCAAACAGCAAATTTCTCAAACATCAATATCTAAAAAACACATAACTTGTGATGAATCAGCATCTGCAAAGAAGCACAGTTATTGGGAAAAAACAACATTTATAAGTCATATTCCTCCTCCTCTTCCTCCTCATCATTATTTCCAGGAGATATCAGCAGAGGCATTGTGTAAGGGGGTGGAGCGCCATCTTTCTTTTCAATTGCTGCTATTATCACCCTGTTACACAATGTTCTGATACAAAGGATGCAACAGCATCCACAGGTCACTATTATGGCCACAAATGTAGCTATAGAGATCAAAATTGATGTAAACATGGTTTTATATTTTCCAAACACACCGGTCAGCCAATCATCAAATGGGGTATTTACACCAGAGTGTTCTGCCATTGTTTTGGAAAGGGTTTTTAATCCTTCTAAAGCCCTCGTTACTGATCCGTCTGGGGCGGTATTATTGGTAATAAAAGTGCAGCAAAAATCTTGGAACATGGCACCTCTTTTCCGCCAATAGCATGCTAGTGCTATTCTATTTTGTATTGCCATTAATGAGGTTGGAGCCAATTGTTCTGATAATCCTTCTACGGCATCTTGTGTCAGATTTGCCAATCTCATGACATTATAGTGCACATAATTTATTCTATCCACATTTTACTTGGGGTGACCGGGAATAGGGCTGAAATTATTGGGATATTCTCGAACCCGGCAGCAATTTGGTCTACTAGTTTGTATTCATCAGGGACTCCTCAAGGGATCCCTATTTAGTCTATATAGGTTCGACAATTAGTTGTTAGATCAAAGCTTCTCCCTCGTCTCGTGGCTGTAATTTGGTGTTTATGTTCAATCATTGTGACTAGTGCAGCTAACCTGACCATTGCACATATACCTTCTGTAGTTTTCCCTTTTATTCTTACAAACAATCTTTTCCCTCCATAATAATAATATAGTCCTCCCCGCGCCCAAGTTCCTATTATATCCCCTGCATTGTTGATAATCTGTGTGCACCACAAAGGGTTAATATGCTTTATCTAGTATATCCTCTGGGGTTAATTTGGTATAATCCATTTCTATCACAACCCTTCGACCTCTAATTTCTCTACTATGATCTCTGATTGGGGTCCTATAGTCGTTGTCTTGTTTCTATCTATTACATTGACCTTATCTAAAAACTCAACTTCTATGATTCCCAGGGGGTCAGTTCCTGATATCTCGACTCCTAATAGTATATGGAGAAACTTAGGCGGATTGTTTTTCCCAGCATAATGGGTCTCATCTAAGGGGTATCCTGTCCACTCCCTTATGGACATAGTTATAGGGTTCTGGGTAGCACTATAATCCCTTTGTATTTTCAGTTTTCTCCACTCGTTTTTAAAATTCCCTAACCATGTTGGGTTTGGCGTCCATTTCCCTGTGTACCCCACTACTTGATCCCACCCTCTACACCACTTATTATCCGCTTTACCCATCGTGTTACACCATGCATTCATAGTCTGATCAAAACAAACATATACGTCATATCCTCGCCACGAACTATTGTGTCCCCCACAGTCAATTACCTGACATAGATCAAATGTGTAAGATGTTGTCTCTCCCTTTACATATTCTATGGACAGCCCTCCATAATACTTGGAACACCTGTTTTCTTCCCCTAGGGATCTTTTTACTCTGGTTGGTTTTACAGTTGAAGTTTCATTCCTGTTGTGACTTTTTCCTACTCCTAGAATTGTCCCCACTATTATCAGTGTTAATATCCCCACTATCCCCAATAGCTTCCAGTTTTCCCACAGCTTGACCCTCATGTTTTATTGATGCTGGTTTTTCTTATTATTCAATTCTGGTCCTCCTTTATCTTATTTTCACAGCGTTATTGTGTTAACAGCAAATAATATATAATCAATATCAAAACTACAATAAAAATAGCACAGTAAACTTATTCTAACGTATAAACTGAAATGGTAATATTCTGGCCTTTAAATGTCTTTTCAATAATGTGGAGAACTCTATAGAATTCCAACTTGTCCAAACCCCACCCCAGCCAGGGTATTGACAATCTGGTGGTGTAATTTGTCACACCACGTTCTCATGCAGATTAGACTGCTCTCAAAGTCCTCATATGTGGGTAGGTCTCTGGCAAACGTTTTTGTGATCAGGTGGAAAACTATTATGTCTGCCTCGTGAGTTATAGCACAGTCACCTTTCGTTTTTCTCTGGGCCTTTACCTTGTCAACACTATATCTTTCTCTGAATTTTTCGCTATGCCCACTCCAAATGCACAGTCTGCACTGACACAATGGGCTACAGCTTCTCCTTTAGGGGCTGTGAATAAATCCCCAGTTTTGTGGACCACCTGCAAAGTTTGTAGGTTACTTTGTGATGGATGAAAATTGTTATCGTGTGTACGTGTTTGTGTGTCACCTCCTTTTGTGGTACCCTCACTCCCTCCTGTACCTCCTGTGGTATCCTCCCTCTCTTGGACCTGCAAAGCAAGGTCCACTCTGATGTCGTCCAATGATCTGGATGGTGGGTCCGCCGGACAGCACTTAATTTGAGCAGACCAGCGAGGCTCTTTCCATTTACGCCTGTAGATTCTCAATCTCACCCAGTCCCAAGTTCGGTCAGGTAGGGGTGCTTGATATTCGTGTCCCCTAAAATCAGTTGGTAACAT
Organism: Danio aesculapii; assembly: GCF_903798145.1. Classification (NCBI taxonomy): domain Eukaryota; kingdom Metazoa; phylum Chordata; class Actinopteri; order Cypriniformes; family Danionidae; genus Danio; species Danio aesculapii. The sequence goes on along the minus strand of NC_079438.1, from coordinate 5,842,223 downwards.
TTTGTCAAAAGATTCAATTAGAGCAGTCAATTTGTCATAATAGATTTTGTGTGATAACGGTTGTACTGGTTGCAATTGTAGTGGGGTCCTTACTGACATCAAAGCCAGTGGAAGAGCAGCCAACCATGTCAATTTAGTCTGTGCACAGATTTTAGCCAATTTGTTTTTCAATGTTAGATTCAACTGCACAACCTTACCTTGTGACTGTGGGTGATAGACTGCCCCGAAATGGTGTACTAAACCCAATGCCTTTTCCACATCAGCCAGATGTTCATTTTTAAAGTGTGAGCCGTTGTCAGATCTGACCCGGCTTGGAAAACCATGACGTGGGATGTAATGGTTTATCAGACATTTAATGACAGCAGTGCTGTCTTCCATGCCCACCAGGAAGGCCTCTGGCCATCTTGTATATGCATCAATCATAACAAGCAAGTATTGTTTACCATTTACCCTTTCAATCATGTCAGTGAAATCAATTATAACTTCATTCCCAGGGCCATTTGCCAATGGGAACGATCCCTGAGATGGTTTCATAGTTGGTTTGACATTGTGCATCTGACAAATGTCACATGTCCTTATGTACCCAGAAATTAGGTGTGGCATAAAAGGATGCCACCATGATTGCAATGCTCGCAACATTTGCTTATCACCACAGTGTGCATGTGTGTGGGCTTCTTTCAACACGCTTGGGACTAGTGACGCTGGGAGCAAAGCTTTACCATCAGGTGCTGTCCAAAGCCCATCCTCGTGTCTGATTGCCCCTTTATTTTTCCACACAGACTTTTCTTCAGGAGCAGCCATGTCTTGCTGCTTAGATAAGAATTCTCTCGAGAATTCTGGTAGGAGGGAAGTCACTTCTGGCTCAGATGTGACCACAAACTGACCTTTTATGTAGTCTGAGGCACGTTTTGCCGCCAAGTCTGCTGCTTCATTCCCTCTTGATATTAGGTCAGTTCCTTGAGAATGACCAGTGCACTTAATGAAAGCCACTTTGTTTGACAACATTATGGCTTCAGAGAGCTCTCTTGCTTCTTTCTCATGAGTAATAGGCCGGCCAGAAGAAGTTGTGAATCCACATCTGATCCACACAGGCAGCTCCACGTGGGCTGTGGACACTGCATATGCAGAATCAGAGTAGATGTTGACAGACTGTCCTTTTGAGTGTCTCAATGCATTGATTAGGGCCAATAGTTCTTTTTGTGCAGATTGTTTGCCAATTAGGGGTTCCAGATTGTATGGTGACCAATTGATCATTCTGTAATTTGACCACAGCAAAGCCTGCTTTCAGAGTTCCATCATCTGCCCTTTGGCAGCTACCATCTGTAAACAGTGTTATTGGGTTGTCTGTTTCAGGAAGTGGGGAGGCATTCAGGCCCTTATTTTATTTTTAGCTGACTTCCTCTCCTCAAACTGCAGTTTCAGAAGTTCTTTTGCAGCTTTAGCAACTCACTTCCCTCTTTGCTCTTTCTACTGCTTTGTCTATGAAATCTACTGCATACCTTTTCCCATTTAGTATCATCACTGCCTGGTACCTCAGGAGACTGTTCCATGGCCTGGGTCACACCAGCTGGAGCTCCTTGTAACACTGCTGCCCTGAAAATTCTATTAGTAACAGAGTTAGACATTTGGCTTTCATCGCATGCCTTTTCCCACTCTTGACAGCATCTATTTATGTATGCTGCTCCATTTTCACCATCCCAATGTTTAAATTTCATGTTCTCTATTGACCACTAACTGCTTCGGCTGCTGGCTTAAAGTTGGGTTTTACGGGGGTGAGTGATCTTAGTATAATCTCTGTATGGTGGGGGCAGTGGGCGTCGCTATCTAATCAGTCTTCGCCTCAGCTTCCTATCTCTTACTCAGTTTAGCTTCAGCTTCTTTGCTGTTCACTTCCCTTTTCTTTGATTTTAGCACAGCTGCTGCAAGTGTCTCTAGACCATCTTCTCAAAATCGCATCTAACTGTTTTTCTTTCTTTGCATGGGCTCGCTTGTGTAACAGCCTTACTTCCTCTTTTCAGTGTCTGAAAACAGCTTCTTGTGCTCTTTTCTCTTTTATTCCCACTTTCTGAAACAGAGACCTCTTTTGTACATACAATCAGTGCTATAATGTTCAATCATTTCGCGCGTACATTCTCCCAGTTCTTTTATCTGTTTTTCCTATCTTTTTTTATCAGTTTGTGCCAATAAGATATCTACCATTTTATCCCATTGTTGTCTTAGTGGAGGACAATCATATTCCTCACATTCTCTATCAAATTCTCATTCCATTTTTTTAATTTTTTATTTATTTATTTTTTATTTTATTTTTTTTATTTATTTACTTTTTATCCGTATCCCTACACTCTCACTATTTCTCAATTCACTAAACCTGCTATCCTTGAGAAATTTACTTGAAGATGTCAGATCCTCGTCAGGATAAGGCAAGGCAAGGCAAGGCAAGGCAAGTTTATTTATATAGCACATTTCATACACAGTGGCAATTCAAAGTGCTTTACATAAACAGGAATAAAAGAAACAATTATAAGAGAAATAAAAACAAACATAAAAATGGTAAGAATAAAAATAAAATAAAAGCTGATAAAATGTGTTATAAAAGAATTAAAAAGAAGAGAAAAACATAGTAGTCGGACGTAGCACAGTGCTCATTCAGTAAAGGCACAGCTAAACAGATGTGTTTTCAGTCTTGATTTGAATGTGCCTAATGTTGGAGCACATCTGATCATTTCTGGAAGCTGATTCCAGCAACGAGGGGCGTAGTAGCTGAAAGCCGATTCACCCTGCTTTGACTGAACTCTTGGGATTTCTAATCTATTTGATCCTAAAGATCTGAGTGATCTGTTAGGTTTGTATTCAGTGAGCATATCTGTAATGTATTGAGGTCCTAGGCCATTTAGTGATTTATAGACCAGTAATAATACTTTAAAATCTATTCTAAATGTGACTGGGAGCCAGTGTAAAGACCTGAGGACAGGTGTGATGTGCTCTGATTTCCTGGTTCTGGTCAGAATTCTGGCCGCAGCGTTCTGGATGAGCTGCAACTGTCTGACTGTCTTTTTGGGAAGGCCAGTGAGGAGGCCATTACAGTAATCCACCCTGCTGCTGATAAAAGCATGAACAAGTTTCTCTAAGTCTTCACTGGAAACAAAGCATCTAATTCTTGCAATGTTTTTGAGATGATAGTATGCTGATTTACTAACTGCTTTGATATGACTATTGAAACTCAGATCTGACTCCAGAGTCACACCAAGATTCTTGACCTTATGTTTTGTTGTTTGACCCTTAGAGCCAAGGTACGCATTCACCTTGAGAACCTCATCTCTGTTCCCAAACGCAATGACTTCAGTTTTCTCTTTGTTTAACTGAAGAAAGTTTTGGCACATCCAATTGTTAATTTCATCAATGCATTGGCAGAGGGTGTCAATGGGGCTGTAGTCATTAGGCAGTAAGGCTAGGTAGATCTGAGTGTCATCAGCATAGCTGTGGTAGGAGATTTGGTTCTTTCTCATTATTTGGCTCAGAGGGAGCATATAAAGGTTGAACAGGAGTGGTGCCAGAATCGAGGATAAGGATAAGAGGGATCTTCAAGGGTTTTGCCTCCTCAGGGAAAAGGGCTTCTCCTTTAAATACTTATGTATTCACCCTGATAATTGGAAATATGAATGACTTCGTCAAGACAGACAATTTCCAATTTATTTGCCTATTTAGGGAACAGGACTTCTCCGTAAATCTAAAGATTCACCCTAATTGCCTATTTAGGGAACAGGACTTCTCCGTAAATCCTAACGATTCACCCTAACTTTCTCTATCACAACTTATCACAATTCATTCTTCTCTTTTTTATTTTTTGATTTTTATATGTAGTCTGTAACCTCCTGCATGCATCAAATGTATCAAAGAAATTAACAATGTATTTACCGATGCCAAAAGCCACTTATTTAGAATGTTCAATAGCAGAATTTTAGAAAAAGGTTTCTGCTTACCTTTCTATTAGAGAGGCGCTTCTGGATTTGGCATCAGAAATAAACGTTCATCTATTTGACAGTCTCCAGTCAATCACGTCGTCGGGTCACCAATTGTTGGACTCAAATGGTCCATTGCATGCTCAAAAATTGACGGAGATCTGAATTGAAAATTAACAAGTTTTATTTTGAATGCAGGAAGTTAGAGAGTACAATTTCTGCGCAGGAGAGATGTACTAATGTATCAGCCTCTGCCTTTATGCTGTCCTTCCGGCTTTTTTATACTGTCTCTCACACACACACTTAGCAGCAGGCCTCCACCCTGCCAGTAGCAGGAAGTTGGGTTCCTCTTTCTTGTACACACATTATCACTGTTAACCCTTTAAAAGAAGAAACCCTTTATGTTTGCATTTATTAGTAAATGTTTAGCAAAATCTAACAATAAAAAAATGCTATCCTTCAATGGAAAAGTTTTTTATTTGTCCTATCAAAACAACATTTTAATTTCATACATTTAATTATAAAATAATAAATGACTAATTAAAAAATTACAATATTTTAGATATTTCTTAGCAAAAGATTTTAAATATTGTGTAAAAACAAGCAAGCTGTAGTTGTATCTATACGCTTTTTTCCAACAAACTTTCTTTACAAAATAATAAAAAATTAACATTTGTTCAAAAGTTTTAAAAACTATAATAAACTAAATCGATGCACAACAATCTGTCCAGGTCGATGTCCTCAGCAGTAAATACATGGAGGATGTTTAAACAAATGTTATTGTAAGGAAAATAATTAAACCACTATGATAAATAGAGTTAAAATGACCTTTTTGAAGAAAAAGTTGAAAGTTTTATTGAGATGGATTGTTGGTGATTGTATGGGTTTTGGCCAGATTGGGTAGCAAAACATGAACAAAGGAAAATGAAGACTTGTTTAAAAAAGATTTAAGAACTACAACACAATATTTCAGTAAATTTAAGACTTTTTAAGGCCTAAAATTTAGATTTTGGATATTTAAGACATTTTAAGACCCTGTGGAAACCCTGTTTAAACACAATAGCCCTGGTAATTAGTTATTATATTAATAATGAAATAATTTTAACTCAGATACTATCTGTGAGAACTAGTAACAACTACTAAAACAACTTTAAAAGTTATGGAAATTATGGAAAAAAGGGAACGTGACATATGCAAATGGGAAGTACTAAGCCAACATTATCACTGTTATAACAGATATCTTCTATGAGAATACTGTAGGTCAAATATCGTCAGCTCAGGTAAACTTTTTAAATTTATTGTTTTTGTTTATTTTTTTAGTGCCAAGTAACAAGAAAGAAACTGATGCCTGTCTTTCAATGAGTGCTTATGTGCATTTAGGAGAACTAGGCAGCACACTCAGGGCTGCAAGATGGATTTAATTTAGTATTCTTATTATTATTATATATCTAAATGCGGATCAAATGACTGAGTTGGTCTTTGAGAATGAAAACCAACCTGTTTGTTCCTGCAGATCTTCATGTTTGACTGTGAATGTTTCTTCAATCTTCACATCTTCACTCTCCTCTTTAATAAACGCCATCTTTATTACAGTGTGGAGATCAGTCACTTCAGCAGGAGTTTTTCTCTGTGTTTGGACACTTTATCCTGTTTAAAACAAATAAAACAATGAACAGAAACAAAATACCTTCTCTTCAACACTTGCTTCAACAGTTTCTTTATATGAGAGTAATTAACAAGAAGAAATCAGCTAAAACGTTTCTTTAAAACACTTATTCTGTTACTTTATTCAAACAACAGCCCTCGGTTACTGAGAATAAAATAGTACTACGTTGTATAAAGGGTTAAAATAATATTTCCAACAGCAGGAACACAATTTAGCACAGGATTAAAAACCTGAAACCTTTATTACGTTTGGGTTATGTCTGTAAACGTTTTAAAACACAAACCTTTCTCCAGTTGAATCACAGCGCTGAAACGGCGCCTCTTGATGACGTCACAAGCCACGCCAAAATAAGTCTTTTTTGTTTCGCTTTTTTGCCACTTATTGTTGCAGTCATGACTCATTGATACATTTCTCCCGTGTTTTTCAATTTACACTATATCTGCTCTCTCTCTCTCTCTCTCTTTCTCACAAACCTTTAATCTAAACATTTTAGACAATTTTGAGAAACTTTTTTTAATCCAGTTCTTGATGACTTGCATGTCACTTGACTTGCAACACATTACTTTACCTATTAATATGAGTCCAAATCTCATTATCATAATTATGACATCTTCTTGTCTAATTCTACAACTTCATAGGCCTATACAGGGTTTCTTTTTTCATATGAATTGTCGTCTCTTATTATCTATGTTCCAGGTTTCCTGCCATTCTTTAGCAATATCTTCAGTAATAATATTTAATTTACCTTCACTTACAGAAGCATTAAAGGGGTAGTTCACATAAAAATTACAATTCTGTCATTTCCTCATCCTCTACTTGTTCCAAACCTGTTTGAGTTTCTTCTGCTGAATGCAAATGAAGAGAATACAGGAGCAAAAACAGCCACTATATGGTTCAACAGTTCCTACTTTGGCTGCTTTTTTCAACATTTTCTTGCACACAAAATGTTCTTGGAACTCGATTACAATTGAACCACTAAAGTCATGGACTGTTTTGACAATGTTTTTGGTTCCTTTTCTGCACTTTGAGCATCTCGGGACTCACTGCACCACTGTGACACCTCACATGTATAATTATTTGAGGTATTAAACTGGTATTGGTGAAGAACTATGCTTACAAATGGTTTTTATTTTCAAAACGTGTGAAATGGCACCATTCAGATGTAATGATTGTAATGATCTGGGGAATCAAGCATGTATTGTTGTAGACACCTTTGCTTATTTGTCTTAAGAGATGTAAGCCATGTTCATGTAATATGCTTTAGGCTATCAAGTTGGTATTGGCATGAACAGCTATACCTGTTAACAGGTTTCTTATATGTAAAACGATCCTATTCAGTTAATGGTCTGGCCTATTAGGCAGCTATTAATAAAGATGACTGCACATGATGATGATCCATTTGTTTAAATGAATATGTGACACAAAGATTTAAATTCATTGTTGAAAACAAGTTACAGGAGTAAGTGCAGTTGTTGTTTTATGAGATGTCCACCCCTGTAATTACACCACGGGGAAAAAGAAGTCTGAGAAATGCTGTAGTTGGTGTAGGTGGAGGAGGTTAATCACATTAAAAGTTCTGCATTGTGTAGATAGGACAGTGAACTCTTGTCACTGAATTACCCTGTATAAACTGCCTATACAATAATTTTACTTGTGATGTAATTATTTTCTAATTATAAATATATAGATGCATGACAGATTTAATAGTGGACTCCAGAAAGGTAAGACCAAAGCTTGAAATCGCATCAAGTGAGAGCATGAGACCAATAGAAGATCAAAACATGAGCTATTTGGAGCATTCGCTCGCTTTTAGCAGCGTCTAATCATATTGTTTTATCCCACCTTATCCCACATTGAATCGACTGCATTGATTTCTTTGTCTATTAGGCCAGTTTCAATTTGATTTCAGAATGTCACTATGCAGAGGAAGTAAAATAATTGATTGGAACAACAAAGCCTCATTTGGATGATGGTTGGTCTTTCCAGCCAGCTTTTGAAAAGACAATCAAGTCCATTTGGGGATCCAGTGGCACAGTTGGGTGAGTGAGAATTAGCGTGGCTGGTGGTGTCGGCGCTCGACGGGGTACTTGGTGAGACCAAGGCCCCAGCCCGCCAAGCCCTGCCCGACGGGAGACCCCTTTTCCGGGATGTCCCGCGCCTGGAGGTGCCTGTCCGGGGCTGATTGTCTCTGACCTGCCATCTGGAATTCGGGGAAGGCGTAGAAATGTGGACTTAGGTTTTGGCGGCTTTGCGTTTGAACGAATCAGGGGTTCAATGGCCAGGCTGGCTTACCCAGGAACAGTGCCCCGACCCCGGGCGAGCTGGTGGGCGCCCGTGGGCATGGGGAAACCCAGCCATGGGGCTGAGACATTGCAGGCTTACCCAGGAACAGTGCCCCGACCCCGGGCGAGCTGGTGGGCGCCCGTGGGCATGGGGAAACCCAGCCAAGGGGCTGAGACATTGCAGGCTTACCCAGGAACAGTGCCCCGACCCCGGGCGAGCTGGTGGGCGCCCGTGGGCATGGGGAAACCCAGCCAAGGGGCTGAGACATTGCAGGCTTACCCAGGAACAGTGCCCCGACCCCGGGCGAGCTGGTGGGCGCCCGTGGGCATGGGGAAACCCAGCCAAGGGGCTGAGACATTGCAGGCTTACCCAGGAACAGTGCCCCGACCCCGGGCGAGCTGGTGGGCGCCCGTGGGCATGGGGAAACCCAGCCAAGGGGCTGAGACATTGCAGGCTTACCCAGGAACAGTGCCCCGACCCCGGGCGAGCTGGTGGGCGCCCGTGGGCATGGGGAAACCCAGCCAAGGGGCTGAGACATTGCAGGCTTACCCAGGAACAGTGCCCCGACCCCGGGCGAGCTGGTGGGCGCCCGTGGGCATGGGGAAACCCAGCCAAGGGGCTGAGACATTGCAGGCTTACCCAGGAACAGTGCCCCGACCCCGGGCGAGCTGGTGAGCGCCCGTGGGCATGGGGAAACCCAGCCAAGGGGCTGAGACATTGCAGGCTTACCCAGGAACAGTGCCCCGACCCCGGGCGAGCTGGTGGACGCCCGTGGGCATGGGGAAACCCAGCCAAGGGGCTGAGACATTGCAGGCTTACCCAGGAACAGTGCCCCGACCCCGGGCGAGCTGGTGGGCGCCCGTGGGCATGGGGAAACCCAGCCAAGGGGCTGAGACATTGCAGGCTTACCCAGGAACAGTGCCCCGACCCCGGGCGAGCTGGTGAGCGCCCGTGGGCATGGGGAAACCCAGCCAAGGGGCTGAGACATTGCAGGTTTACCCAGGAACAGTGCCCCGACCCCGGGCGAGCTGGTGGGCGCCCGTGGGCATGGGGAAACCCAGCCAAGGGGCTGAGACATTGCAGGCTTACCCAGGAACAGTGCCCCGACCCCGGGCGAGCTGGTGAGCGCCCGTGGGCATGGGGAAACCCAGCCAAGGGGCTGAGACATTGCAGGCTTACCCAGGAACAGTGCCCCGACCCCGGGCGAGCTGGTGGGCGCCCGTGGGCATGGGGAAACCCAGCCAAGGGGCTGAGACATTGCAGGCTTACCCAGGAACAGTGCCCCGACCCCGGGCAAGCACTGTTGGCTCTGGTGTGGCGAGGGGGTTCCAGGGGCACCAGTGACACAGTTGATTGAGCGAGAATTAGCGTGGTTAGTGTCGACGCTCACCGGAGTACTTGGTGAGACCCAGGCCCCAGCCCGCCAAGCCCTGCCCGACGGGAGAACCCTTTTCCGGGATGTCCCGCGCCTAGAGGTGCCTGTCCGGGGCTGATTGTCTCTGACCTGCCATCTGGAATTCAGGGAAGGCGTAGAAATGTGGACTTAGGTTTTGGCGGCTTTGCGTTTGAACGAACCAGGGGTTCAATGGCCAGGCTGGCTTACCCAGGAACAGTGCCCCGATCCCGGCCAGCGCCATTGGCATTGGGGGCATGGGGGTCCCGCCCCAACCAAGCGGTTCAGACATTGAAGTCAGGCCCAAAGACAGTGCCCCGATCCCAGCCAGCGCCGCTGGCATTGGGGGGTGGGGGTCCCGCCCCAACCAAGCGGTTCAGACATTGAAGTCAGGCCCAAAGATAGTGCCCCGATCCAGGCCAGCGCCGTTGGCCTTGGGGGGTGGGGGTCCCGCCCCAAACAAGCGGTTCAGACATTAAAGGCTTGCCCCGAGATAGTGCCCCGATCCCGGCCAGCGCCGCTGGCATTGGGGGGTGGGGGTCCCGCCCCAAACAAGCGGTTCAGACATTAAAGGCTTGCCCCGAGATAGTGCCCCGATCCCGGCCAGCGCCGCTGGCATTGGGGGGTGGGGGTCCCGCCCCAAACAAGCGGTTCAGACATTAAAGGCTTGCCCCGAGATAGTGCCCCGATCCCGGCCAGCGCCGCTGGCATTGGGGGGTGGGGATCCCGCCCCAAACAAGCGGGTCAGACATTAAAGACTTGCCCCGAGATAGTGCCCCGATCCCGGCCAGCGCCGCTGGCATTGGGGGGTGGGGGTCCCGCCCCAACCAAGCGGTTCAGACATTAAAGGCTTGCCCAAAGACAGTGCCCCGATCCAGGCCAGCGCCGTTGGCCTTGGGGGGTGGGGGTACCGCCCCAACCAAGCGGTTCAGACATTGAAGGCTTGCCCAAAGACAGTGCCCCGAACCCGGCCAGTGCTGTTGGCCTTGGCCTTGGCCTTGGCCTTGGCCTTGGCCGGGGCGAATGTCCGACACTGGAAGAAGGCAAACACAAAACTCCCATATTGAACGCCCCTGGAACTACGTGCCGCTGGTGCACCCCAGCCGCCTCAACAAATTGAGCACTGCGCCGGGTGGCGGTAGTGGGAAAGGCTGGTGCCCCCGAGCTATCTCTGTACCACAGTACGGGCGAGGTGGTGGAGAGGGTGGTTCCCCACGTCCAGATGGTTCACCAACGGCACGTCTGCGTAGCGAGTGCCACTAGCTAAGTCAATGTTCGTGGCTTAAGTGTGGCGTGCCCGGGGTCTGCTGGTGAGCAGGTGTCAAACTAGAAGACCCTTTGGGCCCGGTGCTTGCCCCGGAAAGGGTGTGGGCCCTGGGGGAAAGGGGGTGGCCTTGGGAGTCAGGGGCTCCAGCCCCTCTAACGTGAGCCCCTGCCCCCGGACAGGGTGTGGGCCCTTGCCCCCGGACAGGGTGTGGGCCCTGGGGGAAAGGGGGTGGCCTTGGGAGTCAGGGGCTCCAGCCCCTCTAACTTGGGTCCTTGCCCCCGGACAGGGTGTGGGCCCTGGGGTAAAGGGGGTGGCAGTGGTGGCCTTGGGAGTCAGGGGCTCCAGCCCCTCTAACGTGGGCGCCTGCCCCCGGACAGGGTGTGGGCCCTGGGGTACAGGGGGTGGGAGCGGTGGCCCTGGGTGTCAGCATCAGCATTTGGGATGATGGTTGGGTCTTTCCAGCAAGCTTTTGAAACCAAAGTCCATTTGGGGCCATGAGGAAGATGGTTGGTCTCGGGAACGGCCGGTGGCAAGGGCTTGGCGACGCTCACCGGGGTACTTTATGAGACCCAGGCCCCAGCCCGCCAAGCCATGCCCGAAGGGAGACCCCATTTTTCGGGACGTCCCGCGCCTGGAGGTGCCTGTCCGGCGCCGATTGTCTCTGACCTCCCATCAAGAATTCGGCGACGGCGAAGAAATGTGGACTTAGGTTCTGACGGTTTGGCAGCTTTGAGAAAGTTGGACTTAGGTTTTGACCATTTCGCGCCTGCACCAAGCACGCTGATCGATAGGAGCTTGTTTTGACGCCCCATGGGTTAGGCCCCTGCCCGGCACACCTGCCCCAACATGGGTGGGTCGGCCTCTATGGGTGTGGTTGGTTCCTCCCTGCCTCGGGCGTGCTGTGAGGGAGGCGTGGGGGGGTGTCCCTCCGCACACAACCCCCCCCTTTCCCGCCTCTATCTGTGGGAGGAAAAAAAACTCAAATGGCCCGTCTGGTTTTGACCAAGAGCATGTCCGGCGCTCTGCCCGCCAGCCCGCCCGCCTGACCCCCTGTGCTTTGTTCCCCCCCTGCTGATTCTCAGTCCGCGCCGCCCTCGCCCTGGACAAGGGCTGGGGGTGGTAGGTGGGCTCGGTAGAGTCTCCAGCGTGGTGTGTCGAGCCCAGGGGCCGTGTGGGGTACGGGCTGGTGCTGGCTCCAGCCCCTGTGTGTGTGCGTGACCAGTGCTGCGTCTCCCGCCCGTCCGCAAGCACGCCCACCCCTTTGGGTTTATCCTTGCCGGCCCTCGGCGGTCTCCCCTGCCCCACCTGACCCCCCCTACCCCTCTCCCCCGGAGGTGTGTGGGGGTGGCTGGTGGAGGCGGAGGGTGGCCGCTAGTAGTCTCTGGCGAGGTGAAACAAGCCGGGGTCAGTGGTGTCTGGGCTTACGGTCTGGCCCCTCCTTTTTGATGGTTGCGGTTCATGATGCAGTGAACGTTGCGTGTTCGGCCGGGCTCATGCCATCCCTTTGTGGGGGCAGAAAAGGGAACTATAAAAAGGCTTATTCAAAAAGCCCCCCGCGGGCTGGCGCAGTCCAAGCTGCCCAAAACTGTGCGTGTTTGGCCGGGCTCATGCCATCCCTTTGTGGGGGCAGAGAAGGGAACTATAAAAAGCTTTATGCAAAAAAGCCCCCTGCGGGCTGGCGCAGTACAAGCTGCCCAAAACGGTGCGTGTTCGGCGGGGCTCATGCCCATCCCTTTGTGTGGGAAAAGGGGAATAAATCAAAAAGCAGCGAAAGTCCCCGCTGCTGGCACGGTGAGGCTGCCTGAAATGGTGTGTTGTTCCTGGGACAAAAATCCACCAAAAGTCGTAACAACTGCTTCCATACAAGTTGGATCAAAGGGATCTCGTAGGTATCGGTCCTTCCCCTTTAAGAGGGGGAGGGGGAAACAGCGTCGCTGACGCGGAAGTGGACGCTTCGTCCGCCATCTTTTAAACCGCGGCATGTGGGTCTCTCTCCCTCCAGCCTTGGTCTTGGACGGTCATGGCCGAATGTGCGCTCTGCTTCAACGTCTACAGCCGCCTCTCGCCGCACCTGTCTGCGGTCCACAAGGTGTCGAACGCGCACGAGAAGAAGCTTTTGCTGGCGCTCGCCGCTGGCCGCGTGGACATGCGGAAGACGGCGTGCCCGGTGCCCGGCTGCCGGAGGACGCCGGCTCGCCTAGACAGACACCTGAAGCAGCACGCCGAGCTCTCCGTCTCGGCCAGGAAGGAGGCTATGGGCCGAGCGAGGCGTCGGAAAGTGGCTCGAGAGTTGCGGTGGTTGCGGTCCACTCAACCGACGGTACCCGTGGTGTCTCGGCTGGCGTCGTCCTCCGAGGAGGAACGGGAACCAGACGGCCTGGAAGCCGAGCGTCCCTGCGCCGACCCCCGCTGCAGGCTCGCAACGGAGCGCATACAGGCCCAGCTCTCAGAGCTCCGCAAGCAGGTGGACAAGGTGAGATCCACCCAGCTCCAATTCGCCCGCCGCTATCGAGAGTTGAGGAGGGGGGAAGAGGGGAGGAAGAGCAGGCGGGCAAGGTCGTGTCCTGCCCCGCCGGCACCATCCCCCGACCCCGCCCCCGGGCGAGGGCCGGCCCCCGGGCGAGGGGCGGCCCGAGGTCTCCGGGCGGCCTCCGGGCCTGTGGAAGCCTACGATCCAACAAAGTACCCGTATCCGGACCACGCCCGCGCCTTGAGTTGAGTATGGTTATGGCACTTCTCTGTTGGGCTGGTGGTGGGTGTATGTCGTCTAGGCTGACTTTTGACTTTCGCCCCCGTTCTGCAGACTTGCTTTTGGCAGAGTTCGAGGGTTTCCAATTGGGGAGCGAGCCCACCGCCCGTCTGCGGAATAACGTGGCCTCCAAACTGGCGAGGGTCAAGGCCTTCCTAGGCTTCATGGCGACAGGCCACGCAGACCCAGAAACCTTGTCCTTCCTCAACCAACCGGCGCGCATCCGAGCCTGGTCTGCCCTGCTAGGCCAAACGGGCATGGCCGAGCCCACGAGGCAGCACTACCTGAAGAACGTGGCGCAGTTCCTGGATTATCTCTCCGAAACCCCGCCGGCCTCCTGCCGCCTCTCCAGTACCACCCTGGTGCTGGTTCGCAGGGAGCTTCGAGCTCTCATTCGCGGCATACGCCGCCGCGTCGTGGTACACGAGGTTAGGACCAAGCAGGCCAAAGAAGGCAGACTCATCTCCAAAGCCACCCTGCTACGCTGTCATCGGACGGCTGGGAGAAAAATACCTGCCCTTCTAGGTGAGTTGTTTGGTCCCCGCCGGTCTGCGTTTCCACCAGTGGCGGTGGAAACGCTGACCTTCTCTCCGTTCTTCCCTCTTCTGCTCCAGGGCACCAACGGCTCTCGGTCAAACCGAGCCACGTCAGCGTACCCACCCCTTAACCCCCGAATGGGGGTTAAGGGGTGGGTACGCTGACGTGGCTCGGTGCCCCAAGGCAAAAAGATAATGTCTGCTCCGGGGCGCCAGCGGCTCTCGGTCAAACCGAGCCACGTCAGCGTACCCACCCCTTAACCCCCGAATTCGGGGGTTAAGGGGTGGGTACGCTGACGTGACTCGGTTTGACCGAGCCGCTGGCGCCCCGGAGCAGACATTATCTTTTTGCCTTGGGGCACCAGCGGCTATCGCTAAGTTTAAACCGTTGGTGGTGTAAACATGGTTTGTTGGAAAAGTCTAACCCCTAACCTCCCTCCGTCAGACGGCCTCGAGTCCAGCCCAGACACCAGGCAGCAGTGGCGCTTCTATGGCTACCTGACCGGCTACCTGACCTGCATCACGGGCCATCGCTGTGGGGTCTTCCAGAACCTGACCATCCAGGAGGTCCAAGAGGCTTCCAGAAGCCCGGACGAGTCCGCCTATGTCATAAACGTGAGTGGGACGTTGCATGTGGGGGCCACCAGTGGTAGGGCTCACTCATCTTCTCTCTGATTTTCCCAGATCACCACGCACAAGACAAACCGAGCCTTCGGCGCGGCTCAGCTGTCTCTCAACAAGGAAGAATACAGCTGGTTCCGGAGGTTTTTGCAGCTGCGGGCTAGCCTCCCCGGGGGGAGCCAGGCCTCCTATTTTTTTTTTACTTCCAGACCCAGTCTCTGTCGAACCCTGAACAAATATTTTCAATCTGCATGGACCAGCATGGGGCTTCCCGGCAAGCCCACCTTCACTGACGTCCGAACTGCCATCGCGACCCACGTGAGTATCTATGCCAGTGCCCCCCCGCTGACCCCCATGACTGCCAGCGGCTTTGACCACAAAAAGTCTCTGTCTGTCTGTCTCTGACGCAGGCAAAGAATTCACATTCTTCCGAGGATCGCAGGAAGGTGGCCCAATTCATGTGCCACGATACCTCAACCTCAGACAAGTTCTACGCGCTTCACCTAGGCCCTCTCCAAGCACGTGAGCACCGCAGACTCTTCGAGAGGGCCTTGGTGGAGGAGGAGGAGGAGGAGGAGGAGGAGGCAGCGGGCAGAGAACGCCACTCAAGGAAGGGGCGCCAGAGGGCAGAGAGTCCCGGGTCACCCATGGTAAATCAGTTCCTTTTTGGCATGGACCTCAACAGAGGGACGTGTGGTGTTAGGTAACTGGCCTTTTCTCTTTTTCAGGAGGGAACTAGCAGGAGGACGCTGCCATGGCCGCCTTCGAAGGGGAAACGCCCCCTCGAAGCAACCGAAGACTCTGAATCTTCCTAAATAAAAATTGAACAATAAAGGTCATATGGTGTTCAGTGTCTTTATTATTCCTCTATCTGTGTGATAAAACATAGCTTCGAATGGGACAAATGATCCCTATCTCCTCTGTTAGAAGTGTCGCGTGGGACGCCCGCGTCCAGGTTCAGCCTTTGCTAAGCCCCAATTGGGACAAATGATCCCTGTCTCCTGTGGTAAAAGTGTCGCGTGGGACGCCCGCGTCCAGGTTCAGCCTTGGTTGAAAGCCCATCGGGACAAATGATCCCTTTTTAAACACAAAGAGGTGCCAGGCTGGACGAGACTGTCCAGGTCTGCGCCGGCGTTGAACGGCCATATGGCCCATGGTCCAACTCTGGGTATTTGCAGGTGTCTCCCGGGACGGCTCGGTCCTTTGGGCTGCATAAAGAGGTCGGAAGAGGGCTGCCCAAAAGCGGGGGTTAACTTCTGTGAGTAAGCGCATTTTTACCTCCTTCTCTTGGTTAAGAGATAAAGCTAAATAATAGAATTAGTTATATTTCAGATATATAAATCAATTATTCGCAACAAAAGACCAATTTCATAATGATTTTAGAGTAAAAGACTTTAATTTGAAGCAAAAAAGATGCTGGAGGACTGGATCAGATATATGGCACCTTACTCACACCTGATTACCTCTGCAGATTATACACAACATTTCACAGCACCTGGAATTAACACAAATGAGTTTGAAGTTACAGTGTGTCTCATCCATTTGTGGTTAATGTACAAACAATTATCTATTAAGGCCGAAAGTAGCAAAAAAATCAACAGCATGTGATCGCTTTACTGTGTTAAAAGGAAAAGGTTTGTCACAGGGTATCTTATATATGCTTTTGTGAATGTTTATGAATATTTGTATGCACAAACACAAGTAATAATTATAGGGGAAAACATCTTTGTTACATACAAGGTGAATAAGAGGCATAGAGAGAGCTGAGCTGCTCACACATGTTCTATTCAACTAAAAACCGAAGGAAAGAAAACTAAATTGGCACAGAAACAAGTTACATTTTAATCGTTAAAATCTATAGACACTTTTAGAAAGAAATAATTGACCTGTTAAGAGTGTGTTGACAGTCTTACAGAAACCAGTAATAAGCTGCATGTGTTTTAAGAGAAATAAAGCACTCTAAACTCACATAAAGAACAAGTTCAGTGATAAATAAATAACTAAAACATTGCTAATAGTTAGCTCATGTCAATGTATTGACTGAACTTAACAAATAAAACCTCACTGTGAAGTTTAGAAATAGTTTCTTTTAACGAATGATAATATATCACAGTATAATAGGATAAGACTTACATAACTATTATATAAGTGAAATTATGAATGTGAAATTTCAAATCAAGGTACCTAAACATAAGTGTATCAACATTAACTACAAAATGCAGCAGCTAAAATTAAAAAATAAGCTTTCAATAGTCATATAAAAACAGCAACAAATCAAATGATGATGGCTAAAGTCAACTTATTTTCCCAATACATCATTATTTCTCTGTAAAACTGGTTTGTAAAGCTGCTGAACTTCCCATCCCCCACAGTAATGTGTCTTGAGTCTTCACTGCTCTCAACTGCTCATTTGCATATTTATTCCAGCATTAATGGGTGCCAATTGAGTCTTATCCAATCACATTCCAGATCCAGTAGCTTAGCAGGGTTGTGTTTATATATTCTGGGTTCCTAACATAATCTTCATTGGCTTATTTAGCTATAAGAGAACAACTTTGGAGGACACACTACGATTGTAAATTCCTACATTGGGATTATTACCTACAACAACATACAAAGAAAAACCCACTGAGGCCATTTCTCATCCCACTTCTTCATTGAAGACTGAAAAGGTAAGTTGCACATTCTGAATTTACACTCAAATAATATCTGAATGCTAACATTATAATGTATCAAATCTAAACATGTGTGGATGCATTGTTCAACGTTGTATTAAGTTCTTCAGTCATTTTTAAAAGCCTCTTTACAACTATTTAGTTTTTTGTTTGTTTGTTTGTTTATTTGATTATAATTATTGTTTTTATCCTGACAAATGGACTGTAGACCAAATAAGTTTCAACATTTTACATATATAGGTTGGAAGCTGGCAGGCAATTTTGGAGAATCTGATGTTTCCCCATTCAAACATACAAAGAGGCGGTAACATCACTGAATGCAAGTGAATGAGTTTAAAGCTATGGATAAAGAAATGCAATCGTTTAAAGAAAATACCTCTTACCAACCTACCAGAAGGCAAAGATCTAGTGGGGGTAAATGGGGTTTTTCAATTAAAATAAAAAGTGATGGTCTTACAAATACAAAACAGAAAGCAGATAAAGTATAAAGTAGAAAACGAGGGAGAAATGTATCAATAAGTCATGACTAAGAGTAAGCGGGGGAAAAAAGCTAAACAAAAAAAGACTTTTAGCGTGGTGGTGTGACGTCATAAGGCTGCGCCACTCTCACACTGTGATTAAACTTGAGAAATGTTTGTTTTAAACCTTTTACATAGATGTAAACCGACAGATTAAAATTTCAGGTTGTCATTTAATGCTTAATGTACCTGCTGTTGACAATATTATTTTAACCCTTTACAACTAAGTACAATTTTACTCACAGTAAGGTCTATTGTTTGAATAAGATAGGATAAACTTTATTTGTCCCCGAGAGGAAATTATTGTGCAAATAAGTGCTACAACGTTGCTGTAAGCAGACAATAAAATAAATAAAACTAACAAAACAATTAAGAACATACCTGAATAAAGCAACAGTAAAGAATGAAGGTTTAATGAAGGTTTAATTTAGAGCATAATGTCATTTCCACTCTAAGTATACATCACTATATATAAGAAATGGAGTACTAGTTTTAATCAGCTCATTTGTGGCTATTGTTTCTTGCTCAGACTTACCTGATTTCTTTTTGTTAATTACTCTCAATAGAAAGTGTTGAAGAGAAGTTATTTTTTTTCTGTTCATTGTTTTATTTGTTTTTTCAACAGGATAAAGTGTCTTGTTTAAAATAAACAAACGCAGAGAAAAACTCCTGCTGAACTGCTGAAGCGACTGTTCTCCACACTGTTATAAAGATGGCGTTTATTAAAGAGGAGAGTGAAGATGTGAAGATTGAAGAAACATTCACAGTCAAACAGGAAGATCTGCAGGAACAAACAGGTTGGTTTTCATTCTCAAAGACCAACTCAGTCATTTGACCCTCATTCAGATATATTTTAATAATAAGAATGTGATGAGTGTGAGTGTGCTGCCTAGTTCTCCTAAACACACATAAGCACTCATTGAAAGACAGGAATGAGTTTCTTTCATTACTTGTTCTTGGGTCTTTTGTCTTTCATTTTATGTATTATTATTCTCTCATCTTCTCTACCTTCTTATTATTAATGCTTCTTGTTCTCCTACTGTTTTTGTAAAGTGTCCTTAAATACTGGCGCTATATAAAATAAATAAAAACAATAACTTAAAAAAGTTTAACTGAGCTGACGATATTTGACCTACAGTATTCTCATAGAAGATATCTGCTATTACAGTGATAGTGTTGGCTTAGTACTTTCCATTTGTATACGTCATGTTGATCACAATTCCCTTTTTTTCATCAACCTCTCTATAGGATTAAACTTGTTTCTAGTAGTTGTTACTAGTTCTCACAGATAGTATCTAGAATTACATCATTATTATAATAACTAATTACCAGGGCTATTGTGTTTAAACAGGGTTTCTGTGGGGTCTTAAAATGTCTTAAATTCCAAAATCAAAATTTTAGGCTTTAAAAAGGCTTAAATTTACTGAAATATTGTGTTGTAGGTCTTAAATCTTTTTTAAACAAGTCTTCATTTACCTTTGTTCATGTTTTGCTACCCAATCTGGCCAAAACCCATACAATCACCAACAATCCATCTTAATAAAATCTTAAACTTTTAATTCAAAAGGGTCAAACTCTATTTATCATAATGGTTTAATTATTTTCCTCACAATAACATTTGTTTAAACATGCTCCATGTATTTACTGCTGAGGACATCAACCTGGACAGATTGTTGTGCATAGGTTTAGTTTATTATAGTTTTTAAAACGTTTAAAACATTTTACAGTGAAGAAATAACAATAAATCATAGCAAGAAACATCCTAATACATAGTTACTAAATTGGAACTGAATTGACAGTAACAATTTACAGTTTTACAACTTTTTAGCCAAACATTCTACTCGCTATAACTGCAAAGATCACATGACACTGAAATCAGGATTAAAATATTTTTAAATTGTCCAGTGTGTGATTTAATGAAATATTCAGTTTTCCTTTTGTAATTGTGGTAATAGTATTGACAGTTTACAGTTTAAACATTTAAAATTTAAAATATTGCTTAATTATTATTATTTTTTTTTTTATATTTTTGATTGCGCAATGATACATGATGGGAAAATAACTCACTAATTCAGACATCAATAATTTTTAGTAATTTAATCTTTGAATAAATAAATAAATATTCAAAGTAAATAAATAATTAAAATAAATAATCAAAAATGTAACAATGTAACAATTTTTTAAAGCTGAAAAAAGGATGGCTTTGGTCACTAAATGTACCTGCAACTATAGAATCACCCATATAGTTCATGGAGAGCAACATGTTTTTGTGGAGTTTACTTGCAAAACTTGGCAAACATCACTTAAGCAAGCAAACACTGAGATAAATATAGTCTGCAATACAAATAATAGTTGTAAAATAAAAGTTAGTTAGCTTTTATTAAAATGACAGAGAACATTTAAAAAGTAAAATACATTACTTTTAAAATGCTATAAATTATTTTACTACATTGTTGTCTATATATATATATATATATATATATATATATATATATATATATATATATATATATATATTAAACGAATGCATTAAACTGTTATTGCAGCGAAGTGTAAGGACATTTAAATAAGATAAGTTTAATGTGAGGTAATGTGTCAACTTAGCTAGGTATTTTAAGCCATCGAAACAGTACAAAACGTTGCACAGCATACGTTAGATCCAAAAAAAGATTAATAAATTTACCCCGCACAAACTTAGGCCCCGTTTACACTGTCAGGTCTTGATACAGAATTCTGATTTGTTGCCAATATCAGATTTTTTTGTCTGTCCGTTTACACGTTCTTTTAATTGTGACCCATATCCAATTCATGTCTTTACACTTGCTGTACAGTTTACGATGCATGCATAAACGCGGGTTCTAGCATCTGTGCCACACTAGCCACGATGGAAGAAACCGTCTTGTTTATAGCTCTGCGAAATAGGCGAAGCGTAGTATAAGTAGTGAATGGTTGAGTCTAGATTTACCTCCACTCAGTTTACGTAATGGCATGGCCCTGATGTGTGTGTTTGTAGTTGAAGATGTAGCCTTTGCCTGTGTGCGCACTGGTGTTGTTGGAGAGAATAAAGTTGTTCTATGTGTAGCCCGCAGTGAGTGTATTAATAGCGATTAAAAAGCAAAAGTTACAACATGAAGTTCGGCCAACTTTAAAATGATTTTGAGGCGGAGGAGGAGGTGGGAAAGGGCCGTCATCGCAGCTTTCGATTATGGTTAATATGCTGTATGATGTCCTCCGCCATTCAGAGGAATGTGTGGGTACGAGAGAGATCTCAGGTCTGGTGGGAGCAAATTGTGGCGACTGACCACTTTCCTCCATGTTTCCTCTGTTGTTGTTGTTGTTGTTGTTGTTTACTGCGTCGGAATCTCCACACACGCTTTTTCCTTCTACATCATTAAACCG
Organism: Danio aesculapii; assembly: GCF_903798145.1. Taxonomy (NCBI): domain Eukaryota; kingdom Metazoa; phylum Chordata; class Actinopteri; order Cypriniformes; family Danionidae; genus Danio; species Danio aesculapii. Next base: position 5,821,157 of record NC_079438.1, on the reverse strand, counting down.
CGGAGAAGCACCACATTGTCACAAGTTTAATGATGATCAGAACAGAACGCCTCAATAAATCCGATCTGCCTGTGTACATGACAGTCGCATTGTCACATATCCGTTTTATATCTGATTTATTTCCACATATGAAGGAGACCTGAAACCGATCACTGAATATTCGAATGCATGCGTTTTTTTCTGTTTACATGGTCATTGAACAGATCCGATCTGTGTCACATATGAGCAAAAAATTGGAATTGGGTCTCATTTAACTGGCAGTGTAAATGGAGCCTTAAACGTAACTTTAACGGTACACAAGCAAGAAGTGCTAAAAGTTAACTGATTTTGTATGTCTGTTTGACTATTTGACATTTGACTCTGTGCGAGTGGGCATAACCGCCATAACTTGATTTTCAAGACAGCCTCGCCGCAGCCAATCACAACCGTTTGATCCGGGCACGTTAAGGATGCAGGTTTTCTAGCTCACTGATGTTGACAAGATTATACCCTTGGGTATTGAAATTTGGTACAGAACGAAAATTATTTTTTCGATACTCGATAGTATCGAGACGATTCGGTCGGTGCTTAAAAAGTATTGAACTCGATACCCAGCCCTACCTTTAGAACGTTATAACATCACTAAAAGCAGCATCGAAGCAGTCTCCTTTCAGTCAATCCACCTTATCACGGATATTGTCAGCCTGATTTGGTGTATTAATCAACTATTGTGGGTTCTGGAACTATTTTTATTTTACATTTAATGTGCCTCAAAATTTCAGTGTGTAGCCAATGTTTCCAGTGTCTTTTCAATTTTTAGCTTTTGAAGAGAGTTTTTAAGACTTAATGAAAACTAATGTTTTATTTCTTTATTTCAGACTTAATTGAAGAGAATGAGGGGAGTAAAGAGGAGAAACATCATGTCAAAATTGACGAAAAAAGTCAATTACAGACTGATGGTATTTTGAAAAGGAGAGACAAGAATTGTTTCACCTGCACTCAGTGTGGAAAGAGTTTTGGAAGACAAAGCAGTCTTAAAATTCACATGAGGATCCACACTGGAGAGAAACCATTCACATGCACCCAGTGTGGGAAGACTTTCAGCCAAATATCAGCCCTTATCAAACACAAAAAAATCCACACTGGAGAGAAATCTTTCACATGCACTCAGTGTGGGAAGAGTTTCAGCCAATCATCATCCCTTAATAGTCACATGAGGATCCACACTGGAGAGAAACCATTCACATGCACTCAGTGTGGGAAGAGTTTCAGCACATCATCATCCCTTAATAGTCACATGAGGATCCACACTGGAGAGAAACCATTCACTTGCACTCAGTGTGGGAAGAGTTTCAGCCAATCATCATCCCTTAATAGTCACATGAGGATCCACACTGGAGAGAAACCATTCACATGCACTCAGTGTGGGAAGAGTTTCAGCACATCATCATCCCTTAATAGTCACATGAGGATCCACACTGGAGAGAAACCATTCACTTGCACTCAGTGTGGGAAGAGTTTCAGCAAATCATCATCCCTTAATCTACACAAGATGATTCACACTGGAGAGAAACCATTCACATGCACTCTGTGTGGGAAGAGTTTCATCCAATCATCATCCTTTAATCTACACATGAGGATTCACACTGGAGAGAAACCATTCACATGCACCCATTGTGGGAAGAGTTTCATCCGCTCATCATCCCTTGATCTACACATGATGATCCACACTGGAGAGAAACCCTTCACATGTACCCAGTGTGGGAAGAGTTTCAGCCAATCATCACACCTTAATCAACACATGAGGATCCACACTGGAGAGAAACCATTCACCTGCACTCTGTGTGGGAAGAATTTCAGCCAACCAGCAAACTTTAATCAACACATGAGGATCCACACTAGAGAGAAACCATTCACATGCACTCTGTGTGGGAAGAGTTTCAGCCAATCATCATACCTTAATCTACACATGATGAGCCACACTGGAGAGAAACCATTCACATGCACTCAGTGTGGGAAGCGTTTCAGCAAATCGTCATACCTTAATCTACACATGAGGATCCACACTGGAGAGAAACCATTCACATGCACTCAGTGTGGGAAGAGTTTCAGCCAATCATCACACCTTAAAAAACACATGAGAATCCACACTGAAGAGAAACCATTCACATGCATCCAGTGTGGTAAGAGTTTTAACTGCTCATCATCCCTTAATCAACACATGAGAATCCACACTGGAGAAAAACCATTCACATGCACTCACTGTGGGAAGAGTTTCAACCAACCATCAAACCTTAATCACCACATGAGGATCCACACTGGAGAGAAACCATTCACATGCAATCAGTGTGGGAAGAGTTTCAGCATATTATCATCCCTTAATATACACATGAGGGTCCACACTGGAGAGAAACCATTCACATGCACTCTGTGTGGGAAGAGTTTCAGCCAATCAACAAGCCTTAATGAACACATGAAGATCCACACCGGAGAGAAACCATTCACTTGCACTCAGTGTGGGAAGAGTTTCATCCGCTCGTCATCCCTTAATATACACATGAGGATCCACACTGGAGAGAAACCATTCAAATGCACTCAGTGTGGGAAGAGTTTTAACAACTCATCAAACCTTAATCAACACATGAGGATCCACACTGGAGAGAAACCATTCACATGCCCTCAGTGTGGGAAGAGTTTTAAGTACTCATCAAACCTTAATCAACACATGAGGATCCACACTGGAGAGAAACCATTCACCTGCTCCTAAGCCGTGGTCACACTGGACTTTTCTCCCCATAGACTTCCATTCATATGCACGTGAATGCGTCAGACCGGAAACGCAAGTTCTTGCATCAAGTTTCGCAGTTCACTTCTTTGCAAAGTTCAAGCTTGGTGAACTCTGACCTGCGAAATCGCATCACTTGACTGTGTCAGACCAATCGAAGATCAAAACATGACCTCGCTGGACCAAAATGTAAAATATGGACCAATCGCTCACTTTTTTTAAAATGTCGAATCATCTTGTTTAATCCTGCCCCTTTTCGCAGAGCTGTACAACAGAATTTTGCATGCTCAAACTCTAGTGTGACCGCAGATTCAGTGTGAGATGAGTTTCAGCAACTCCTCAGACCTTAAACACATGAAGATCCACACTGGTGTGAAAGAGTATATGTGCTTGAGTGTGAGAAGACTTTTATTACAGCTCCAAAATTGAAACTGCACCAGACAATTCACACTGGAGAGACCGTACAATTGTTCACACTGCTACAAGAGGTTTAATCAGTTAACACATCTGAAAACACAGAAGAAGATTCCCACTGGAGAGAAACCATACAGATCTGATCAGTGTCTACAGAGTTTCGCTCCTTCGGCACAGCTTAAGAAACACATGGACAAAAAGTTGCACGCATAACATAAATGCAGCAAAACATTTTCTCATGTGCACAGGATGTTTCATGTCTGAATAATGTTTGAAAAGGCTGAGTGACGGTATACTGTTTTCCAACACTCCTACACTGCAGTAGGTGGGCTTGTAAATTTGCTGCGCTCCTCGCGTTTACCGTAAACACGATGGCGGCTGAGAGAAGAACAGTTTAATAAACATCTGGCAAACAGCACCTCTGCGGCTTAAAATCTCTTTGAAATTTATTGTACAGGTGCGGATACATTTGTACTCCACTCTCTAGTGTATTCATGTAGCTAGTGTTGTTTTAGATGATGTTCTTTGTCTGAATCCCTGAATGAGAAACAAATCACTGTGAAGACACCGCACATCAAAGAAGGTGGAGCTCCAGGACGGTTAGTTTGTAGTATACCAGGGCCTCAAGTTAAGGAAGCCCATTCAATTGTCCTGTGTTGCATGTTTTATTAGTGAAGTTTCTTTACTTTTAGGTTCAAGATTCTTTCTAGTTTACTACATTTACTTTTTTTAGTAGAATATAAACATGATGAATATTTTGTGATTTAGGCAGAGCGACAGGTATTAAGTTTTACAAAATTAATACACTGTGATGATCCCAAGACTCCAGATTGGAGTATGTGGTAAATCCTGATTGGATGCCTGCATTACTCCTCAATAGGTTTATAAAAGTTGTTGTGTTTGCTACCCCAGGACGCTGTGGCTACTCAGGAGTCCTCATGTCAAGACCTGCCATCTCATTGACTCTTTAACCTTATGGTTTAGTTTTGCATTACTTTTATCATGTAGTTAAAGTGTTGTGATCATATCCTAATTTTTTTATCTTCATTATTATCCCTAGACATTTGCTGGTTGCTTTGATTGATTGTTCTATGAGTTACATTTTGTAATAAATAATTAGCATTCAGACTATTTTGTTGGCTCATGTCTCTTTTATGTTGCGACTCAAACAAGCGGGTTATAACACTTTGCAAAATGTGTCCGGTTGTATCCAAGATCTTGTCCTTTCAGTCATGACCATAGGTAAGAGTAGGAACCTAGATTGAGCGGTAAATTGAGAACATTGCCTTTCGCCTCAGCTCCTTCACCACAACAGACAATCACATCAACTGTATTACTGCTGCCGCTGCACAGATCCATCTTTTAATCTCACATTCTATTACTCGTGAAAAAAACGCAGATACTTGAACTCAATTTGGGGTAAGGACTCCCCTTCAAACTGGAGATGGCCACCTTTTTCCAGTCAAGCACCATGGTTTCTGACTTAGAGGTGCTGTTTCTTTCCTTGCCATGTCACACTCAGCAGCAAACCGTCCCACTGCAGGCTGAAGGTCCATGTCTATGAAGCCAAAAGAACAATGTTATCTGCAAATGGCAGAGACAGTCCTAGCCTGCACCTAAAATTCTGTCAGTAAAATTCAGAGAGATCAGCCGCAAAAATAACACATTTACAAAATAAAATGAATAAATAGATGGATGGATAGACATTGTGGTGGTGGAAAGAGGGGGGGGCGGGGGGGGGGGGGGGGGGGGGAGTAGGATGGCTTGTTCAACTATAAATCAAGATGGAGCTGTCTCAAGAGGGATGGACCAGTGCGCGAGATTGAATGCATTAAAATGAAATAAATGCTCAGGAAGCCCCAACCCTTTTTTTTAATCATCTGGCTGATGCAAGGTACTCCTATGCAACCTAGGGTGCTTATTGTTCAAGAGAAATTAAATGACAAAGTTATCAAACTGTTTTAAATATTGTAAAGAAATTTTTACAGGGATTTCCTGAAGTAGAGAAGTAACTTAAGGAAGGCAATTCATTTTGAGTATGATAGTTTGTTATTTTGAGTACCTCAGAGCAGTGGTTCTCAATTCTGGTGCTTGTGCAAAATGAGTTGACAACCGTCCCGAATTAATTTTAGCTCTTCTTACTAATCTTTGAATCACACTTGAGAAACCACAAAAGCAGAGATTTGGCTTATCTTTAACTGCTTCAGATCAATTTGCACCAGATCAGCAAGAGACAACATTTGTATGAGTTTCCTTCGCTGACTAGCCTCGATGAAACACAGCATTCCTGATTGGTTGGTGACTCGGCTTCATTGACGTCCTTGGGATTCACTCGCTTGTGAGTGGAAGTTGTCCTGGGTTACCGGGGTGACAGACTCTGCTGAGAGTCGGTTTGCAGAGGTTTTTTGCGGTTTCATCGATTTCTAAACTTTAAGAGGTGCATGGACAATTCTTTGTGACCCGATTGCGTGCAGTGTCCGAGAGCAAGGCGAGAGGGGGTAGAGAGCAGCAATGACCATGAGCAAGCTAATGCGAAAAGCAAAGTTTTACTGTTGCGTAAGGTTTTTAAGTGATCTGGTTTGGCCCATCCCAATGGCGCTGTCTTCCAATGAGCAGTTGCCATGGATGGCAGGCCCATGCCCCGTACCATTATGCTCAGTGTAAGTCATTAACAGACTGCTTGGTAATTTCATGTGGTAAAATATCTTGTAAGTTTGTTACAATCTTACATCAAATGTTACAAGACAACTAATGTTTCTGATACTAGTCCTTCATTTACACCAATGTATTGCAAATAAATTGCAATATATTGCTCTCATCTACAATTATTAGTTAGCCAATCAGATTAATCCAAACTCACCATAAGAAGCTTAGCAAAAAGTCACTCCCTTATCTTCGTTTTACGAAGAACGCTCTTGACAGGACTGCTCCAGCTTCTTCACAAGCTTCTAAAATTCAACATCTCTCTACAACCCATCAACAATTCCATTACCGTCATCTGACTACGACAAACCAACAACAACAGCAGCAGCAATACAACAACAGCGGAAATAACAAAACAGCAGCATCAAAACTACTCTCACATCATCAACAGCAACATGGACAGGAATGAAATCTCAGCTCTCCCAGAAACACCAGCCCCGGCTCCACAACACCATGCTCAGCCTGGAAGCCGACTCAACACCGAGGCTCCAATAAGAGGCCAAAGGCCTATCCGCTCTACTTCAGCAAGGACCCAACGACGCATGCAATCTCCATCTCCTGTCACTCCAAATCGCCACCCACCTTCTCCAGCTTCTTCATATGCCTCCACAAGATCATCATCCCTCACTTTCTCACTTGGCCTCCAGCTCCACATTTCAGTGAAAACTCCACCCCTACTCTTCCAGCCATCCCTTCCACCCTTAACCCTCCTCAATCTCCCTCCTCTCTCCCTTCCTACCTCCCTCACTCTTCAGCCCAGCTTATTTCTGCCCAGTCCTTCCTCTCCTTACTCATTTTCCCTTTTCCAGTATCCCCACCTTTTTCTCCTCTACATCCGTTCACCAAGCACGCCACCTCTATTACTAACCCTCCCCAACATTCTACTCTTCCTACTCACATTTCTTTCACACTGCCCCCTTCACCCTAACCACAGCCACGCCCCTTCCCATTCCGCATTGTGATGGCCAGTGTGGTGGCCACACATTAAGAGCGCCTTATACACATTCATTTAAGATTGTTTTTAATGGTTAAGTTAAATTGAGTTATTGTTTATACATTTCGTTTCTTTCATATTTGGTTTAGATAAGACACATACACGTTTCTGTTTCTCTATTATTCTTTATTGTTCACAGTAAATTCATTACTATTTTGGGTGCACACAAAATTAGTTATCTCTACTGTGTGTTTTGTTAATTTAGTTTTCTTTGAGTTTAAGTTACCGTGCTGCAGTGCCGATGAGGAATGGAGTTTTCGGGTGTGGTCTGACATACTAAAGGGCCGTCATGCCGCCAATTGCCATCTTTTGGTTCCGCCTGCCGATACCATTGGCTTAATGGCTTGGAGGGAGAGCTGATGTTTAGTTTAAGTTTATTAATGATTTGCAATATTTGTTTCTTCAGATTTATGTTTAGTTTTGCTTTTTATTTAGAATTTTTTTTACTTTTGTTTATATTTGTAATTAGATATTTGGCTTAGTTTTTTGTTGTAAATTGTCTGTTTTTGTGTTCCCCTTCTTGTTTATTGTGGACTAGTCCCTCTTGTTTTTTCAGCTTTTATTTTATTTTTATTTTTACCATTTCTATTATTTGTTTTTATTTCTCTTATACTTGTTTCTTTTATTCCTGTTTATGTAAAGCACTTTGAATTTCCACTGTGTATGAAATGTGCTATATAAATAAACTTGCCTTGCCTTGCCTTGCCTTGTATAAATGGGCTCTGTCTTGTCATTTCGAGGAGTTCTGTTTTTGGTTTAGACATGGTTTGTTTGGTTTGAACTCAATTTTGTTTATTTGTTTAGTTTATTGATTTTTCAATTGTTTCATTTATTTCTTTTTTGAACTTTTGTGAAAACTTTTTTGGACTTTATTAAAAATAATTATTTTGAAAATCTTCTTTTTGTATGCCTCCTACGTGCTGACTCGGTCCCTCACACGCATAATGCTCCAGTATTGGAACCACCCCCCATCTCCAACGCCGTCAAGAACCTCATCCTATCAGGTGCTGACATCGACCTTTCTACACTCCTTTCACCCATAGAACCTCCCTCGGCAGAACGACAGGTGGATTGCGGCAAATTCATTGTTACACTTAAATCAACCGCTAGCTCCCAACCCCGCACACTTTCATTAGCTGAATTTCATGTAGCATTTGCACGTTATACAGAAACCATCTGTTCAGTCTTTCCCCATAGGAGGCCATCCCCTATAGGGGAACACATTGTTACATTTATCACGTACCATTTTCTGCAAAATGCGCTATTTGCGTTACTCAGTGGAATCAGTGTCTCTACTGGGGGGCCATGGAAACTGATCTTCACAACAGTGTTTTCAAAGGATACCGTATTCTTTCCTGCGCGGTCTGCCATTCAAATCTGCACACGATCACTTCCTGTCCCTTCATAATTCCCTCCTCCGACAAAGAACTACAAACCCCAAGATCCACCAGCTATGTACCCCGCCCCTCTACCTCTGCTATCCCCGCTCTATTTCCTCCTTCCTCTTCTCAAAACCCTCCCTCCTCTCTGTCTTGCAATAACTTTAATATAGCAAGATCCTTTCGCTACCCCTGCAAATTTCTCCATATTTGCAATTACTTTTTAAATATCTGGGTAAAAAACAAAACTTTTCTCATATTTTCTTTTGAGTAAGCCTGGCAACACCTTAGCAACCAACTAGCAACACCTTAGCAACCACCTAGCAACGCTTTAGCAACAACCTAGCAACGCCTTAGGAACCACTTAGCAACCACCTAGAAACACCTTAGTAACTGCCTAGCAACAACTTAGCAACCACCTGGCAACACCTTAGCAACCAACTAGCATCACCTTAGCAACCACCTTAGCTACCACCTAGCAACGCCTTAGCAACCGCTTCGCAACACCTTACCAACAACCTAGCAACACCTTAGGAACCGCTTAGCAACCACCTAGAAACACCTTAGCAACCGCCTAGCAACACCTTAGCAACCGCTTGGCAACCCCTTAGCAACTTGCTTGAACTGACCCAATCTAATTCTGTTTATATGAAATGAGCCTAGCAGGTTTGAGCTAACAGAACTTTTGCTATGACAACAAACTCTCAGATGAATTTTGAAGAGCTAACCGATCCAAAATCAAATCGTCAATATCCAAATCTAGCTAACTGAGTAATCCATGTACGAAGAACGGATCCCAGGACAAGATGAACAGTGGTCAGAATGGAAATATCGGACAGTTTTAAAACTTTTTTAAGCACTGTGGAAAAAGAGGAACTAAATAATACTGGTCAAGCTGAAGGAATGGCAAGAGGTGAATAAACAAGGATGGAAAATGTGGAGAAGAACAAAGTGGAAAGAGGATTTTTAAGAAGAAGAACTTTAAAGGTAAAAACAAATGTGTTAATCGCAAAGAAAAAAGTCTGAACAAAGAACAGAGCTAAATATGTGAATAGGTATGAAGTGTTGCGGGGACTGAAGAAGATGAAGAGAAATGATGATTTTTAAATATTTGAGTTATTTTTAAATGCCTTTAATCTTTAGGAGCGTTAAATAAAGATGTGTAGGTTTTTAATTTCATTTTTATTTCTTTTAATGGTTTTTAATTGTGTATCTTTTAATGCAAGGGCACTGATAGGAAAAGATACATTTGAGAAAATAAGAGAAATGTAAAAACAAGAAACAAACTGGAAAGAACATGCAATAGACAATTTGAAAAAGATGTGGCAAGGGGTTATTATATATAATAATGGTGATGGTAAATCTGGAAGAGGTGTCGCTTTTTTAATAAGGAAAGATGTTTTTAACTTTAAAAGAATTAGGAATAATTAGGGTTGGTATCGTTTGTTTTTTTTTCGATACAGGTGCTAAATCGATACTTTTAAAACGATACCGCTGCCAAAAACGGTGCCTGAACTGATACTTTTTAGCCACAAAACTAAGGTGGATGATTCTAAAAAAATCTATTTGACAAAATCTTAAAAAAAATAATTTTAATAGAACAATATAATTTAAGTTTAAAGTAAACATCAATTCATATTTTATATATTTGAATTACATTAATATATTTCCTTTGATCATTTGTTGGTTAGCATAAATTTAAGTTCTGTTTTATTCCTCCTGACCGCCAGAGACGGTGTTTACACAGTGGATAATCACAGCGCCAGCTGGATAGGCCAAGGAACAATATACCAACAAAGTCACATGGTGATGCGAATTGAGCTGAGGTATATAATCCACTACAGCTCTGCGCCCTGCCTCTTTTTGCTTCACGCCTTTGGATTTTGGTCGTTGAACTATTTTTGTCATCGAGTGCAGCTCTTTGGTAGGAGCAGCGAGTTTTTCTCATCCTCCTGAGCTGTGACGATTTTTTGACGTCTTCGGACTACGGTTGGTCTTTGTGCAATTACTGATCTAGGATTGTTCAGTCTATTATATTGTGAACTGCGGGTAATTTTTTCTTCATTATCTTACATTGGCTGTAATATATAAGTGTCAATTGCCTCGCGGTACTATCCAGGGGTGAGACGCTGTATTTTTTGTAGGCATCTGAGTTATAAGCATATATCTCACGGTACTATCCAGAGATTGAACACAGTGACACTCACTTTTATGTCCGAGGTAATCATCTCATGGTACTATCCGGAGGTTTTACACCAAACTGCGTTTAGTGTTTATGTGACAATTACCTCACGGTGCTATCCGGAGGCTACTTTTTCTACCGCTACTAATACTCAGTGTGTTTTTTTTTTTTTTCTCTCTCTTTCATGGCTGTTATTGGGCATACGCTCCGCTCTGTCCAGCAGTCCTAACCGTGGACGATTATCAATATATTTTTGCTAGTGTTCATTTTTTTTGTTTTCTGTTTCTCTCGGTGCATCCAGAGATCCAGATTTCGATCGACGGTTAGGGTGATTTTTCGCGCATTATATCGTTAACGTTAGCCATCGGTACTAGCCGTGGTATTTGGTTGGTCAGTTCGACGCCTTCTCATGGCTAATCAAGCTATTTCCACGCCTTTCCCGATGACTTACAATCTCTGTCATAACGAGCTTCTCCCAGATGACGGACACGATATCTTCCCATCCTGTCTCGGCGTTCAACATCTGAAAGACGCGCTAACTGATCCGTGCCCGCATTGTAGTTTACTGCCCCTGTCAGAGAGACAGATGCGTTTGGCTGGGCTGAGCCACAATCAGGATGCTGTTGCGTTACCAGCGGGTCTAGCGTTGCTGAAAGAGGGGAAAAAACGTCGCGCTTTAGTGGCTTCTGGAGCTACTCGTCGTAAGAAACCTAGCCTAAACAGTAGTCACACGGCTGGATACCTGTTACAAAATCTTCAACCAGCGGATCCAGTATCTGACATCTCTGCTGCTTGGCCCTTTGATGAGAAAGCTCATTCTTATTCCTCTAGCAAGAAACCACCATTTGCCTCTTTAGGTGGCCACAGTCCCCTCTTCGACGTTATGTCGACATGTGATTCTGACTCTCATCTCAGGAGCAATGTCAGGCTGACGTTCCTAAGCCTGATGACCAACTAGTAAGACATACTGGGACTGTTGGATCCGAGAATGGCTCTCATCATTCTTCTGACAATGCCCCACACAAAGATGATGATGCATTGGAAGTCCTTAGGATGGCAGTGGCCTTGATGATGGCCCTGCTCATCCTTTTCAATCTAATGTGTTTTTCCGCAGACCTCTATCTGTGGATACATTTGTTATGCCAGCATGCAAGGATTTCATTGCAGAATTTTCAAATGCTCTTAAGGGGGCAGGCATGGCCAAAAGACAATCCAAGACTGCTCGCACTCTGGCCTCTATGGCTCAGGCAAAGTCTATTGGTGTGAGGAATGTCCCTGAAGTTGAACAGCCAGTTGCGGCACTTGTAGTGTCACCAGATGAAGCAATGAGGGGAAATGTCCGATGCCCTAGCGGTCAGTGTGGCCTACAGATTCCCTTCTGAAGAAGGCTTACAAGTCAGCTTCCTACATTACCAGGGCTGAAAATACTGTCTGCAAATAAATTTTACCCTATATAAATAAATAAAACCCTTCAGTTCCACGCTTTTTACAGACAGCCTTGCTTGCTATGGGGCATGTGACTCGAGAACTGGGGTCCCTCACAGCAACACTATTAAGTGCTAGAAGGCAAGTATGGCTCGCTCAGGCTAAATTGTCAGAGGACTGTAAAAAGACACTGAGGGACCTTCCTATTGTCCCAGGACATCTTTTTGGGCCAGATGTATCAGAGGTGTTGGAAAAACGTGCTAAATTGTCTACGGCTTCACAGCAGCTAATACAAGCACAACGGCCTCCAAATTTCACCAAGGCATTATACCTCTGTACAACCACATTTCCGTCATGGGGCCCCCGGCCGACCCCAGGGCCAACAGAGGTTCCAGGGTCCGGATGACGCACAAATACGTCACTCCCGTGCCAAACCTACTCCCCTAAGTTTTCGGGTCTAATTCCAACTGTCGTGACAGACCCGCACGTTCTGCAGCTCTCTCCAGAGAGATATGTTCCTTGTTGGAAAAGGGAGCAATAGACGCAGTTCATCCTCTGGTTCAGAAAGAGGGTTTTTACTCGACTTATTTTCTGGTTCTGAAGCGGGATGGAGGTTTTCATCCAATATTGGATTTAATAAGGTTGAACAGATTTCTGAGAAGACTTACCTTTCGCATGTTACGTGTGACCGATGTTCTTCGGTCCTTTGCAGAGGGAGATTGGTTCACAACTGTAGATCTGACGGATGCATCTTTTCACGTTCCGATTGCCAAGTATCACAGAAAGTTTCTGCGTTTCAGTTTCAAGAGCACAAGTTACCAGTTCAGAGTTCTACCATTTGGTCTCGCCCTAGCCCCCCGTGTGTTTACGAGATGCATGAAAGCTGTCCTATCTCCCCTTTGGGCCCAGGGGGTACGAATCTTGCCATATCTGGACGACTGGCTGGTGTGTGCTCAAACGAGGGCTCAATCGGTGCACAATACGCAGCTGCTGCTGGACCATGTGACCAGACAGTCAATCACATTTATCGGGATGACTCGGGATTCAGTCTCGATGCGTGCCTCCCTATCTCAGTTTCAGATGACAGACATCCTGAACCTCTTGAGCCAGTTTCGTTTGGGAGTATCTCTACAGTACGGCGTGCTCCTGAAGTTGATCAGGATGCTAATGGCAACCTCTTGTGTAATTCCCCTGGGATTGCTCTATCTGCGGCCCCTGCAGGTATGGAACAATCTTCCGCGGTTAGACCCATCTCATCATTGCTATCGACGAATTCTCGTTGCTCAGGGTTGCATGCATGCCCTTCGCAAATGGATGTCCCAAGTCTTTTTGACAGCCGGAGTACCATTAGGGATTGTTATAACAACCGATGCGTCCCTTATGGGTTGTGGGGCAGTATGGAACTACAGAGGTATCAGTGGCAGATGGTCAAGGGACGAGTCAAGGGACCATATCAATATGTTGGAGATGCGGGCAGTTTGGCTGGCCCTGGGTCGACATGTCCTAGTCCAGTCGGACAACACATCAACAGTGTTTAATTTGAATCACCAAAGAGGTACAAGGTCCAGGAGTTTGTTGCGTCTCACGCACATGATTCTCAGGTGGTCTCTTCCTCGGTTTGCATCACAAAGGGCTGTTTTTCTGCCTGGGGTACTCAATCAGACTGCAGATGCTCTGTCCAGGAATCAGATCGATCCAGGGGAGTGGAGACTTCATCCAGATGTAGTCCAGGACATTTGGACAGAGTTTGGCAGGGCGGAGGTAGACCTATTTGCAAACGAGAGACACAGCTCATTGCCCGTTGTGGTTTGCTCAGACGGAAGGGTCCAGCCCATTAGGACAGGATGCGATGTCACACGACTGGCCAAACTGCCTTCTTTATGCTTTTCCTCCAATACCTCTGATATGGGAGACACTGCACAGGATTGCCCAAGACAGACACCATGTACTTCTAATAGCACTACGGTGACTGTCCAAACCATGGTTTCCCTTGCTCCTAACGTTGTTGGTGAACCAACCGAGACAACTTCCAGGCAGGAGGGACCTGTTGTCTCAACTAGATGGTCATATTTGGCATCCAGATCCAGCACGTCTACAGTTATGGGTGTGGCCGCTGGGACCAACCTTTTATTAGCAGAATGTGAGTCTTCAGTCATCCACACAATTCTTAATGCAAGGGCAGCTTCTACAAGGAAGCTTTATGCTTACCGATGGAAGTCATTCTGTTCATGGTGTGTGACTCGGAATATTAATCTTGTGCAATGCAAAGTTTCTGTGGTTTTAACCTTTTTACAAGGGCTGTTGGAGAGTGGCAAAGCTGCATCCACACTAAAGGTCTACGTAGCAGCCATCTTGGCCCATCATGCATTTGTAAATGGTTCCTCTTTGGGGTCTGCTAGCTTATTTTGCAGTTTTTAGAAGGGTGCAAAATGTCTCAATCCAGCTCGTTCCCCTCGTTCTCCAGTGTGTAACTTGCCTCTGGTGCTGGAATCTCTCTGCCAATCTCAATTTGAACCCTTGGAAGACGTAGATCTAAAGTGGAAATCCTTAAAGACTACTTTCCTCTTGGCGGTTGCTTCAACAAAGGGATTGTGTGAGCTGCACGCTTTGTCAGTGAGTCAGTCCTGTTGGAGATGGAAACCAGATGACTCTGGTGTTACCCTGTGGCCTAATCCATCCTTCCTCCCTAAAATTTTGTTGCAGCAATTTATTAACTAGTCAATCGAATTGCAGTCCTTTCAACTATCACCTTCTGGAAAAGGTTCTCTGCTTTTATGCCCTGTGCGTGCCTTGAAATCTTATGTGGCGGCTACTGCACAGTTAAGACAATCAGAACAACTGTTTGTCTGTTATGGAGAAGCTAGGAGAGGTGCACCTCTAAGCAAGCAAAGACTGTCACGATGGATTGTTGAGGTCATTGTTTTGGCCTATAAGAGGGCTCAGCAACCTATACCTGGTGCCATCACTTGCCATTCTACCAGAGCCATTTCCTCCTCTTGGGCTGCCTTTAAAGGTGTTTCTCTTGCAGAGATCTGTGCAGCAGCGACATGGTCTTCTCTATGTAAATTTGCAAGATTCTACAATGTCAATGTTGCTGACTCTACCAATGTGGGCTCAGCTGTTCTCCGCAAATGACTCCGTATGTCTTCTGGTGAGTTTTTTTTTCTTCCTCGTGACCTTTCTGGTATGGGTTATCCACTGTGTAAACACCGTCTCTGGCGGTCATCCGGAATTCACAGAACCACGGTTACATACGTAACCAACGATTTGCATTATGAAATTACATTAGCTTACTACTAACCTGTGGGAGGGCGGGCAGGGGCCATATACTTTTGGGAGCACATTTTAACATATATATCACAAAATACTTAAAAAAAATTTTTGAAGTCATTTTTTTCACGCATCACTCCACAGTCTTCATAAACAAGATAATTAAAAAACTTAAACTCAAGACAATCTTCCTTGTCTTCCTTCCTAGAAGCCACATCGCAGCACCATGACATGGAAGCTGGTGTATCACAGTTTGCCCACCTCCGCTAGTCCGCCTTGTTGGCGCAGTAGGAAGCACGTCAGTCTCATAATCTGAAGGTTTTGAGTTCGAGCCTCACACGAGGCAAAGTCGTACCTTTTGGCACACGGGAGCACTTAGGTGACCGGGCGGCATACTTTATTACCTTCCGTGCCGTTTGTGCTTCCCAGGGGCAAAAAAAGGCTACAGCTCCTCTAAATACTTGAGCCTGAATGCACAACCAAAGATTAGGTTTGTCAGAAGTGGGATTTGAACCCATGCCTCCAGGGGAGACTGCGCCCTGAACGCAGCGCCCTAGACCACTCGGCCATCCTGACATGAATACTTAGCTGGAGCTGTCTCCTAGGAGCCACATCGTATCACCATGACATGGAAGCTGGTGTTTCACAGCTATCCCAGCTCCAGCTGTCTGCCTCGTTGGCGCAGTAGGCAGCGCGTCAGTCTCATAATCTGAAGGTTGTGAGTTTGAGCCTCACACGGGGCAAGGTGGTACCTTTTGGCACACGGGAGCGCTAAGGTCACTGGGCTTAGGTGATGTGGCTCCTGTGTGCCGTTTATGCTTCCTGGGGGCGAAAAAGGCTACAGCTCCTCTGAAGGGCATGAGGCGTGACGTTCCAAGAACATCTCCTGAGTCTGAAGCAATGATGGCAAGATGCTCCCATTCCTGTCACGTTATCGCTTGACGTTTTACGTGGATCCGTCAAATGTCATGACTTGACGTTGTAAGAGGATTAGCCGAAAAGCCTTGCGAATCGCATTAAATTAAAAATGAACGACATCTCAGGACATTCCACTACATGGCATTCCAAGACAATTCTTTTGATCCCGTTTCGGTGCACTTGCTTTAAAGCCCACGTCCATTGTTTTGAACACATGCTTTTCCGAGTTGCTGTGGACAATGCCTTTATGTTGCGCAAATGCCTCAAACCTTGCAGTCTACAGTGCCCATTAACGCTGCCAGGGCCACTGCTACGCTGCACTTTGTCAGTGTTACTGTATCACTCGGTCATGGCGCCAGAGGGTTAAATACTTGAGCCTGAGTTCTCAGCTGTGCAACAGCCACGTCCTCACAGTGAGAGCATGAGCTGTCTGCGGGCACTGCATCGACATGCTGGACCCCAAGACCTGTGATGCAATACTCGTG
This sequence comes from Danio aesculapii, assembly GCF_903798145.1. Classification (NCBI taxonomy): domain Eukaryota; kingdom Metazoa; phylum Chordata; class Actinopteri; order Cypriniformes; family Danionidae; genus Danio; species Danio aesculapii. The sequence goes on along the minus strand of NC_079438.1, from coordinate 5,804,623 downwards.
CCCATCATCCGGAGATAGGAACCACCGCATCCATAAACGCACATTCAGAACAGCGTCTTGAAAAAGACGTGTTGATTGACTGACACAGCTTTTTTTCTTCTCTTTCCCACAAAGAGTCAAATGTCATGACTTGACATTGAAAGAGAATTAGCCGAAAAGCCCTGCGAATCCCATTGCCTTAAAAATAAACGGCATCTCAGGACATTCCACTACATGGCATTCCAAGGCAATTCTTTTGATCCCCTTTCGATGCACTTGCATTAAAGCCCACGTCCATTGTTTTCTTCACATGCTTTTCCGAGTTGCTGTAGACAATGCCTTGATGTTGCGCAAAACCCTCAAAACTTGCAGTCTACAGTGCCCATTATGGTTGCCAAGGCCACTGCTACGCTTCGTAAACTGTGACACAAAGAGATTGATGCGGCGCTTTGTCAGTGTTACTGTATCACTCGGACATGGCGCCAGAGAGTTAAATACTTGAGCCTGAATGCACAGCCAAAGATTAGGTTGGTCAGAATTGGGATTTGAACCCACGCCTCCAGGGGAGACTGCGACCTGAACGCAGCGCCTTAGACCGCTCGGCCATCCTGACATGAACACTTAGCTGGAGCTGTCTCCTAGGAGCCACATCGCATCACCATGACATGGAAGCTGGTGTTTCACAGCTATCCCAGCTCCAGCAGTCTGCCTCGTTGGCGCAGTAGGCAGCGCGTCAGTCTCATAATCTGAAGGTCGTGAGTTCGAGCCTCACACGGGGCAAGGTGGTACCTTTTGGCACACGGGAGCGCTTAGGTCACTGGGCTTAGGTGATGTGGCTCCTGTGTGCCGTTTATGCTTCCTGGGGGTGAAAAAGGCTACAGCTCCTCTGAAGGGCATGTGGCGTGACGTTCCAAGAACATCTCCTGAGTCTGAAGCAATGATGGCAAGATGCTCCCATTCCTGTCACGTTATCGCTTGACGTTTTACGTGGATCCGTCAAATGTCATGACTTGACGTTGTAAGAGGAAAGCCTTGCGAATCGCATTAAATTAAAAATGAACGACATCTCAGGACATTCCACTACATGGCATTCCAAGACAATTCTTTTGATCCCGTTTCGGTGCACTTGCTTTAAAGCCCACGTCCATTGTTTTGAACACATGCTTTTCCAAGTTGCTGTGGACAATGCCTTGATGTTGCGCAAACGCCTCAAACCTTGCAGTCTACAGTGCCCATTAACGCTGCCAGGGCCACTGCTACGCTGCACTTTGTCAGTGTTACTGTATCACTCGGTCATGGCGCCAGAGGGTTAAATACTTGAGCCTGAGTTCTCAGCTGTGCAACAGCCACGTCCTCACAGTGAGAGCATGAGCTGTCTGCGGGCACTGCATCGACATGCTGGACCCCAAGACCTGTGATGCAATACTCGTGCCCATCATCCGGAGATAGGAACCACCGCATCCATAAACGCACATTCAGAACAGCGTCTTGAAAAAGACGTGTTGATTGACTGACACAGTTTTTTTTCTTCTCTTTCCCACAAAGAGTCAAATGTCATGACTTGACATTGAAAGAGAATTAGCCGAAAAGCCCTGCGAATCCCATTGCCTTAAAAATAAACGGCATCTCAGGACATTCCACTACATGGCATTCCAAGGCAATTCTTTTGATCCCCTTTCGATGCACTTGCATTAAAGCCCACGTCCATTGTTTTCTTCACATGCTTTTCCGAGTTGCTGTAGACAACAGCTTGATGTTGCGCAAAACCATCAAAACTTGCAGTCTACAGTGCCCATTGTGGTTGCCAGGGCCACTGCTACGCTTCGTAAACTGTGACGCAAAGAGATTGATGCGGCGCTTTGTCAGTGTTACTGTATCACTCGGACATGGCGCCAGAGAGTTAAATACTTGAGCCTGAACGCACAGCCAAAGATTGGGTTTGTCAGAAGTGGGATTTGAACCCACGCCTCCAGGGGAGACTGCGACCTGAACGCAGCGCCTTAGACCGCTCGGCCATCCTGACATGAACACTTAGCTGGAGCTGTCTCCTAGGAGCCACATCGCATCACCATGACATGGAAGCTGGTGTTTCACAGCTATCCCAGCTCCAGCAGTCTGCCTCGTTGGCGCAGTAGGCAGCGCGTCAGTCTCATAATCTGAAGGTCGTGAGTTTGAGCCTCACACGGGGCAAGGTGGTACCTTTTGGCACACGGGAGCACTTAGGTGACCGGGCGGCGTACTTTATTAACTTCCGTGCCGTTTATGCTTACTGGGGGCGAAAAAGGCTACAGCTCCTCTGAAGAGCATGCGGCGTGACGTTCCAAGAACATCTCCTGAGTCTGAAGCAATGATGGCAAGATGCTCCCATTACTGTCACGTTATCGCTTGACGTTTTACGTTGATCTGTCAAATGTCATGACTTGACGTTGTAAGCGCATTAAATTAAAAATGAACGACATCTCAGGACATTCCACTACATGGCATTCCAAGACAATTCTTTTGATCCCGTTTCGGTGCACTTGCTTTAAAGCCCACGTCCATTGTTTTGAACACATGCTTTTCCAAGTTGCTGTGGACAATGCCTTGATGTTGCGCAAATGCCTCAAAACTTGCAGTCTACAGTGCCCATTAAGGTTGCCAGGGCCACTGCTATGCTTCGCAAATTGTGGCGCAAAGAGATTGATGCGGCACTTTGTCAGTGTTACTGTATCACTCGGTCATGGCGCCAGAGGGTTAAATACTTGAGCCTGAGTTCTCAGCTGTGCAACAGCCACGTCCTCACAGTGAGAGCATGAGCTATCCGCGGGCACTGCATCGACATGCTGGACCCCTAGACCTGTTATGCAATACTCGTGCCCATCATCCGGAGATAGGAACCACCGCATCCAGAAACGCACATTCAGAACAGCATCTTGAAAAGTTGATTGACTGACACAGCTTTTTTTCTTCTCTTTCCCACAAAGAGTCAAATGTCATGACTTGACGTTGAAAGAGAATTAGCCGAAAAGCCCTGCGAATCCCATTGCCTTAAAAATAAACGGCATCTCAGGACATTCCACTACATGGCATTCCAAGGCAATTCTTTTGATCCCCTTTCGATGCACTTGCATTAAAGCCCACGTCCATTGTTTTCTTCACATGCTTTTCCGAGTTGCTGTAGACAATGCCTTGATGTTGCGCAAAACCCTCAAAACTTGCAGTCTACAGTGCCCATTATGGTTGCCAAGGCCACTGCTACGCTTCGTAAACTGTGACACAAAGAGATTGATGCGGCGCTTTGTCAGTGTTACTGTATCACTCGGACATGGCGCCAGAGAGTTAAATACTTGAGCCTCAACGCATTGCCAAAGATTAGGTTTGTCAGAAGTGGGATTCGAACCCACGCCTCCAGGGGAGACTGCGACCTGAACACAGCGCCTTAGACCGCTCGGCCATCCTGACATGCATACTTAGCCTAAGCTGTCTCCTAGGAGCCACATCGCAGCACCATGACATGGAAGCTGGTGTTTCACAGCGATCCCAGCTCCAACAGTCCGCCTCGTTGGTGCAGTAGGCAGCGCGTCAGTCTCATAATCTGGTCGTGTGTTCGAGCCTCATACGGGGCAAGGTGGTACCTTTTGGCACACGGGAGCACTTAGATTAGATTAGATTCAACTTTATTGTCATTACACATGTACAAGTACAAGGAAACGAAATGCAGTTTAGGTCTAACCAGCAGTGCAATAGTGCAATAGCAGCAAGTGCAGGATACAGGTTTAAGTTATAAAGTGCAGTAATAGAAAAACTATGGTGATATTTACAGATGGATGTACTATCAACATTATATACAGGTTGTATTAGCTATGAACAGATTTACAAAAAATGAATATATGTATAGGATACTATTAATAGCAGAAGTGTGCAGATAGATAAACATAATTACAAATGTCCATGTGCAGTGGGTATGTACAGTTCAAATAAATGAATCAGTGCAATGAATATGTGCAAACTTTAAATGTGCAAATGTTAAATAGTGCAGTGATTGTGAGGAGTATAACTTAGAGGAGTGTGGGGGGTGTATTGGGGGGGCCGAAGAGTCAGTGGGGGGCAGAGTTCAAAAGGAAGACAGCTCTGGGGAAAAAGCTGTTCCTCAGTCTGCTGGTTTTTGTCTGGGGGAGCCTGAAGTGCCTGCCGGAAGGCAGGAGAGAAAACAGTCTGTGAGCAGGGTGAGAGGTGTCCTTAAGAATACTGCGTGCTCGTCGCAGACAGTGTTTCTTCTGGATGTCCTCTATGGCTGGCAGTGTAGTCCCTGTGATGCGTTGGGCAGTTTTCACCACCCGCTGCAGTGCCTTACGCTCAGCAATAGAGCAGCTTCCATACCAGACTGTGACGCAGTTGGTCAGGATGCTTTCTATTGTGCATCGGTAGAAGTTCACCAAGACGGCTGATGAAAGCTGGTTTTTCTTTAGTTGCCTCAAGAAGAATAGGCGCTGGTGAGCCTTCTTGACCAGGCTGGAGGTGTTGGTGGTCCAGGAAAGGTCCTTAGAGATGTGGGTCCCCAGGAACTTGAAGGATGAGACAGGCTCAACGGCCATCCCATTAATGTGGATGGGATTATGCGAGCCTGTTCATCCCTTCCTGAAGTCCACAATGAGCTCCTTGGTCTTGCTGGTGTTAAGGAGCAGATTATTGTCGGTGCACCAAGTGGCCAGATGCTGTATCTCCTCCCTGTAGGTAGTCTCATCATTATTGCTGATTAGACCAATCACTGTGGTGTCGTCTGCAAATTTGATGATGGTGTTGGATAAGTTCACAGGCCTACAGTCGATGGTAAAAAGGGAGTAGAGGAAGGGGCTCAGCACGCAGCCCTGTGGTACACCAGTGTTGAGTGTGACGGTGGTGGAGCAGATAGGACCACTTAGGTGACCGGGCGGCGTACTTTATTACCTTCCGTGCCGTTTATGCTTCCTGGGGGCGAAAAAGGCTACAGCTCCTCTGGAGGGCATGCAGCGTGACGTTCCAAGAACATCTCCTGAGTCTGAAGCAATGATGGCAAGATGCTCCCATTCCTGTCACGTTATCACTTGACGTTTGATGTGGATCCGTCAAATGCCATGACTTGACATTGTAAGAGGATTAGCCGAAAAGCCCTGCGAATCCTATTGAATTAAAAATGAACGGCATCTCAGGACATTCCACTACATGGCATTCCAAGACAATTCTTTTGATCCCGTTTGGTGCACTTGCTTTAAAGCCCACGTCCATTGTTTTGAACACATGCTTTTCCAAGTTGCTGTGGACAATGCCTTGATGTTGCGCAAATGCCTCAAAACTTGCAGTCTACAGTGCCCATTAAGGTTGCCAGGGCCACTGCTACGCTTCGTAAACTGTGACGCAAAGAGATTGATGCGGCGCTTTCTCAGTGTTACTGTATCACTCGGACATGGCGCCAGAGAGTTAAATACTTGAGCCTGAACGCACAGGCAAAGATTAGGTTTGTCAGAAGTGAGATTTGAACCCACACCTCCAGGGGAGACTGCAACCTGAACACAGCGCCTTAGACCGCTCGGCCATCCTGACATGCACACTTAACCAAAGCTGTCTCCTAGGAGCCATATCGCAGCACCATGACATGGAAGCTGGTGTTTCACATCTATCCCAGCTCCAGCAGTCCGCCTTGTTGGCACAGTAGGTAGCACGTCAGTCTCATAATCTAAAGGTCGTGAGTTCGAGCCTCACACGGGGCAGGGTGGTACCTTTTGGCACACGGGAGTGCATAGGTGACCGGGCGGCATTCTTTATTCTCTTCCGTGCGGTTCATGCTTCCCGGGCGCAAAAAAGGCTACAGCTCCACTGAAGGGCAGGCGGCTTGACGTTCCAAGAACATCTCCTGAGTCTTAAGCAATGATGGCAAGATGCTCCCATTCCTGTCACGTTTTTGCTGCCAGGGCCACTGGTACGATGCGTGAACTGTGGCGCAAAGAGATTGATGCGGTGCTTTGTCAATGTTACTGTATCACTCGGACATGGCGCCAGAGAGTTTAAGTCTTGAGCCTGAGCGCACAGCCAAAGGTTACATTTGTCAGAAGTGTGATTTGAACCCAAACCTCCAGGGGAGACTGCGACCTGAATGCCAGCTGCCAAAGGATAGTCCGGCAATATTTCACAAATGTTGAAGATGAGAGCCAATCTGAGCGATAAGTGGGTATTTCAATCACATGATATAACGTAAACAGTTAAGTGTTTGTTGAAATTTGCTTAACAGAGTAACTTGTAAGGCTTCACTACAGTATATATGTAAAACACGTCATAATTGTTTTTAAATATTAATGTATTTTAAATTGCATGTATTTTGAGATTTACGTCGAATTATTTATTAAAGTTTGACCGTTTATGAGAGATTTGAAAAGGTGGGGAAGGGATTATGAGTGTACAGTATACTGCATGTGGTTTTAAGGCCTGAAATGTGCTTTTCCAGTTACTCTTATTGTTTTTCTTTTCTTTTTTGGAGATACAAACTGTAAAATTACATATTAGATAAATATTACACACATTCTAGTGGTAAATTAATTTACAGAACTATTGAGTGCCTTATTAAAGAGCCCATATTATGGGTTTTTGAAAATGCCCTTCCATGTAGTGTGTAACACAGCTCTAAGTGAAGTGAAATATCCAGCTAAGGCTTAAATCTGTAAGTGTACAGTGTTTAAAACTATTGATTCATCTATAAAAGAGTCGACTCATAGTGCTTCAAACGAGTCGTCTTGATAACGAGTCAGTAGGTGTTTCGCGATAACGCAGCCACGAAACACAAGCCTCGCCAGTAGTTACGCGCGCAAACCAGGGAGATTTGAAACCTGCGGCCCCGCCCACTAACACAGAAAAAACACTAGACACACACACACAGACGCCGCCGGTCGAATGAAGTCATGCTGTGCTCAGATGGATAATATTGACAGTCTCTACCCAAAGATGAGTTGTTAACCTGGTACAGTACACGCGGTTACTCTTTATATTCTCTTATCACATGTAAGCCACGTTAAAAACGCGACGCGTGCCGCTTTGTTTACGGATTTAACATTAAAGGCTTTTGTGAGCTCGCGTTCCACTGCCGTTTGTCGTTGCTATGGCGATCGATCGTAAGCTAGGAGACAGGAGACTCGTGTCACTTTCCCTAGTTCTTCTGAGGAGCGTTGTGTGTGTGTGTGTGTGTGAGAGAGAGAGAGAGACTCGCGTCGCTTTCCCTAGTTCTTCTGAGGAGCGTTGTGTGTGTGTGTGTGTGTGTGTGTGTGAGAGAGAGAGAGAGAGACTCGCGTCGCTTTCCCTAGTTTTTCTGAGGAGCGTTGTGTGTGTGTGTGTGTGTGTGAGAGAGAGAGAGAGAGACTCGCGTCGCTTTCCCTAGTTTTTCTGAGGAGCGTTGTGTGTGTGTGTGTGTGTGTGTGTGAGAGAGAGAGAGAGAGAGAGAGAGAGAGAGACTCGCGTCGCTTTCCCTAGTTCTTCTGAGGAGCGTTGTGTGTGTGTGTGTGAGAGAGAGAGAGGGAGAGGGAGAGAGAGACTCGCGTCGATCTCCCCAGTTCTTCTGAGGAGGGTTGTGTGTGTGTGTGTGAAAAAAGCCTTACACTATGAAGTGCGTGTGCACTGTGACTACTTTTATATAGTTGATTACCAGCTGGGCATTTCACTCTGTCTCGTCCTGAAGCCTGTCACTGTCGACCAATCGCTGCAGGCTGTCATCGGTCCAATCAGCGCAGATTAGCTTCGCGCTGAGGAGGGGGTTGGGAACAAATGAATCGCTGAACGATTCATATGGGAGTCGTTGGGATAATTAGGTAAAAATAAATGCAGATTATAAGACCATCAAAGTGTTTTATGACCTTGCATGCATATTAGACTGTTGTTGGAGACCCTTACAACCTAAATATGACCCTATTTCATGTATAATATGGGCTCTTTAAGGGAGTCATTGAGTTAAAATTCCTTTTTTAGTTATAAAAGTTTTTTATATTGTGTAAAATTATTTATTACATTTTCATGATTTTTTTTTTCAGATTGAGAAATGCCCATTGCCGCCTCATGGCCATAGGACCTTGCTTGGAGGTGTGCTGAAATGCATGTGATTTTCACACTCAAAAGGTACATTTATGAATCAATTTGTGTTTATTATTATTTACTAGAATGGCTTTCCTTCTTCATGATTATATGTATTTTTGTAATTATTTTAAGCAGAGTACGGTGGAACAACCTGCCCCTTCTGTACCTGCTCAGGAGGTGATGGAGAAGAGACAACCTGAGGCCCAGCCCCAGCCCCCGTCTACTCCACCAGTGGCATCAAAGATTTCTCCGCAATTGTCAATGGTACATTTTTTTAAAAAACCAAAAGAAACGAATAGTTTAGTGTTTCAAGTGTTCAAAGTTCAGTTCAAAGTTCAAAACATAAGAGAAAAGAACAAAAAGCAATAAAAAATAGTTGAGGTGTTGCTAGAGACCTGCTTCTTTTCACACCTTTTGTACAGTGGGGGGTAGCAGACACTTGCTGATTAGTCGGTTTGAGTTTCTGTGATTTGGATTCCATCACATGATCAGGTCATGGTCAGGTTTACAGTTTTCAAGCTACATTTCAACCTCTTGTCTTCAGAAAATGAAATATAATAATACATAATAAATATTAATAGTAAATACTTTGTTTTCATTTTAAGTGGAAGCTAAAATTTGTACTTTTTCTAAACAACAAGTCTGTAAGAGGTATTATTTAGAAAAAGTACAAATTTAAATAAAAAAAATATAGATATATATATATATTTTTGCTACCACAGTATGTCTGATATAATATTTTTTCTTTTGGAGAAAGTCTTATTTGTTTTATTTCGAATAAAGTTTTCAAGGTCAATATTATTAACCCCTTTAAGCTCATTTTTGTTTCGATAGTCTACAGAACAAACCATCGTTATACAATAACTTGCCTAATTACCCTATCCAGCCTGGTTAACCTAATTAAGTCTTTAAATGTCACTTGAAGCTGTAAAGAAGTGTCTTGAAAAATATCTAGTCAAATAGCAAAGCCAGCAAAGCCAGCAAGCCAACCGGCCAACCGGCCAGCCACTGCTTCAGCTACGGCCGATATCAACAAGCCTCAACTATTAGCCACAGACGCTACCAACGACTGCTAAAAGCTACTGCTACACCTTCTGCTTCAACTACTGCGACAACTACTGTGACAACTACTGCGACAACTACTACTACTACTACTACAACTACTGCCTCAACTACTTCTAATAATTTATATGCTAAAGCCACTGCCGATGCTATTTCCCCTGCTACCGCTAATCTTACTATCAAGTTTTCTACAGCTCCTACTACTGCCACAACTACAATTGCCATCGCCAATAACCTCTTCAACAGTCACATCTCCGACAACAACAATCAACACAATGAGCAATTTTGACAATAATAATAATAACAACATCGTGCCAGAAGACCAAGACACCAATCCTCTAAACCACCCTGCCAACATCGACACCCCCCCAGCAACTCAATATCATCCAGCACCGCAAGACCCCCAATTGCAACCCGAAGATCAAACAAGGGGGCGAAGAATTACCCGCTCCGCTACTACTAGACCACCCCGCCACAGATCACCATCACCAGCAACATCAAGAACGCATAACATTTCACCTACCTCATCCTACGCCTCCGCCTCCTCCATCATCCAGCCAACAAAAAGAATAACCGTCACGGAACTCTGGAAACTCCTCGCTGATCTTGGCATTCACGCTCCCAAAAACCTCAATAAACCAGAACTTTTAAAGTTATACACTAATGCCACTTCAGACTCTCACCCCTCGCTCAGTCCTTCTGCCAGATCAACCACACGGAAGACCAGTTCTCGCTACACTCCTTACACTCAACCTCCCCGTTCACAAACCGGAAAAAAAAATCTAAACAAAAACACGTTTCAAGTCACACCCCCTCTGGGGAACACCCTCTGGAAACCCGGCAACCCCAAACCACGTCACCCACCTTTCACCAGCGAGAACCTAACCAAGATCCCAATTACGCCATTCATTCCTTCAACCAAACCGGATCTACACCTTTCTCCTGGCCACCAGCTCCCCCTAGCGCCCAAACCAGTCCACACATGCCTTCTACCTCAGCTTCTCATTTCAATCCTAACATGTCTGTTCCTCCTGCATTTCTTCTAAACCAATCTTTCCCTCCTCAACCTTCTACCTCTCACCCTCTGTCTTCAGACCCAACATCTTCAGCCCAACCACGCTATCTTCCTTCCTCTTCTCGTCCCTTAGCACGCACCAACACTGAACCTGTCATTCATTCTACTCTCCCTACACCAGTTTCCCCGTCACGCCCCCCATTCACACTTTACACAGCCACTCCCCTCCCTCCGCCGCAGAACGCCTTAGCCATGGAACCACCTCCAGTCTCCAACACAACAAGAAATCAAATTTTATCAGAAATTTCGGCTCTTGGCACCAGAAGCAGACCAGCATCCAACACCTGTCCCACATTATTCTCTAATGATATTGCCTTAAATCATCCATTACATCACCTTCACGAAACTTCCATATACCTCATCCTTCACGCTTTTGCCCCGAGAACACTTCAATCATATCTCACCGCATGGAAATCATTCAAACATTTCCACACCCTCTACCAATTACATTTCCCAGATTTCTCACTGCTTTCCATCACCTCCTTTATTTCCCACCTCCATACTGCCAAAAATTGGCAGTGGAATGAAGTGGAATTCAATTTTTTCATAAATTGATACATGGGTCAGAAGCCATTTCCAATGCACAGACCTCCCTCCTCATTAAAGGTATCCAGAAAATACACCCCCCCCCCCCTTCCTGACACCAGACTACCTATTACACTCAACATTTTCTCAAAATGCATCAGCACACTCCGCAAAGGATACCTTTCACCTCATACAGCCCGCACACTAGACGCTATGTTCACTCTGGCTTTTTTTGGCTTCCTGAGGTGTTCAGAAATGGCAATTACATCCAAATTTAACCCTGCCATACACCCAACAATGTCTGATCTAACCTTACAGGATGCCGAAACCCTTGCCTTCTTTATTAAGCAAAGCAAAACAGACCAGTCAGGTAATGGGCATTTCATTTACATTTTCAATATTTTCTCCCCCACACGCCCCTTCCAAACTCGCCTAGCATTTCTCCATCTAAGAAGATCACAAGAGCCTAACCCACTTGCCCCACTTTTTACTGATGACGACAACCGTCCAGTAACCTGTTTTTGGTTTCAAAAACACTTAAAAGAAGTTATCCGCCTTTCAGGCTTTATCCCCGAATCATATTCCAGCCATTCAATAAGAATCGGCGCAGCCACCACAGCAGCTCACAAAGGTCTATCCTCACAGCAAATCCAGACACTAGGCCGCTGGTCCTCCAATGCTTTCAAAGCCTACATTCGCCTCAGCCAATCCCACCTCAAGGAAGCCCAGCTAGCCCTAACCAGTTAACAGCATACCCCTGATTAAGGGTTCGAGCTCGACCCTATTTTATGTATGGGCATGCGTGTGTGTGTGTGCGTGTGTGTGTGTGTGTGCGTGTGTGTGCATGCTCGTTCCCTGAAAGAAAGGCTGCGAGTACGTGTGTGTGCATGTGTTCGTGCGTCTGTATGCGTATCCATGTGCATATATATTTATATATGTATATGTGTGTGTGGGTGTATTTATGTACGCATATATGCACGTGCTTTTAGGTCCATGTTCGTCAGCGTGCCTGTACGTACGTTCACTTGCGTATGCAAGCGAGTGAGTATGCGTGAGTGTGCGCTCATGCATACAAGCACGGCATGCATATGTGTATGTTCATATATTTATGTGCGTATGCTCTACCCTCTGCTCAAGCTGTGCTACGCTTGCCATCTCACCCTACAGCTCAAACCCCCGCAGGGGCCTACCTAAGCTTCGACTCCCGCAGGAGTCATTTTAAGCCCATCCCCAGCCACCCCTCCACAGCAACACCTTCAGTAAGAGCCATCACCACCCCCTCCTTCCTCCCTACTCTTACTAGACCCCACAACCCCCCCTCCCCTCCCCCCCCTCATGGCTCTGACCTCCGCAGGGGTCGCCCCAAGCTTCGACTCTCGCAGGAGTCACCAATGCCCACATCCCCCCCCCCCCCCCCCCCCCCCCCCCCCCGGCCTTTAGGAACAGTAAAGGCCGCAGGAGTGACTAAAACGAGCTTCGACTCTCGCAAGAGTCTCTCCCCGGCCACCTCCTGCTGTAGTCTCCTATGTCCACTCCCTTTACCAGTCTACAGCAGGAGAAATGCCCATATCAGCTCTGACCCCGCAAGGGTCGTTCTGAGCTTCAACTCCCGCAGGAGTCAATCACTGCCCCTCCCCGGCCCTTACTTATGAATTGTATTGATACGTGTGTGTGTGTGTGTACGTATGTATATGCGTATGCATGCGTGTGTATGTATGTATGTATGTATGCATGTGTTTATATACATGCGTGTTCACGCGTATGTGTATATAAATTATATATTTACTCTCCTTTTCCGGCGTCGAGATCCTCCGCCTGGCAATTATTTGCTCCTTCTTTACTTCTTTACAGCATTGAGTGCTTCTGCTACCTTTTACCCCTTCCTTTACCTCCTCCCTTACCTCCTTATTCTTTAATTCCCCCACTGATTTCTTCTTCCAGCGTCGAGTTACTCCGCTAACTTTCCCTGTTTCTTTCAACTTTGATTATTCCGCTACTATCTTCCGCTTAGGCTCTCATTCCCCAGCTCTAACTCCCGCAGGAGTGACTAAAACGAGCTTCAACTCCCGCAGGAGTTCATGTCCCCCCCGGCCCACTTCACACCCTCTCATGCAGGAGTCTTCACCGCCCAATACCCCTCCAGACTCCCGCAGGAGCCTGCCCACCCCAGCTCTCACTCCCGCAGGAGTGTATCCGAGCTTCGACTCCCACAGGAGTCAATCCAGCCCCACCCACGCCTCCGCTTGGACTCCCGCCGGAGTCTACTTTCTCTGCTCCCGCAGGAGCCTCTCTTCCTAAAACTATCAATATATCCAGCAGCCGGATATGGCATTGCTACATCTGCATTGGGGTTCTTCGATACGCGGCTGCTCTCCCGAGCTATATAAGGCATTTTGGGGAGTTCTCGAGATCTACCTGAGCTCAAACTCCCCTCTCGCCTTGCAACGAGGGAGCCCCGGGCTCGAGGATCTTATGAGCTCAGGGCTCTCTCCCGGGACAGCATGCCAAACAAGCTCATAATTAATCATCAGCTAAGTGTGAACTCTTGAAGTGAAGTTTAGTTATAGACGAATTTCGAGAGGATCACGTGCTTATGATTGCTAGCGACTGGATCCGCATTATCCAATTCTCAATGCTCCAATCAGATAACTCCTAAGCTACTATAAATACCCTGGGTTACACACCACCGCTATCTTCGTTTTGAAGAATCCCCCCATCCACCCCTACTCCTCCTTCTTCCTAGATGGGTGACACGGTGGCCCAGCGCTTAGCACTGTTGCCTCACAACAAGAATGTCTCTGGTTCTAGGCTTTACCAAACCAGCAGGCATTTCTGTGCGGAGTTTGCATTTTCTCCCCGTGCTCACGTGGGTTTCCCCCGGGTTCCCCGGTTTCCTCGCACCGTCCAAAAAACATGCAACATAAGTTAATTGACTAATCCAAACCGGCACTATAGACATGCTCCTAGTAAATGGTTATCTCTCAAGAGCAATCACTGGCTGTTCATTGGTTATTACAGTGGGGGAGTTCTCGAGATCTACCTGAGCTCAAACTCCCTTCTCTCGCCTTGCAACGGGAGGGAGCCCCGGGCTCGAGGATCTTATGAGCTCAGGGCTCTCTCCCGGGACAGCATGCCAAACAAGCTCATAATTAATCATCAGCTAAGTGTGAACTCTTGAAACAGAAATTGGAGAGAAAAAAAAACAAGGGGGCTAATAATTCAGGCTTCAACTGTAAATAACACATAGTGTGATGTTTTAATATACAATATATGTTTTTGTTGAAATGCATGATGTATTAATAGTACAGTAATACTGTATATAACATAATGCAATAATTTATTCCTTTGGTAGTAAAAAAATATTTGTTTGCATATTGCTCCATGATCCAGAAAACTCATTTTAATCAAAGCCTAATGTGTCACATTTATTTGCAATGAACCTGTTGTCTAATTAAATCTATTTTAACTTATATCTTATTTCTTCCTGTAAAAGTAGCAGAGGGTGGTAGTAAAAAACAGCTTGAACCTGAAATCTGTAGAGAAAACAAACTGATTGTACAACAAAGATATAGAAAGATAGTTTGTCATTGCTTGAAATGTAATGTGACATACACTAATGTTCAAAAAAATGGAATTGTTAGAATATAAAAGCTTCATATTAATCATATATAACAAGAATTCTATTGTGTTTGATTTGCTCATACATAAAGTAGATTTTATTTGATTTTCTGTGCTGCTCATGAAACATTCCTTTATATTTTGGGGAAACAGTAATAACGTTTTCAAGGATAGAATAACATAAATTATTCTTTATTTATTTAATTTACCTATATTATTAATTCACATTATTCCAGTTTTTACTGTATATTTGACCAAATAAATGTAGCCTTCATAAACATAATTAAAACTTAAAAAAATACATCGAGCAGATCCCAAACGTTTGAACAGTGGTGTACATTTTGCCATTGTGAACACAGTGTTTTTAATGAAAATGTTTTTTGTCTTGCCCTTTTTTAGTTCACCAAACCAAGATTTTCCAGATCCCACCATTGCTGCAGCAAAGCCAAATCTTAGTGTGGCTAAAAGACCATCACAGGTTGACGTCCAGCCCAGTTCAGCAGTGTGTAGTGCTTCTACACCAAGCACGGCTGTAAGTATTGTCATAATCCACATAGTTTTCTGAGAGAATTTGGTATAAGCATTATTTTTACGTAAATTTGTATTTTTTTATTAAGTACAGTCACATTAAATCTCAATAAAACATCTCTATTATATTCTCTGCATAAAAACATATATAGTAAAAATAAGCATCATTCTTTAAACTTTTTGTTCTGCATATAAGCTCTGTGACAAAATTTTACAGTTTAGCAGCAGTCATTCATTTCCAATGTTTTATAATACATTAATGTTCAAATAAAGTAATGGTTGCAAAAAATTCTGATGAGTTAATGTTGCTTATAGATATATATTTACAAACTGTACTTTGTTATACTGCTTGGTTGTACAGACACAGGACCTTCAAGTTTCTGCCCCCGTCCTCACATCCACTGCGGCAGTGACCAGCTCCACAGAGCCGTCCAGCATGGTCTCAGTAAGTAATTTCATATTTTCTGTCCAAAAACGGTAATTTGGTTTGCATATGTGCTGCCCCAGCTGAATTCACACAAAGTGGTTTTAAGACCTGTCAATTAAATCGACTTGATGTTAATTAACTAAGCATGATATATGTTTAAATGTTAACAAAATAAAGAGGAAAAAATAAAGCAAAGAATCACAAAAATGAAGCCTTCTGCTGTTGATATTTTATCTTCACTGTAGTAAAAGAAAAAAATAAGAATGGAAAATAAGTAGAAAAGGAAAAAGAGAAATAACTACATTGGAAAATACTTATGTGTCTTTAAGGGAAATGTTTATTGGTAAAATTATATTAATGTTTTTTGGAATTGAAATACATAATAATCACTTAAAATCAAAGGTATTTAGATTATAGTCATGATAACATCATGTGAAGTGTACTCACTCAAATATGTAAGGTGCATTTACATTACCAGACTAAATGTTTTATCTATTTTAGATTAGATTAGATTCAACTTTATTGTCATTACACATGTACAAGTTATACAATTACACAAGTACAAGGCAACGAAATGCAGTTTAGGTCTAACTAGCAGTGCAATAGCAGCAAGTGCAGGATATAGGTATAAGTTCTAAAGTGCGGTTTATAGAAAAATTATGGTGATATTTACAGATCGATGTACTATGAACATTAAATACAGGTTGTATTAGCTATGAACAGAGATTTACAATAAATGAATATATGTACAGGATGCTATTAATAATCAGAATTCTTCTATTTACCTTCACAGACTGCACCTTCTGGGTCATTGCTGCAAGCTCCATCAGCTGTTCCACTTCCTCGCCTTTGGGCTGAAACCTTGCCACCAGAGGACCACATGTGAATTGCTAGCAGGCTTTTTAGAATGGGGTCCAAAGGAAAGCCAAAGCTTCGTGACAACCTCCAGCTCTGGTATTACCCTCCACAGCCTGCACTTACATACAATCAGGTTCCAGGTCCAGACAGATTTTTATGTCATTCATTTTTGCTGTGGATGCCATACAAGCTGTGGAGGGTCAAAGTCCTTTGCCCTAATCCTGCATGTGGACCGCATCAGCTGACAGGTGGAGGTCTTCAAAAAAGGGCACGGCTGGTTCTGGACATCGACAGGATGCACAACATGGTTACAGAAACCCTCATCTGTACCAAGTGCAAAGCCTCGCATGAGTCCTGGAGTCAGACTGTCCTGCAGCAGCTGGATCTTGGCCATCGCTCAGAGTTTCGGGTCATTCTCACGCAGCGAGTAATTGAACACCTTTATTCCTCGTGCAGTTGTTAACCTATCATCACAGATATATGAAAATACTTTACAAATTATATATATACATGCATACATATACATATACAGTGGTGGCAAAAATATTGCCATTAAAATTTTCAAAGTTGGGTTGGGAGCTGGGTCTATTCTACGCAAGCTATGATGACTTTCACCTTGATATTTTAGCGTGGATGTATACCTGACCAGTGAGCCGTCTGAGAAAAAAGTGCCCTTCTGAATCAAATCAGCAGGATGCCCTTCTGGATCTTTCACATACTTCGAAGACACTACTGACTATGTCTACATGGACATCTGTAATCTAGCCTTAATAGACAATAATATTGTGGCCGATTAAGCAGAGAGAGAAAAAAAAAGAAGAGGCATCAAATAAAAACTTTGTGAACCGATCGCCATATTTACCTTCTCCGACTCCACACTTATGAAGGGGAACACCACCCCATAACTTTTCTTTCGAATTCATTCGATTCTCAAATTCTGTAACATGTATAAATGTATGCGCCACAATATAATGAAGTTGTTTACGTGAAGTGCTTTTATTTAAGTTTCCTGTAATTTTGGGTGACTTTAACTGCAGTTCCACATTCACTCATGAACATTTCTTTCATGCCCCTGTGACGCATGGAATTTAATAACGCAAGCCAAATGGAAAGAAAAAAAACTTCTGCATTTAGTGGTGTGTGTGTGTGTGTGCGGTCCTTTACTGACAGGCACATGTGTGGATCAGAAAATATGCCGAAAAGTCTACATGAAGGTAGTTGTTTGATTGCAGTGTTTACTTCAGTAATGCCACTTATATATGCATACTCCACATGTTTCTTAGTTCCATTTCTGTTTAATTCAGTTATGACTTTAGCGGGATTAAGGTAATCAAAAATCGCTGTTTGGAGCTTATGTAGACCTACAGTTCAAAATTCATGTTTAACTGAATAAACAGTTAGTAAACACAAGTATCTTACTGAACATAATTTTTTTTTCATCACCAATTATCACAGTAGAACAGTTTCTCAAGCAGTTTGTGATGCATTTTGGAAACAGGAGATGAGCACCTGGTCCAATGCGCCGCCTGGCTTGAGAAACCCGTTCTCAAAGACTTATTATTTTGGTAGCACACCTATTCTGAATGCCTTGGGCAGAATTCAAATGAGCCATTTTAATCTAGATTAATTCCAAGATTAGAGTGAGATTAATCTAGATTTAAAAATCTTTTTATCTATGCCCATCAATCTATCAATCTATCTATCTATCTATCTATCTATCTATCTATCTATCTATCTATCTATCTATCTATCTATCTAGATAGATAGATAAGAACCATCAGAATGTTAATTATTCAACAACTTATTACTCTTTAATCATGATGGAATTAGCATGTAAGCTAACAAATTACTCATGTTCTCATTCACAATAGCGACACTGGGTTATCCCATACACCAATTTATTTGTAGTAATGTGTGAGTTTTCAGATGAACATATCTTTAAAGGCAGCCACTTATCTACAGAAAGTTTAATTGTCTTCATAAAGAAAACTTGTTTCTTTTCTCAAATTAGTCCATCAAAATAAATGTGTAGTGTTTTGAAACCTAAGTCTTCATTTGTTACCCACAACACATCAAGATTTGTTCAAGTCAAAATCTCATAATCTGACACAAATCTGATCGTAACTGGCAAATGGCATTGTGTAGTCTGAACAGGGCTTTATGGAGTCTGCATCAGTCGCTCACTTTCATTCGCCCACAAGTTTTGTGAAATTGCAGACAAAAGCCCAAAACTGGAGGCAAATCAGTGTTTGTTCATGTGAGTGACAATCAAATGATGTAAATCATCAAAAACACAATCTAAGGGTGGAGGACAGTTTCTCCTCCCTAATCTTCCTAATTTTTTTTTCAGTGGAAAGAAAAATTTTCATTTGATGGAAGTGTGCAATGTGCAAAAATATGGTTATAGGTTCATTATAAAGTTGAAACTCTTACAATCTGGTACTGGGCTGTGACCCCTGATCTACACTACAAAAAACATCTTCACCCCTCTTCAGTTATTGAGTTTAAAATAGCTTCAGGTGTTCAAAGGGTTTCATTTTCAGTCACTTGATATGTATTCAAGAGTTCAAACTTGTTTGGCATGCTGTCCTGGGAGAGAGCCCTAAGCTCCGCTGGACAAGGCCTCAATTTTAAGTACTCTGCTCTCCATTGTGAAGCTTCATGTGAGTGCTGAGGCTTATTTTACATTTAAAGCTCTTTCCACACTCACTGCATCTAAAACGATCCTCTCCTGAGTGAGTCTGCATGGGAACACATCTCTAAGTTTTTCTGCTGTGTTCCTTTTATTTAAAACCTTTTGATTCTCTTATTGAGCATTGAGTCACTAGTCAACATTTCTCCTAAAATTCAGAAAATGGTGATAAAATATGGTCAAAAGTTAAGCTGTGTCAGAATAAATCCATCTTGATGTTGTAGGATAACTGATAGAAATGTACACTATAATTAAAACTATTTACACAATTGTCTGTAGTTGGTTCTTAATGTCAGCCTGTAGTGTCTGCTGTAAACTTTCAGTATTTTCAGACTCAGACTGATTGGCTAAAGCACAGGCCATGTAGCAGATTCTCCAGTCCCTGATGGCTTTAATCCACTGGATGTGGAGGTTTTGGGTGTATTATGTCAGTTTACTGTGCTCCACATTTACATCAATACACTATAGTACCTTATAATAACTAGTTATATATTTATATGTATATATTATTCAGACACCAGATTTTATTTGTATACACGTATGTACAATCTCATAGATAGATAGATAGATAGATAGATAGATAGATAGATGATAGATAGATAGATAGATAGATAGATAGATAGATAGATAGATAGATAGATAGATAGATAGATAGATAGATAGATAGATAGATAGATAGATAGAAAGAAAGAAAGAAACATGCACGCATACATACACGGGACATTCTACCAGAAACATACATTATCTCTCCCTGAAATAAAAACAAATACAGCGAATAAAAAGTATTTCTTTCCAAACAAATGTCTAAAATGGCCTGATGGTTGATTTCTGTGGGTTTTTCTGTAAAGGATTATGTCATTCATTTGGTTTCTTAGATTTTTTTTTATTAAAAGCACTAAAATGTACAAAGCCTGTCACTGTCCCCGTCCTCAGCCCTGTTTAAACCTGCAGCTTTAAGAGTTTTGTTGTGCTAAATACTTATTTAAAAAAACTTTATTGAAATAATAAATTCCACAAGTAATTTTATTTATTATTCGTAAAATAATTTTACAGTTGTCCCCATGCTTCTGTCAGACCATGTCACATTTATATATATATATATATATATATATATATATATATATATATATATATATATATATATATATAAATAAACACGCACATGTGGTGCCTGAATAGTTATTTATTACTATAAAAATGCTTGGGAGAAATGCTGTGCTTTTGAACATTCTGGTCATGAAAGTATAATTTCATAAATAATCATAAATGTTTCTTAATTATATTTAATTCCATATTAAAAACTGAAGGTTATAAATAAATAGGCTACAGATAGAGAGGGAACTATGTGGTAAAATATAACTCATTCACACATTAAAATGAATTTCACTTAACGCTTAATGAGATCGCTGTAAATAGGTTACACAGGAAAGCATGTAAAGGTGATTTTCTCTTGTCGCATATGTGTTTATTTGGTCGTTAAAGGTATTAATATCGTCAGTAAAAGTATCAAGAAGCAGTATTTAAAGTTTGACACAGCTCACAATTAGTTAGGTAACGTGAGCAGATGCGCAAATTTCACACATTTTACGCTACGTTGAGAATGACGTCATCAGACATTTCCCGGGAAAAGATGGATTGGTATAGTAGGAGGATGGCGGCACTGCGGTCTCACCATAAGAAATGTGAAGAAAGGTACAAGGCAAAAATGAGGACCGAGACATATGACAACAATTTACAGAATGTGGTAAGTAATGGTTTATATTATTCAATATATGTTCCGTGTTTATAACTATGGGTTACATGATTGTTAACTTAGTTATATACTAGATGCTTCGTAGAGTCCTCTTTATCTAAACGCTGGCCTGCCAACTCTCGAGCATTCGACAGTATTTTCACGCCAAAAATACCCTTCTTCAAGCAAATAGCCTCTTATAAAGTCAGCTATAAAAGCAAAAATCCCCTTCTTCAAGTATATAGATGCATGCAACACCTGCTCAGTGAAGCTTGTTTGTGTTTAACGTTACTGGCTATTGCGTGGATCCAGTCAGAGGCAAACCTGACCAAGTGATTTAAGTATACCAATCATTCTTGATATTTTTTTTATTTGCCATCAGGGAGGTTCTATAATTAGAAGCAGTGAGAAAAATCATAATGTCACCACACAAATCAGGGCTTTTTGAAACCAATAAGTTGTGCCACACTTGGGGAGGGAGAAAATTCTCACTCCAACCTAAAACCAAAAGTTGGCAGCCCTGCTAAAGGTTACATTATTGTACATGTTGTACTGTAAATCGCTTTATGCATTTTTTGCATGTAATGTTTAAACTTGATTAAATGCAGTGGCGTAGCGGACGGGCCCGCAGGGCATGCACCGCGGGGGGCTCCGCGTGATTAGGGGGCCCCGCGTCTTCACGATTTTCAATAATTAAAAATCCACCGGCAACCGCAATAATCAAACTCTTGGGAACAACTGTGGTCGGAACCAAAGTTCACAGGTCTGTGTTCTCTGAACACCTCTCAAGCGATGGACTACTTCATTCTGATTGCTTGCCGCCAATGTTGCCAACTTAGCGACTTTGTCACTAGATTTAGCGACTTTTCAGACCCCCCTGGCGACAAATCTAGCGACTTTTTTGTGTGTTATTGGAGATTTTTAGACTGTCATTTGTCCATACTGTACCTTCCCTACTCTTCTCAACGAGCTGCGTGTGATGCCGCCGACCCCTCCCCCTCCCCCGCCTCACAGCCCTGACAGGCGGCCCAGTCAGTCCTCGTACAGCAGCCTCTGCCACCTGCAGCCCGAGAGCAGATCACCCCTCTGCGTACCGACGACAAATGATTTAACACAGGCAGTGTGAAGGTATTTCCCTTGTACAGTCAAACCGATCTGCTTCTACTTTATTTTAACAATTTAATTGGACCGTTTATTCTTTTCTTGTTCACAATCACAGATATTTTAGTGACAGTTTCTGAACTTCTGAACTTACTTCTGAGTTTATTACATATGAGAGATTACTGCACATTCACTACATATCTATAATGACATACTGTATTCAAACAGCAATAAATTTAGTTAAATAAACATGCTTATATAAAGTGTAGTGCAATTATAAATACCCCTTTATTAACCATAGGCTGTTAAACAAACAGAAACGGTAAAACATGATGACGTCAATGATATGCAAATTGACGTATGACGTATCCCCCCCCCCCTCTTCATCAGGGGGCCCCGTCAGCGATCCCTGCAGGGGGGCCTCCGCATTTTGCGCTATGCCACTGATTAAATGATAGTCGTGTGAGTTGTTACATCTATGTTAATGTTTAAACTTGATTAAATGATAGTCGTGTGAGTTGTTACATCTATGTTAATGTTTAAACTTGATTAAATGATAGTCGTGTGAGTTGTTACATCTATGTTAATGTTTAAACTTGATTAAATGATAGTCGTGTGAGTTGTTACATCTATGTTAATGTTTAAACTTGATTAAGTGGGGGAGGGGAGGTTGTTCCAAAGGGTGTGGGGGACATCAAAATCTTCCTGTAAAAAACATTTTAATATAAAAGAAAAAAATGTCTGTAGTCTGACAGTTACCGTGACAACAGTATCATGCCTTCAAATGTGTTTGTCTTTTCATATTTGTCTTTAATACATATTAAACATTGATTATTACAGATCCCCTACAAAGTGAATAAATCCCCATTTACAAAATAATATGTTTAAGTTCAGGCCTTGTACACTACAAAACAATGTTTTGTGTGAACTTTTACTGCTGATTTGAGTACTCAAGATATTCTAATACAAAGATTAAATAGAAGGCATGTATTTTGATGTCCTAAAATGTTTTACAAATTAAACAAGTAAAACACATGGGTATTTGTATAAAATTATACTTTAAATCTAATTCTGAGATGAGCATCAAATGTTGATTTCACCTATTATTTTTTTATATTGGTTAAAGTTTTTATTTGTCCAGATTTAATAAATTAAGGTCATATTTTCACACAATGTTATTACATTAAATTGAACAACTTAATGTAGAATATAAGAAGAAATAGAGGTATAAACAACATATAAATATATGTAGTATACTGTAGCATAACAGTCAATAGGTCACTAAATCGATAATTAGACATACACAAAGAATAAGATGAGTAATACATGTGCACGACTACATCAACGCATTAATGTCATAGTATGTCAGTAAGAGCTGAGGAATTATCAGCGAAACACAGGTAGGGCTGGGTAAAATGTTGCACTGCGTTGTAGACAATAGCCGTGTTTAAGTGTGTGAGGTGCTGCACATACTGATCAGTTAGGACATCAGTGATTGTCAAACACAGCTGATATTATAATTTTACTATAGAATTTGCCACTACAACCATCACCTCATCTGAGGCCGTACTCACACTAGGTACAGTTGCCTTGAACCAGGCCAAAGCACGCCGCTTGTCCCCCCTCCCGTCTCCCCCGACGGCCCGCACTGACACCACAATCGGGCCTGGACACACTTACATCATCGCTGTTGTGCTGTTCAGTGAGAAGTGCTCTCACTCAGCAGCACAGTGGAGATTTCTCTAGTTATATCGTGTCAGTGGTTTGATGTGCAGTGACATGCAGTCAAATATTTCACCAAACAGTCCTTAGGGATGCGGTGACATGCAGTCAGATATTTCGCCGCACAGATCCACCACTTTTGGCGCTCATAATCATAATGCGCAGCTGTCGTGCAGTGAGGAGTTTGCGTCTTTAATAAACTACGGCAGTTTGCATTCACTGAACAGTAAGAATGATAAATAAATCCATATGAAACAGCCCCCTAAAGTCACGTATCGCTTTCAGTTTCAGGCTTTGGCGCGTTTTGCACTCACACACAAGCGTACCGCGCCAAAGCCCAAGTGAACCGCGCTCAGTCCCACCTCTTCCAACTGGGCCAGGGCCAGCCAAGTGAACCGTGCTTGAGCCCGATTCAGCGCACTCACACTTCTCAAACGGTCTGGGAAACGGGCCTTGGCACGGTACAGATGGCGTAGTGTGAGTAGGCCCTAATACAGCCAGAATTAAGTCGTAGTATTTGACAACCAGTCCTTCTCCTTCAAGCGTCATGCCGGTTAACACTTTACAATATTGGGAAGATTAGGCCTTTTTTATTTAGTTATCATCTTATTTGTCAGTGAAAACATGACAAATGACACAATGACAAAATTATTTGTCCATGACATGTTTTCACTGACAAAAAAAAGAAAATAACACAAAAAGAAATGAACAGTCCTATTTAAACCTGTTAAAATGTCAAAGTTAAATATTTATATTTTCTTAACAGGAACAATCAAACGACAAAGGTGAGGTGCCAACAGAGAACGGGTCTGCTGAGAGGAGTGACATAGAAACAGAGAACGGGTCTGCTGAGAAGAGTGACTTACAAACAGGACGGGTCTGCTGAGAAGAGTGACTTACAAACAGAGAACGGGTCTGCTGAGAGGAGTGACTTAGAAACAGAGGACGGGTCTGCTGGGAGGAGTGACATAGAAACAGAGGACGGGTCTGCTGAGAAGAGTGACTTACAAACAGAGGACGGGTCTGCTGAGAAGAGTGACTTACAAACAGAGAATGGGTCTGCTGAGAAGAGTGACTTAGAAACAGAGAACGAAATCAGTAAACAGGACTCAAGTGAATCAGAAACATGTAGTGAATATGTTCCATCAGACAAAGAGAGCACTGCTGATGAGCTTGATTCAGAAAGGAAGTCAGGGGTGCAATTAAACACTATTGACACATTGATTCCTTCAGATAAGGATTCTTTACATACAAGCAAGAAAAAAAAAAGATGACAATCAAAACAACTGTTAATTGTCCCAAAGGCACAATAAAATGGAACAAAAAGCAGTACTGTTTGTACTGTCAGAAACTCCAGAGCAAGATATCACGACACCTTGAAAATCGGCATGCCAATGAACCTGAGGTTTCAAAAGCTTTTTCTTTTCCAAAACACTCTAAAAAAAGAAAAGATCTTCTAGAGGGAATTCTAAATAAAGGGAACTATTTTCACAATGTAGAGGTTTTGGAAAAGAAAGATGGAGAAATTGTAACTTGGCGTCAACCAACCGTGGCTGCAGACATTTCAGATTTTCTTCCTTGCCCTCAGTGTCTTGAGTTTTTCATGAAGAAAGATTTATGGAAACACTCAAAGGCATGCAGAGCAGAGAACGTTGTTAAACGAAAAAAAGGAGAGAGGGTGCGGTCCACTGCAGCTTGCCTTCTACCTATGGGGTCGGACACCCCTGCTGGTATTAGAACACTTTTGATGAGTATGCGTGAGGACAGTATCGCCAAAGCAATAACCGAGGATCGCTTGATCATGTTGTTTGGCGAGTCCATTTATACAAAGTGCGGCCACGACCGAGCTCAGCACCCATACATTGTACAAAAAATGCGAGAACTTGCAAGGTTTATGGTTAAGGTGAAAGAGCTATCCAAGTCAGTGGAAACACTTGAGAAACTGTGTGTTCTTCAAAACTTTGTTCTGGCGATCACTGCATGCAAGGAGGTAAGCAGCTACAATGCTGAATCAAATCTTTTTAAAACTCCTTCTTTAGCTCTCAAAATTGGTTACTTATTAAAGAAGGCATGTCAGATAAGCTTAGGCCAGAGTCTTATGTCTGGAGACACTGAGACAGAAAGGAATGTAAAAAACTTCATCAAACTTATTGACAGTCACTGGAGAACCAATATTTCAAGCAAGGCTCTCAACACCCTTCAGCAAGCCAGATGGAATAAGGGTGATACCATACCGCTTACTGCAGATGTCATGGCATTACAGAAACACTTGAGAAAGCAGGAGGAGGTGTCAAAAGAAAAACTAAGGAAAAATGCAAACGCTGCTGACTGGAAAGTTTTAGCAGAAACAATACTTTGTCAGATTATTTTGTTCAATAGGAGACGTGAAGGAGAGGCTTCTAAACTACTCCTTACTGTTTATGAAAAGAGGAATGTGAAGCCTGCCAACCAGGATGTTGTTAAATCTCTGACTAAGTTAGAGCAGCAACTGTGCAGTGAATTGACTAGATTGGAAATTCGAGGAAAAAGAGGGAAAAAAGTACCAGTACTACTGACCAAAGACATGGTTGACTCACTTGATCTTTTAATTGGAAGCAGAGAGAAAGTTGGGGTCACAAAAGACAATCCTTATGTTTTTGCAAAAGTTGAGTGTTCAGCCCATATTCGTGGGTCAGACTGTCTACGAAAATATGCAGCAGTGTGTGGTGCCAAAGACCCAAAAAGCCTGACTTCAACCCAACTGAGAAAACAAGTGGCAACTCTGTGTCAGATTATGAATTTAAAAGATAATGAGCTTGACCAGTTAGCTAAATTTATGGGTCATGACATACGCGTTCACCGCGAATATTACAGATTGTCGGAAAACACCATACAACTAGCAAAAGTAAGCAAGTTGCTGTTGTCTCTAGAGAAGGGGTCTGAAGTATACAAAGGAAGATCTTTGGAGGAAATCCAGTTTAGCGCTGATGGTAAGTACAGTGGATTTAGTTTGTTTTTTTACTACAGTAACTTAAAGTAATAGTAATACTGTTTTTAATATTTTTTCTTTTAGATTTTTAATATTTGATTTCTGGCTTGGCTTATTTCTAAACAACCCTTTTTTGTTGGCTTTCTTACTGTCTTTAAATGAGACACAGCATTTAAAAAATGATGAACACTTAATTTGTTCAAAAATAAATGTGAAATGAATAAATTAGCATAAAACTGTACCAGTCAAGATAACTCGCAGTACCCAAATTACAGTGTTAATCAGTTTAAAGTGGTCATACAAACCTTGCAATAAAGTGCCAGAGAGCTTTGTAATATGTTTAATGAGCTTGATCTGTTTTATGTATATTTCTCTTGAGGCAAATTTTTTTGTGTGTGTCTGACAGTGACTGGAGAAGAACTAAGTCAAACTACAGATATGGGTGAGTATTATTGTGATTTTATCATAAGCTATGAACTGAAAGTTTGCTAGTTTAATCCATAAAAGGTGCCAACACTAACTTTTCAAAATTGTTGTTATATTTAGATGAGGAGGAACACACTTCTGCTTCAAGAAAATCCGTCAGTTGCTCTGCTAAACACAAATAGCAAAGTTCTGACACAGGTGAGTCGTCATGAACCAATAATGTATGCGTCGTTAAAAATTGAATGTCAGTACAGCGTTTTGAACATGTCAACTGTTTATTGTTGTTAGCTGTTAAAGTGGTCACAGAAGTTGAGGAGGAACACACTTCTGCTTCAAGAAAATCCATCAGTAAATCTTCTAAACGCAAACGACAAAGTTCTGACACAGGTGAGTCGTCATGAACCAACAATGTATGCGTCGTTAACAATTGTGTTCTGATGTTCGATTACTAAAGCATGTAAACAAACTGTTTATTGTCGTTATATTTAGATGAGGAGGAACACACTTCTGCTTCAAGAAAATCCATCAGTCACTCTTCTCAACACAAACGGCAAAGTTCTGACACAGGTGAGTCGTCATGAACCAATAATGTATGCGTTGTTAAAAATTAAATGTCATTACAGCGTTTTGAACATGTCAACTGTTTATTGTTGTTAGCTGTTAAAGATCTCACAGAAGTTGAGGAGGAACACACTTCTGCTTCAAGAAAATCCGTCAGTAAATCTGCACATAAAAACAGACTTTTAGATTCAGGTCAGTAGTCAATATGTAAATTATGTTTTACAAATAAACATTAACAGTATTACACATACAAACTTACACGTTGTTGTAATTTCCAGTAGAGTTCTCAGAGGATGAATCTTTCATGCAACCATCTATAAAATCTGGTCAGTATTTACACTATATTTATATTTTTATTTAAACTTAAGACAAAGCACATGAAGGAGCTGTTAATTGGAAGCAGCTTGCCTGAAACTTCAGTTAAATTATGTTTTAGATGGTCACAGTTTGATACATTTTGTTTCTATATTAGTTAGGTATATTAATAATACACACCATTGCCTGAGTCAGTTTAAATTCCTTATTTAGCTTTAGCTGTCACAGCAAGAAAAAGAATTTCATGTGCGCTACATAATTCACATGATTGTGAATTTACCACGTCCCATACTGCTATTAAGTTTGTCAGACATCAGCAGTGCATAGACTAATCAATGTATGATGTACTGCAGGGTTTTTTTAAAGAATATTTTTATAAATTGCTCTTGTGTTCCTTTGATATCATAAGCTAATTTCACAAACTTAACATTACAACATCATAATAATGTATGCAAACTCCAGTCTAGATAATGAAGTAATACTATGCTGGGGGAGTGGGGACAATGGCATCATAAAAAAAGGCCTTGAGGTTTAACTGACTTGAAAGCTTTGCTGTCTCTCAGTGATTAGAGCACTGTGCTAGCGACGCCAAGGTCAGGGGCGAAAAGCCATTATCGTCGAAAAAGATATGCAGTAAGTCCTTCTTTCAAAAATCCGTAATTTGAATATTGTGTAATGAATTTAATTGATGTTCATTATGAATCAAATTAATTAAAAGGCAGTCAGGACGCATCAAGTCGTAACACTGAATCTGGATTCTCACATACAGTCATGGACAAAATTGTCACCCTTGGTAAATAGTGGCAAAGACGGCTGTAAAATAAATCTGCATAGTTTTTCCTGTTGATCTTTTAATCAAGTAATCAGCAAAATGATACAATTTTTATTGAAGTTATACAATTTAACGTGAGGGGAATATAACGTTATGAAATATTTTTTTTTTCTCTGGCCATAATTGTTGGCACCCTTGTATTCAAAACTTTCTGCAACTTCAGTTTGCATGAAAAACAGCTCTGATTTTTTCCCCTTCATGCCTTTTCTGTAATTCAAGGTTTGTGAATACTCATTTTCCATAGGAACTGGGAGGTTTATGGCAGAATCAAATACTTTTTTAAAATCTGTTGGTTATCTTTTGGCTGTTTTGATATAAAATATGATGACATTTCGTCACCTTAGAATTACAAGGTTCTATCTGCGTCTTGACTGATTTTGAGATACTGAGCTTCAAAGTTTTTGCAATCCATAGCAAACAGTATGTGTAACATTTGTTTTTTTAAATAAAATGTAAACAACTTATAAAAACATTCCATAATGTCATTTAATAAGAATATGTCAATAACTCAATTTTGTCAAAAATGTCAGATAAAACCTTATAATTCTATGGTGACGATATATCTGAACAAGATGTCTAGGACCTTCGGTGTACAATTAGATGGAAGAGACCACATGGGAAAGCTAGGCTGTTGTCGGAAGTGGTGTTTGCGAGGCCAGCAAGGGGCACTCAACCTGTGGTCTGTGTGGGTCCTAATGCCCCAGTATAGTGACGGGGACACTATAATGCTCAGTGGGCACCTGAGAGCCCACTGAGACATCAAACCGAGGTCCTGACTCTCTTTGGTCATTAAAAATCCCAGGATGTCCTTCAAAAAGATTATCTGCCCACTGGCCTCTGTCCATTATGGCCTCCTAACCCTCCCCATATCCCAATTGGGTTTATCACTCTCTCTCCTCTCCACCTATCAGCTGGTTTGTGGTGTGCGGTCTGGCGCAAAAATGGCTGCCGTCGCGTCATCCAGGTGGATGCTGCACACTGGTGCTGGATGAGGAGATTCCCCCTATGTGTAAAGTCCTTTGAGTGCCCAGAAAAGCGCTATATAAATGTAAGGAATTATTATTATTAAATTAGGTCCACAAACAACATCTGGGCATTTACTTATTTGTGGACATGGGGCACTTTTTATCCCTGTGTGTACCAAACCTTTAATGTGTTCTAGCTTAGGGTTAGGGAAATAAAATGAGGAAAAAAAATCTAATTTCAAATGGCGATAGAAGCCAGTCCTGGCTGAAGTTCCAGTATGGTAAATTACTATAGTGTAGTTGGGTTTTGCATGACAGCAGATGATTGGTTTCTTTAACAGTGTCTAAAATGACTTGTTTTGATGGAGATGAAGTTTTCCTTTATTTTTACTATTAAAAAATAAAAAATTCTGCAATTTTACATCTGTGATCTTTATAGAGTATTTGGTCTCTTAAATTGTTCTCCTTGCTGCACATAAAGACAATATTGACACATGTCATGTTTCAATCAGATATTTAACATATCCAGTCCATTAAAACTTCTTTATTTCCCTGATGTTGGAAATGAGAATATTTAATTTTAAAGTATTTTCTCAAAGCCACTTTGTATTATGTAAAGATCAACAATCTTTTGCTGTACATCAAAAGTATATTATTTGGTTTTACCCTTTGTGACGAATGATTAGATTGGTTTGGGCTTTGTGTTACTAATATTAACTTATTCATCTGTGCAAAAAGACGTCATGACCGGACAACATCATGTTTCCTGTCACCATGGTGTGCTAAGAAATTGAAACCTTCAATAAAATTATATTTAGGAGATAATTTACTCATAAGAATTTGCTCATAAGGGTGCTTATAATTGTGGCCAGGGATTATTAAAGAAAAAATTCATAAAGTTATATTTCATCTCTGTCACACTTTATTTTGATGGTCCGTTTGTTTAATTTAAGATACATGCCAACTAATTCCCATTAGATTATAAGTTGACTGTAAGGTTGGGCTTGGGGTTAGAGCGGGGGTCGGCAACCCGCGGCTCTAGAGCCGCATGCGGCTCTTTAGCGCTGCCTAGTGGCTCCCTGGAGCTTTTTCAAGAATGTTTGAAAATATAAAAAGATGGGGGAGGGAAATATATATATATATATTTTCTTTAATATAGTTTCTTTAGGAGGACAAACATTCTTAACGTTTTGCAATGCTGTAAAATGTGTAGAATAAATATTAAATTTCAACATTTTTGTCAATGAAGATTTGCGTCATAGCCTGCGACACACGTTTCTATCAGCAGGGCGGGATGCCAGGCAGGTGGCTATTGTAAACAAACCGGCGGCTGAGTGATGGGTCATGGATCCCAAAGGGAAAAAGAGAAAAATAACTGAGGAGAACAGAGGATTCAACGTTTCTTGGACCGAATCATTTGCATTCATTGCCAATGCGGAAGGATTGCCTGAATGTTTGCTCTGTAACGAGAAGTTGTCAAATAACAAAAAGAGTAATGTGGAAAGACATTTCCAGGGAAGGCATGCTACATTTGCAGCCGAGTATCCAGTTGGGAGTGAGAGAAAAAGTGCGATTGCATTACTTCTGGAGAAATTAGAGGAGCGCAAAAATAGATTTAAGAAGTGGATTTCATCTCCAAACTCCACTACTGCTGCAAGTTTTGTTGCAACCCGGGAGATAATAAAGCGTGGAAAACCGTTCACAGATGGTGACTACATGAAGGAGTCGTTCATCAACATATCAGAACACCTATTTGCAGACTTCAAAAACAAAACCGAGATAATACAGAAAATCAAAGACATGCCTCTCTCCGCTAAGACAGTGAAGGAAAGGGCCATTAAAATGGCAGGCAACATCACCGATCAGCAAATCAAGGACATTAATTCAGCACCAGCATACTCAATTGCTTGTGATGAGTCGTGTGATGTGATCGATATTGAACAGACTGCGCTTTTATGCAGGTATGTGAACTCCAATGGGCCGCAAGAAGAAATGATCCAGTTAATACCACTAAAAGGCCAAACACGGGGGGAGGACATATGTGAGGCTGTGCTGAAGTGTTTAAATGACAATGGAATAAACACCAACCACCTGATTTCAGTGGCTACAGATGGGGCACCCAGCATGAGAGGATCAAAAAGGGGGTTTGTGACTTTGCTACAGAAAGCATTGGATCGAAATCTGCTTGCATTCCACTGCATCTTGCACCAAGAGGCACTGTGTGCACAAACATTCCCATCGGAGTGTATGGCGGTGATGAACCTTGTCATCGAGATGGTGAACAAGATAATTGCAAAAGCATTGAACCACCGTCAGTTCCGTGCATTGCTTGATGAAGTTGACAGCCAATATTCCGATCTCCTGCTACATAACAAAGTCCGATGGCTGTCCAGGGGTGAGGTTTTGCGTCGCTTTGTCGCTTGTTTAGAACACGTGAAAACATTCCTGAAAAGCAAAGACCTGAACTACCCGCAACTGGAAGACACAGAGTGGCTCGAAAAACTGCATTTTTTGGTGGATATGACAAGCCACCTAAACAAGCTGAATGAAAGTCTCCAGGGGCGGGGAAACACTGCACTTCAAATGCTGGAGACTGTTTTGTCATTCGAGCTCAAGCTGACTGTCTTTGCCAGAGATGTACAGCGAGGCACACTCTCCCACTTCCCCTCCCTGAGAGAATTCAAAGAAGCCCATCACAATCACACTCTCAACGGTGATTATTTACAAGGTGCGATCGTTGATATGCAAACTGCATTTGGGAGCAGATTTTGCGAGTTCCGAAAGGAAAAAATGACACTGTCTTTCCCTTTCACACCGCTGGAGAGTGACCCGTCCTTGTTAAGCACATTTCCAGGAGTAAATCAAGCTGACCTTGAAATGGAAATGGCTGATATAGCCGACAAAGATTTATGGGTGTCCAAATTCAAACGTCTGACAGCCGAGCTTGAAGACGTCACTCGCCAGAAAGCCCAGCTTGCCCAAAGCCACAAATGGAGCGAAATTGAAAGCCTCTCAACACCCGAGAAACTTGTCTATGACACATGGAATGCTCTTCCTGACAGTTATAGGAACATGAAGACATATGCATTTGGAGTATTATCCATCTTTCGATCAACATACCTGTGCGAGCAGATATTCTCAAACATGAACTACATCAAATCAAAATATCGCACCCGCCTCACAGATGAGAGCTTGCAGTCCTGCGTCAAGATTAAAGTTACATCTTACAGGCCCGATATTGAGAAGCTGACCAGTGATGTCCGAAAACAGAAGTCACATTAAACGGATAAGAACACAATCCTGTCATAGGCACATATTTAGTAACAAAGTGGCTGTTTTTATAAAGTGATTTCTGATTTTTGTTAGTATATATTTGGAGTGACACTTAGGGATATTATTGTGTTTTGTTGCTCAGGTCCGAGGATAGCTGCGTTGGTTGCGTATCAAAAGAGAAGAGGATGCTGCTGTGTTTTACCCTTGCACTGACTTGCTTGGCATTTGCACAGAAATCAAACTTAAACTGTATTAATTTGATTTTATATACTTTATCTTTTCAAAAGGCTGCTGTTTTATTTTTATAAATGCAGGCTGCGTTTTATTGCACTTAGTTTGTTGCCCCGATGAGGGCCGCGTTATGCACGTTCCATTTTGTTGTTGTTTTTTCGAATCCTCAAAATAAAAATGACATCAAAAATCGGATTTCTTTATTGCATTTCTTTAATTTCATCAAAGCAATGTATTCATTAATATTGTAATGAAGTTAAACTTGAGGCGGAATCGTACAACAGAGTAGTCACGTGGTGCGTCATTCTTTACAGGATGCGCTGCAGGGAAAATAAACATTTAATCATGAAGGCTCATTATGTATTTGTAGCCAACTTAGTCATTTTGATAGTAGGCTAATATAGATATTTAAAGCATGTGTTGCCTTCATTATAAGGCTTTTAATTTTTTGCGGCTCCAGACATACTTTTATTTTGTTTTTTTGGTCCAATATGGCTCTTTCAATATTTTGGGTTGCCGACCCCTGGGTTAGAGTTAGTGTAAGTTGACATGTACTTGCATATGGAAGGTAAATCCTGCCAATTTTAAATAAATCAAATAAACATTTGAAATGAAAATGAAAATCAGATTAACAATTTCATTTTAAAACACTGTTCGCAAAATATCTGCCAAAATTGAAATCGAAATGAAATTATTTAATTTTCATTTTCACTTTGACAACACATCGTCCATGTCAAATTGATAATTAAAATAAAGTTTCCAATTTAAGATTTAATTTTCACTGCATTTCCGCGTTAAGACTGCCAATATTAAAATGAAAAGCCAAACTGAAAAATAAAATGCAAACACAATTTTTACAAAGCATGTTATTAATGTTCACGCTATAATAGTGACACAATTCAAATTAAAATGTAAATTTAAGCTTTCCTTTTATTGACACTTTTTCATTTCAGTTTTCATTTACGATTTCATTTTCAACGTCAACCTGTATGTGTAGCGGTCGTTTCTCTGCGTTGTGTTATTTTTAATGAACGAAATCTCCACAAAAATCTGGTCGTGCTGAGGTGATTTATTTTTGCCTGTACAACACACACAACCAGGCAGTCACTCTCTCAATATCAGCTGAGTCTCTTTTGCCTCTCCTCTCAACAGACATCGGGAAAGATAACGAGCTCTGAGTGCGCCAATACTTATATCCCTCTTGCTACGCAACGTCAGCCGTCGTGCACACTGTGACTCTTAACCCCGCGAAAGCGCATGAAAATCTTTCAAAATAAAAGACCCAGACAATTAATCATTTAAACATAACATAATATAAAGAAATAATGATTTATAATCTGGTGTAACAACATACCCTGCTACATCCAACCCCACTGTTTTACACCAGATTATGAATCAAAACCAAAGAATCTCAACAATGTCAATTATTCTGTGATCGCAACAGATCTGTTCAGTTCACAACTATCTCTTTCGAGATTAAGGTTACCCAGGGGTAGCTAATCCCCAAATTACCCATAGAAAATCATGCCCTATACATAGTTCCATACATGACATTGATAACTGTACCCTTAAATGTACATACTCCAAAGTTGTGTTCTAAAAAAAAATTTCAAAACCAGCTACTTCGAATTCTATTCATTGACCTAAATTTCATGAATTGCGTGTACTGTATGTGTAGACATTGACTGAATAAACCTGTTAACTGGCTTAATGAGTCTCCCAAATCTTGACCTGAATCCATCTTGAGCGTTTGATTCTCCTATACTGTACTGATTTTGCTCATCACCATTTGAAGTAAACTCATCACTTAAAACTGAAACAGGGGAATGGTCAGACACATTTGAGCATATCGACAGAACTGGACTGGGTAAATTTTCAGAGCTGACCTCATGAATTTGTGTTCCCCCTATGTCAGTATCACACTCCACAACAGTATCACCCCGTGCATCACTCTGGACAACAGGCTCATCTCTCTGGATATCTGCGACAGCATTAAGATCAGCCACCCAACGAGAAGTTCGATCTTCACTCTCAGTTTGAGTATCTCTATCACAGGAAGTACAGACAGGAAATTTCAACACTGTCATCGATGTGACTGCCCTCATTCCAAGCGGGTACTGGCAGAAAGTTCACAGGCATTAGCAGATTATGATGTACCGTCTTGATTTGGTTTGTCCCAGGGTTTCTTATTTTGTACGTGTTTAAGGCTTCACTTTTGCCCACAACAACATAAACCACCCTCTCCCATCGGTCCACTAACTTCCTTTTTCCACGCTCCCCCTTATTGGCAAGAAGAACTCTGTCACTCAACTCGAGAGTGCCCCTTTTCCTTTCGGTCATAATACTCAGCTTGTTTAGTCTGTTGGCGTTTAGAATGTTCCTGAGCAACTGACATTGCTTCTCTCAAGTCTTTCTTAAGCGATTGAACATACTTGTGAACATCAATTGACTCGTTGCTCGAGATGACGCTTTCAAACAAGACATCTACCGGTAATCTTGGTGTTCGTCCAAACATCAAGAAGAACGGTGGATACCCAGTGGTCTCGTGTCTCGTACAATTGGAGTCCTCCGCAGACCAAAGTCAAGGCACACCAATTCTAACGGTGCAGTTGTCTGGATTGACACAAGTGGAGCTCTTGCCTCAGGTTCAGGCCGTTTACTCAAAATGCACCTCTCACACTCATTGACATACTTCTTTATGTCTCCCTCCATAGACTCCCAGAAGAACCGTTGTCTGGCCAACCAAAAAGTGCGATGCTGACCCTGATGACCAGTGCTATACTGCACACCCTTCAGAACAGTACTTCGAAGAGCTGTAGGCACAACAAACTGGTAAGTATTTTTCTTAGACACCGGATTCTTCGAGACTCTATAAAGAACACCCAACCTTAACACAAGCTTATCCCACTGTCTCAAAATTTTCAACGTTCTTTTGGACTCGTACACTTTTTCTCTGCGAGAGGGCCGTCTACCTCTCTCAACAAAGAACTTCACTCTGTCAATCACAGGATCCTGGTTCTGTTTTTCCAACAATTCATCATGGTTGATACTACCAAGTCGACTCTGCTCTACGTCCGACAAACTCTCTAAATGCTGCACATAAGCCACACTCCTAATGGCTGCACCATTCTCCCAGTCCTGGTGAGATTTAAGAACAGCTGACAATTCTGATCTCGAGACTGCCCCCGAACAGTAAGTGGACCCAACAAACACATTCTCACACTCGCCCTCCGCATGCTCAGAGGAACCATCATCTACTCCTGCATCTGGACGATCACACGAAAGATGAAAGGAATCTCGCACTTGCTCAACAGCAACAGATTTGGCCTCATGCAACAAGACATAAGGAGTTCTAGTCAATCGATGAAGAATTCCAGAAGTCACAAACGGCTGTCTGCTTAATGCGTCTGCCACTATATTTTTCGGTCCAGGAATATACTGGATGTCAAAATCGTATGGTGACAGCTTCGCTACCCACCTTTGTTCACATGCATCCAGCTTGGGTTTTGTGAGAATGTACTTGAGCGGGTTATTATCAGTCCATACAGTAAACCTGTGTCCACGAAGCCAATGAGCAAACTTGTCACAAATTGCCCATTTCATCGCTAAAAACTCAAGTCTGTGTGCTGGGTACTTCGACTGTGCATGATTTAAAGATTTCGATGCAAACGCAATAGGCCTTGCTACCGTACTCCCCTCCTGAACCTGAGACAAAACTGCCCCGAGCCCACTGGTAGAGGCATCTACAGACAACTGAAACGGTTTTGAAAAATCTGAGTGAGCGAGCAAAACCTGACCGACCAAGGCAGCCTTCAAATTTTTCAGGGCTGTACGACAGTCATCAGTCCAATCTGACTGAGAAAGCTTTCGACTTCCCTTTAGCCGCTTCATCCCTCTTCCCACCCTAGGTCTCTTCTTACCCGTCAAAAGCTGAAATAAGGGTCTAGCCATTGTAAAGCAATTCTCTATAAAATGTTGGTAGTACACCACCATTCCCAAAAAGGACCTGATTTTACAAGCTGATGGTGTAACACCATCATCCTCCATCAAATCTTTCTCAGAGACACTTAAGATCGCTTCAATTTTTGCTGGATCACTGGCGACCCCCTCTTCAGAAACGATATGACCCAAAAATTTTACAGACTTCCTCAAAAATCTGCATTTTGACGGAGACAGTTTCAAATTGTGGTCTTTTAGACGTTGAAACACCATTTCAAGCCTCTCCAAACTCTCTTCTTCTGACTTACCAAAAACTAACAAATCATCCAAATAGCACAAAAGACTCAAGAAATTCTGGTCACCAAACACCGTTAACATCATTCTCATAAATGTCGCTGGACTGTTGCACAATCCTTGAGGCAACCGATTATATTCATGAAGACCCAAGGGTGAACAGAACGCTGTGAATTTCTTATCATCTTCATGTAATGGGATGTTGTAGTAACCAGAAGTCAGATCCATGGTGCTAAAGTACGCATTCCCCCCCAAAGCAGCCAACACATCAGCTTGGTGAGGGAGGGGATGAGCATCTTTTACTGTGCGTGCATTCAGCCATCTAAAATCAGTGCAAATCCTTAAATCTCCGTTTTTCTTCCACACTAAGACCAATGGTGATGCAAACTCACTGTTCGACTTTCTAATAATTTCCTTCTCCTCCATATCATCTAGAGTCTCTTTCAACTTTAAATAATGCGCAGGAGATAGTCGGCGATACGGAAGACGAAAAGGCCTGTCATCTGTAATTCTGATACGATGACAAAAGTCTTTTGCTTCACCACAATCCAAACTGTGTCTAGAAAACACACACTCATATTTTTCAACTAGATCAACAAGCTTGGTCTTCCAAAAAGGAGATACTTCACAATCCTTGATACCCAGATCGTTTAGCCCCAAGTCATTTAATCTGCTGTCACTTACCAAACTTGCTGTGGAAGTGGACTCTCTAGTCGTTAAACTGTCCCTCGACCTGTCAGAACATACTGTACAAGCATTTTGATTAATCAGATCCGTGTTTTGCACAAGGTCCTCCAAAGCAATGCAAGGAAACACATCTGCTACCTTAGCATTCTTCCTCAGCACAATCTCAGAATTGGTTGGATTGATCATCTTAACTGGAAGCCAGCCATCACCCCACAAAGGTGATACAACCCTCCCAACCAAGATGTTTCGATGCACACAGCGAGAAGTGCTTGGTTCAATGACCACTGTGCTTCCTACGGACTGTACAGACCCTGGAGGCAATCGACCCCAAACAAGGTGTTCACTCATAGGCTTCAACGTCACACATGACCTCAATTTCAACGTACCCACCTTGTCAGGAATTGAATCACCCCTCCATCTCTCTATACAGGACAGCATGCACAAAAATTGGTTGTCATCATTCTGCATAACTGAATCAGGTCTCTTTACCACCTTCCAAAACTGATCTGTCTGCTTCATCTGGCTTATAAGGGGTTTCAAGACATTAGTTCCAAGTATCATCGGGTCCTTCTGGCCACTCACAATCAAGACAGGAACACAGAAACTAACACCATAGACTTGTAGCTTCAAGTTAATTACACCATCAGGACTAGTTCGTTTCCCACCGCAACCTACCAAAACAATATCTGAGGAACTGCGGATGTCTTGGTTCAGCACCCCGGCATCTCTGAGTTGAGGAACCACATCCGCGCTCAATGTAGTCGCCATCGAGCCACTGTCCAACATACCCTGGACCTCAACTTTGTCCTGCAAAAGCACGCTTGCATAGAACAAACTACTACTTGGTTCAACTTGCATGCTGTTTTGGAAAACGACAGTTTTGGTATTTTCAACGCTGTCACAGACGGAGTAATAAACAGATTCAATATTAATATCCGAAGGGAGCTGTCTAGTTTCCCTGCTGCAAGACACTATCAAGTCGACCGGAGCCCACTCTTGGTGGAGCGCTGCTGCAATTATAACTTACGTGTCCCTCTGCAAAACACTTGAAACACAAGTTATACATCCGACAATGAGCAGTCGTGCTGTGTTCACTGCTTTGACACACTTTGCATTCCCGAATCTTATGTCCTGTTTGTTTAGGCAAGGGGCCCCGCATAGACTGAGTGTTGCACACTAACGCTTTTTCTAATAAAGTTAATACTTTGTCTAGTGCATTTTCATCACTAACTCCAGCACCCTGCTCAGATTTGGAATGTAAGGCAGTCACATCGACTTCCTGCTCAGAGACAATTGTGGCAAACTGTTTGACAGGCTGATTAGTTGATTTCCGCTCTCTCAACAACTCATCAAGCTGTTCTTGCACCTCTGATGCAGTCCATGACTGTACAGGTTTACTCTTGAAAACAAAAGCTAATTCTCTGTCAGGACAGTTACGAATAAACATAACTGCTAACTCTTTACTTCTGTTGTCCAGAGTTCTGCCTTCCCACCTTAAACTTTGCTCAGCTACATCTGCTGCCTTATTCAGCCTTATCCAGTAGTCCCACGCACCCTCTCTAGGATTCGGTTTCACAGAGTAGAAGTCAGCCAAAGGAATACCTGAACTGCAATGGTCCTCAAAATGCTGCTTCAAAACAGAAAAGACAGAGTCAACAGAAGGGGATGTTGTACCATTGCGCAGCCATACTTTCATCACATCTTTGGCCCGCCCCATTACTCTGTTAATTATCTCATCAATCTTTTCAGAATCAGTCACATCCAGTTTGCTCAAATACACTCTCATCATGTCCTCCCATTCCACAATCGAAAATTTATCCGAACCGTCTCCCCTAAAGTGTGGAGGTGCTGTCACCTCAGCTTTCAGGATCAAATTCATTTTCGACGCGTCAAGGACAGTGGTATTTGTTTTATCATATGACACATGGCTGCTGCATTTCTCTTGGCCCTTTTTAGTAGAATTATAAATTCACTACTCATTATACTGTCTCTGATTGACTGTCCAATCTCACTACCAATTTGCTTTATGAGTTTACTCATTTGACTGGACATTTCAGTGTCCTGAGAATCATGCTCAAGATTACCAGGTCTTGGTGATGGACTCCCACACACTTCACTGTTATCATAGGCAGAATTGCCAACTGCTCTGCCCCGTCCCGTACTACAGTACTGAGGGTCCCCAAACAGCTCTGTCCTACTTGGCGTATTTACTAAACTGCCCCGCCCTCTACCTACTGTAAATGTGTTGTCCCACCCCAAACCACTTTGTCTAGTAGCCATTTCTCTCAGATGACTACAATGTCAAAAACAAAAATGTACACACACAAATAGAAATAAAACAAAAATATACATGAGTGTCTATATATATGATCTGAGAAAAACACTTCAAAAACTTTAACTTGTCCTTAAAAAAAAAATTCAATTCACTGTTGTATCTCAGTCCTTAAGTCAAATAATCAGTCAGCTGATGATGAAAAATACGGTCAATAACTTTATTGATGATACTCCTCGACGATCCAGCTCGTGTGATCCAGCTAACCAGAACTCACCAGTACCACACGCTGCACTTTCAACAAAGGATATACTATCCTGTAGCAGCTCTTCCTGCACAGGACTTAACCCGCTGGACGTCCACACACCACTGCGGAGCTAGCACCAGAAGACGGAAGACCCCTCTCGCCTCCAATACACCACAGCATCAGCAAACTCCAGTTCAGCAATCCCGGTGGTCAACAGCAATCAACCATTCGATGGGTCACGGCACCAGTTTTGTAGCGGTCGTTTCTCTGCGTTGTGTTATTTTTAATTGAAAGAAATCTCCACACAAATCTGGTCGTGCTGAGGTGATTTATTTTTGCCTGTACAACACACACAACCAGGCAGTCACTCTCTCAATATCAGTTGAGTCGCTCTTTTGCCTCTCCTCTCAACAGACATCGGGAAAGAGCAAGAGAGACAAGCTCTCCATATACACACACATTTACATATACATACACAAGATGTATAATATTACATACAAATATAAAATTACAGTAATAATAACAATATGAATATATATAATAATTCTTATATAAAAATATATTAATATTAACAATTCCAGCAATAGTGTTACCTAAATATCAATTTACATACCTGTACAACACACACAACCAGGCAGTCACTCTCTCAATATCAGTTGAGTCGCTCTTTTGCCTGTTAACCACAAGGTATCTTTGAAATACAGATATTCAACTACTAAACACACTGCTGTAATGTCTATTCTATTAATAAGGCTCAATACATCTTTAATGTGCTTACAAAATATATATATTCAAACTTATATACATACTTATACATATTCAACCCTTTTATATACATCTATATATTATTTATTATTGCATATCTATCTATTTATCAAAGTAGATCTATGTAATTATAAGATATTTAATCATAACTTTAGCCGCGACGGCGCTAATACATCTCTCACTCGCGACGCACGTGCGCGAGCCGCCATTTCACACTTTCTAACTTTCACCCATTAACAGCACTCAAATAAACCTAACTTATTAACAACTTGAATAAGTGGTCAAATATAACATTACATGGCCTGTTTTCTCAAAAGCAGGTCATCTAACCATAATATACACAGCTAAACAGCATTTTAAAGTCAAATGAGCAAAGCTCATAGAAACTGTACCTCTCCTCTCAACAGACATCGAGAAAGAGACCGAGCTCTGAGCGCGCCAATACTTATATCCCTCTTGCTACGTCACGTCAGCCGACATGCACACTGTGACGCCTAACCCCGCGAAAGCGTGTGAAAATCTTTCAAAATAAAAGACCCAGACAAATAATCATTTAAACATAACATAATATAAAGAAATAATGATTTATAATCTGGTGTAACAACATACCCTGCTACAGAAGGCGTGCGTTATAGTGTACAATAGGCACTCGAGAACGATTGCCTGTTGTTTCAATCCCCTGAGAACTTTGCTCATCTTCAGAACGCAAATGAAGACACTTTAGATGAAATCAGAGAGCTCCCTCGTCTGTCATAGACAGCAAGAGTCCCGAGATGCTCAAAGTCCAGAAAAGGAACCAAAAACATTGTCAAAACAGTCCATGTGACTTTAGTGGTTCAATTGTAATCAAGTTCCAGGAACATTTTGTGTGCAAGAAAATGTTGAAAAAAGCAGCCAAAGTAGGAACTGTTGAACCATATAGTGGCTGTTTTTGCTCCTGTATTGTCTTCATTTGCATTCAGCAGAAGAAACTAAAACAGGTTTGGAACAAGTAGAGGATGAGTAAATGACAGAATTGTAATTTTTATGTGAACTACCCCTTTAATGCTTCTGTAAGTAAAGGTAAAATAAATATTATTACTGAAGATATTGCTAAAGAACGGCAGGAAACGTGGAACACAGATGATAAGAGACAACGACTCATGTGAAAAAAAAAGAAACCATATATAGGCCTATAGTTGTAGAAATAGACAAGAAGAGGTCATAATTTTTGAGGATGAGATTTGGACCCAGATATTAATTGGAAGTAATGTGTTGTAGACGTGCAAGTCATCATGAACTGGATTAAAAACGTTTCTCAAAATTATCCTAAATGTTTAGATTAAAGGTTTTGATCAACTTTAAATACTGAAGTGTGTGTGAGAGAAAGCGAGAGAGAGAGCAGATATAGTTTAAAATGAAAAACATGGGAGAAATGTATCAATAAGTCATGACTAAAACAGTAAGTGGCAAAAAAGCTAAACAAAAAAGACTTATTTTGGCGTGGCGTGTGACGTCATCAGGCGGTGTCGCTTCAGCACTGTGATTCAACTGGAGAAAGGCAGAAACTAACTGCAGAAACTGTACATTAATTAAACCTAGTGATCTTTTAAAGAAAGAAAAAAAACAACAGAAAATCCTTTAGATTTACATTTTAATATGTTTGAATTAAAACGAGCAATCAGTAGCGCTAGACAAACTGCCCCTGGTAAGGATGAAATATGCTATAAAATGTTGTCACATGTCGGATGCATCACTAGAAATAGTATTGAATTTATTCAATCAAATTTGGGAAACAGTTCAGTTACCTTTAGTATGGAAACAATCTATAGTAGTACCTATACTTAAACCAGGGAAAATCCATCAGATCCATCTAGCTGTAGACCCATTTCATTGACATCTCACGCATGCAAAGTTATGGAAAGAATGATAACAGAGAGAATGACCTATTTTTTAGAAAGCAAAAACCTTTTTTCTCCATATCAGAGTGGGTTCTGTAGAGGCAGAAATACAATGGAGTCAGTATTATGTTTGGAATCAGACATCAGGAAAGCACAGACTAATAAAGAAGTTGTTATAGCTATCTTTTTTGATGTAGAAAAGGCATATGTATGATATGCTCTGGAAGAAGGAATTGCTGATTAAGTTAAAATCTTTAGCAGTCACTGGTAAAATGTATAATTGGGCCATGAATTTCTTATTTGGAAAAAAGATACAAGTTAGGGTAAGAAAAGAATATTCAAATGAATACACAGTGGAGAATGCAACTCCTCAAGGTAGTGTTTGTAGCCCATTTGTTGTTCAATATAATGATAAATGACATTTTCTCTCAGGTTGAACAAAGTGTAGGAATATTGTTGTGTGCAGATGATGGGGCATTATGGATTTGAGGCAGGAATGTGTCATTTGTGTAAAAGAAAGTACAGAATGCAATATTTGAGGTGGAAAAATGGGCAAATAAATGGGGATTCAAACTATCTGTTGCAAAAACTCAGGTCATTTGTTTCTCAAGATGGCATAAAACCATATCACTCGCTTTAAAACTGTATGGGCAACCGCTAGAACAAGTAAAAACTGTAAGGTTTCTTGGGGTTTGGTTCGATAAAAAGCTGACATCATCTGAATAAAAATATAGACAAAGGTAAAAAGGTTATTAATATACTTCATGCCTGTCAGGGCAAGAGTGGGGAGCGAGTAGGACATGATTACATCATATATACTGGGCCCTCATGAGGTCTGTCCTTGAGCATAGGTGTATAGCTTACATGTCGGCAGCAGAATCAAACCTAAAGAAATTTGATGTATTGCAGGCTCAGGCTCTTAGAATCTGTAGTGGATCATTTGGAACCTCGCCAGTTTCATCAATGCAGGTTGAAATGGGAGAAATGCCCTTAAGCATTAGAAGAATGAAATTAATAATGGCGTATTGGGTTAATATTCAGGGACAAAATAAAT
This sequence comes from Danio aesculapii, assembly GCF_903798145.1. NCBI lineage: Eukaryota > Metazoa > Chordata > Actinopteri > Cypriniformes > Danionidae > Danio > Danio aesculapii. Next base: position 5,760,525 of record NC_079438.1, on the reverse strand, counting down.
TACATCAAGCAATAAGGATGTTATTAGAATGTTGGGAGCATGAGGAAACCAATTTCATAAGTTTCATATGGATAACTGAGGCAAAAGCCAGGACTACTGGATTAGATTAATTGCAATACTGTAAGTCAGTCCAGCCTGATCTGATTCGTAATCAAAAAGTTATGAATTGCTGTGAGATTGTGTTAGTCAGTCCCAACCCCATATATTCTGCCATGGTTTTTTCCATTACTTAATGTTGACCTCAGTAATACAACAGGAGTTAAAAGACAACAATAATAATCTTCCAACTAAATGTATAGTGCAGAATTACTTAGAGAAACATTATAAAGAATCAATATTTTTATTTACAGATGGATCCAAAGACCCTGAAATAGGTCTCACAGGCGCAGCAGTATATCCCAGTTAATCAATCTCATATTAAGAAAAGAATAACTAATATATCAGTATATGCAACAGAGTTAATTGCAATATTAATTGCCCTGCAGTGGATTGAGGAGAACGACATAAATAGTGTAGTAATTGCATCAGATAGTTTTTCATCACTTGAAAGTATAAGATCTGGAAGGTCATCATTTAGAATGGATATTCTTAATAACATGCTCTGTAGGACATATTATATTAAAATGATGGGCAAATCTGTATATTTCATTTGGGTTCCTGCCCATGTAAGCGTGGAAGGAAATAAAAAGGCGGACATGCTGGCCAAACAAGCTTTCAGAATTAGTGAAGTAGATCTAGAAGTCTCATTGAGTAAAGCAGAAGCTAAAATCATAATAAGAACGTACGCACAATCAACATTGCAAGTATACTGGGATAACATTGAAACAGGTAGACATCTATATAATATATATAAACAAGTCGGTGCTGGGAGGAGGGAGAACAGGAGGGAAGGAAGTATTATAACTATTATGAGAATAGGAAATACTGGACTCAACCATACTATGTATACACTGTAATCAACAATAAACAATAGAACATGTTTTATTCCACTGTAGTAAATATAATAAAGAACGACACGATCTTATTCAATCAGTTAAAAAGAACAAACTTCATGATTTCACATTGGCAGGTTTATTAGGGAAAAATCTAGTGAGGTATATAATGACATAATCAAACTTGTTACAGAAACCCATTTAGAGTAAAGAATATAGAATAATATAATCAGAGGAATTAATTGTTAGCCCACTCGACCCCCTCCCCATTATTTATTTATTTGTTTATTTTTTTCATCTCCTCCTCCCTCTTCCCCCCCCCCCCCCCCCCTCTCCCTCCCCTCTATTTTTACACTTCAGTTATTATTTAAACAGTTCCATACTCCATTCCAGTCGGTGGCGGTAATGCACCTACAAGTCTGGTTGCCAACCGCCAGTAAAACCCAAAGAAGAAGAAGAAAAAGAAACTGATTATTTAAAGTTTCAGGTTTTTCATCCGATACTAAATTATGTACCTGCTGTTGACAATATTATTTTAACCCTTTATACAACTAATACTATTTTACTGAAAGTAAGGAGAACTATTGAACAACGTGTGCGTGTGTGTAATAAGTGTTTTACTGAAGGTTTAATTTATTAAACAGCACAATGTCATTCCATTTGAAGTTTACATCACTATATATAAGAAATGTAGAACTAGTTTTAATCAGCTCATTTGTGGCTATTGTTTCTTGCTCAGACTTACCTGATTTCTTTTTGTTAATTACTCTCATTTAAATAAACAGTTGAAGCAAGTGCTGAAGAAAAGCTATTTTGTTCCTGTTCTTTGTTTTATTTATTTTAAACAGGACATTTTTATTGCTTTGTTAATTTTAAAAGGATAAAGTGTCTGAACACAGAAAAATTATATTTAAAAAGTCATGACTAGTTAGTGGAACTAAAACATGTAGTAGTTATAAATACTTTTTACTTGAAGGGCACATATTTTACCCCCTTTTCAAGATTTAAGTTAAGTCTTTTATGTCTGTAACATTTCAGCTCAAAACACCCATCAGATTATTTGTTATACATTTTAGAATGTTGAGATTTTCTGCTTTAATTATCTTAAAATGTTTAGAGTAAAGGTTTTGATCAACACCAAATATGTGTGTCTGTGTATGTGAGAAAGTGGAAAACGAGGGAGAAATGTATCAATAAGTCACGACTGCAACAGTAAGTGGCATAAAAGGTTTTTTTTAAAAAAAAGACTTTTATTTTGGCGTGGCGTGTGACGTCATAAGCCTGCGCCGGTCCCGCGCTGTGATTCAACTGGAGAAAGGTTTGTTTTAAAGTGTTTACACTTATAAACTGATTGATTGACGTTTCAGTTTTTTTAATTCAGTGCTAAATAATGTACCTGCTGTTGACAATATTATTTGAAACCTTTATTCAACACATAACCCTATATACTCACAGTAATGGGGGCAATTGTTTGAATAAAGACAGGATAAACTTTTTGTCCCGAGAGGGAATTTGTCTTGTGCAAAAAAAGTGCTACACGTTGCTGTAAGCAAACAATAAAATAAATAAAACAAACAAACAATTAAGAACAAACCTGAATCAAGTTTGAAAAAAGTAAATGTGTGTAATAAGTGTTTTAATGAAGGTTTAATTTATTAAACAGCATAATGTCATTGCATCCTAATTATACTTCACTATATAAGAAATGGAGTACTAGTTTTCATCAGGTCATTTGTGGCTATTGTTTCTTGCTTGGACTTACTCTGTTAACCTGAGTTCTTTTTATTAACTCTCATGTAAAGGAACTGTTGAAGCAAGTGTTGAAGAGAAGTTATTTTGTTTCTGTTCATTGTTTTATTTTAAACAGGACATTTTTATTGTTTTGTTCATTTTAAACAGGATAAAGTGTCCAAACGCAGAGAAAAACTCCTGCTGAAGCGACTGATCTCCACACTGTTATAAAGATGGCGTTTATTAAAGAGGAGAGTGAAGATGTGAAGATTGAAGAAACATTCACAGTCAAACAGGAAGATCTCCAAGAACAAACAGGTTAGTTTTCATTCTCAAAGACCAACTCAGTCATCTGATCCTCATTCAGATATATTTTAATAATAAGAATACTAAATTAAATCCATCTTGCAGCCCTGAGTGTGCTGCCTAGTTCTTCTAAATGCACATAAGCACTCATTGAAAGAGGAATGAGTTTCTTTTGTCACTTGTTCTCATGTCTTTTGTCATTACTTTATGTATTATTAGTCTCCCTTCTTCTCTCCCTTCTTAAAGTTATTGCTTTTCTTGTTCTCCTACTGTTTGTAAAGTGTCCTTGAGCACTGATGCTATATAAAATAAATAAAAACAATAAATGAAAAAGTTTGACTGAGCTGACGATATTTGACCTACAGTATTCTCATAGAAGATATCTGCTATTACAGTGATAGTGTTGGCTTAGTACTTTCCATTTGCATATGTCACGTTAATTACAATTCTCTTTTTTTCCATCAACTTCTTTATGGGTCTAAATTTGTTTCTAGTAGTTGTTACTAGTTCTCACAGATAGTATTTGAGTTAGAATCACATCATTATTATAATAACTAATTACCAGGGCTATTGTGTTTAAACAGGGTTTCTGTGGGGTCTTAAAAAGTCTTAAATTTACTGAAATATTGTGTTGTAGGACTTAAATTTTTTTAAACAAGTCTTCATTTTCCTTTGTTCATGTTTTGCTACCCAATCTGGCCAAAACCCATACAATCACCAACAATCAATCTCAATAAAACTTTTCATTCAAAAAGGTCATTTTAACTCTATTTATCATAATGGTTTGATTATTTTCCTTATACAATAACATTTGTTTAAACCTGCTCCATGTATTTACAGCTGAGGACATCGACCTGGATAGATTGTTGTGCATAGATTTAGTTTATTATAGTTTTTAAAACTTTTAAAACATTTGTTAATTTTTTATTATTTTTACATTTTAAAGTAAGTTTATGTTGGAAAAAAGTGTGTGGATACAAGTAAATCTTGTTTTTACACTATTTAATTTTTTTATTTAATCTAAAATACTGTATTTTTTATATTCATTTATTATTGTATTATTAAATGTAATTTTATATTTTTAAATATAATTACATAATATATAATATAATTATTTATAGGGAAAATAAAATTTTTCCATCTGGGGCATTTGAAAAATTCCTCAGCCTTTAGCCCTTTATGAGTCTAAAATTTTAACCTTGGTTTAAAGTATGTCAAAAGCGTGGAAGCCCCAACATTAAATATGCTGTATGAAATGGACACTAAAATAATTAATTGTTATAAAACATTGTACAGTATTCTAAACTATATGATGATGTTGTGGGACGGCGAGAGACAACACAAACAAATTATAGTGGAACAATAACCTTTAGCATTGCACTGACTACAACTGGCCAACAAACTAGTCTAAAAATGACTTTTGCTGCTTAAGAAATGGATCACAGCATGCTGATGATATGCAAACATTTGAGTGTAAAGTTCGTCAGATTATGCACCTTATTCTTCACGTACCAGCAGGCGGCGCCACTGGAATCTTTTTGCTTAAGACTTTTTTTAGAGAATGAATTTTTAAACCCTAAAAACAGTGTTATGCTGCTTAGGCGTGGGACGATAACCGTTTTCAAGGTATACCGTAGTTTGGAAAAGTCAAGGTTTAAAAACTGACAATATTTTCTGCTGTACTGACCCTACGGTATATGTAAGGGTTTTTATGTTATGTTATCAATTTTTTTTAGCATAACAGTATCTCCAGCAGAAAAGATCTCCAAAGATGCCATTTTAAATTGTAAAGAAACTAATGAAGACAGCAGAAGTCAATGATTCATTTGAACTATTTACCCTGACATGTTTACTGCTCCAAATACTTTTAAAGTTTCTCAAAAGAACATTTTTTTGTGTTCAAAGGAGAAAAGGTGTTTGTTTTTTACCCAGACATTTAAAAAGAATATCTGTTAGAGCAGTAATCACAGTGCTGTAAAACCGTGATATTTTTATTCAAGGTTATCATACCGTCAGAATCTTATACTGGCCCATGCCTAATGCTGCTTGATGTTACAAAGTCAAATTTTCTAATTTTATTATTTTTCTATGTATGTATAGTCCTGAACACACTTGTTTGTAGAGCAAGTAGTGTGACGGTTTTCTGCTGTTTATTATTCCTGGTCATTTCTCCAATAGGCAACTAAATTGGAGGTTCTAAAACAATAGTATATGAGATCAGGTTACTACTATGACATAAATACAAATGTGGTTGTTTGTCATTGTATTCTGGTTATCATGAGATCTGATGCTGAGTATTCTTAGGGTTTTTCACTTCAAATTGTTAACTCTGGGTGATTCTAATCCTGGATGAACAGAATCCTGTGTTATCTGTAATCACGTTCCATACTGCTCATGCTACATGCTATACCAGAGGGCTGTTCCATAAACCAAGCATAGAGAAAAAGCCAGGCTTATTTTGGTAAATCAGGTTTACTAATGGCGGATTTGGTTTTATAAATTAAATTTACAATAGTTCAAACTCAGTTACTTTGCCAACTTTTGCTGGGAAACTAGCCTGGTCCAGGGCAGGTTAACTCTCAGGTCTTATGTCTCAAGTTCACGCTTAGTCAAAGTAATTTTAACATTCACCTGCTGTAATTTGATTCCATTTGAATTTATTTTATAGTCACTTAATAGTAAATGTGTATATATGCACCAATATCTTTATTACATATAATACGATAATACACTTAAATTCAAATAAGTTATTGCAAACAAAACAAATACAAACTACAACATTTCAACTACATTTTTATGTTTTTTTTCCCCTGATTATAAAAAAAAAAGTATTTAATATTTTCCCCCAACATATTCATTTGGGTGTAATAATATTTGGGCTGTAATTTTTTGTGTGTGTGTGTTAGATTAGTTCAAATTTTGCTTTGTTAGTTAATTCATTCATTTTCCTTCAGTTCAGTCCCCTTATTCATCAGGGGTCACCACAGCTGAATGAACCACCAACTTATCCAGCATATGTTTTAAACAGCGGATGTTCTTCCAGCTGCAACCCAGTACTGGGAAACATTTGCATAAGTTATATACAATAATGCAAACTCACTAATATGAATTATGCATACTTGCTATGAACATGCAGGATTTCTCTCAATCGGGTCTTCCAAGCAAGTTAAAAATGTTGAGTGGAGGATACACATGAGGGAACACAACACGAGTAATCTAGAGCGAGTGCATTTGATAGTTTGCATTTGAAGCCACAGGCACAAAAAGAGCTTGGTCTTCCTCTGACCCCCAAAATGAAATATTCTGCAAGGTATATGATCTGATTTTGAGTTGAAACCTCAGACACATCCTGGGAAAACTAAAGACTTACTTTACATCTTTTAAATAAAGTTCATAAATATAAATATAAATAAAAGCCTCACCATTTACTCTTCCTCGTGTGGTTTTAAATCTTTGAGTTTCTTGATTCTGCTGAACACAAAAGAAGATATTGTGAAAAAAAACGCTGCCTTACTTTGTGTTCCAGAAGAAAGGAAATGTTTAAAACCACATGACGGAGAGTAAATGGTAAGGTCATTTTAATTTTTGGGTAAAAAACATCCATTTCATGCTTGTTCCTTTGTGCCTTCATACTAAAGTTCACTTTTTCTTTTTTTTTAAGACCTGATGGTGCTGAAAGAAGAGACTCATCAATGGAATAAAATGGAAGAGAAACAACAAGAAATAACAACTGATGAAAAACCCACACTGACTGAAAAGACTTCATCACACGGAAGTCCTCAGAAATCCAAATCTGAGTGTAATTTCAGCAGTGAACAGTGTAGAAAGAGTTTCATTCAAAAGCCAAACATTGATGTTCTCATGAGAGTTCACATTAGGGAGAAACCTTACACTTGCGAACAGTGTGGAAAGAGTTTTGGTCAAAAAAAAAGCTTTATAACCCACATGAGAATTCACACTGGAGAGAGGCCGTACACATGCCAAGAGTGTGGACAAAGCTTCTATCATGCAGGAAACTTTGCAGCACACAGGAGAATTCACACTGGAGAAAGGCCGTACACATGCCAACAGTGTGGAAAGAGTTTTAAGCAAAGTGGCAACCTTAAAGTTCACATGAGAACTCACAATGGAGGAAAAATATTTACTTGCACACAGTGTGGGAAAAGTTTAGCTCGAAAACAAGAGCTTGACACCCACATGAGGATCCACACTGGAGAGAAACCTTACACATGCACAGAGTGTGGTAAAAGTTTCACATGTAATAGCGCACTCAATAACCACATGAAAACTCACACCGGAGAGAAGCCGTTTCCATGTGTTCAGTGTGGAAAGAGCTTCACAACCAAAGCTAGCCTCA